>NC_090713.1:5726416-6050902 GCF_040954835.1 Lepisosteus oculatus
GGCTCAGAAGAGCCCACTGAGTCAGCCCTTAACCCCAGTGTGCAGAAATTGTCAAAACGTGTTTTTCAGCACAAATAAACACGTTTTGGCAACTTTGGTCACCAACATGTAAGTTATAGGGCAGGAACAACATACTTTTCAAAAAGTGTTTTTCAGCCCGAAATAAACGCGTTTTCTCAACCCTTGGAATCACAGTGTAACTGACTGGCTCAGAAGAGCCCACTGAGTCAGCCCTTAACCCCAGTGTGCAGAAATTGTCAAAACGTGTTTTTCAGCACAAATAAACACGTTTTGGCAACTTTGGTCACCAACATGTAAGTTATAGGGCAGGAACAGAACACTTTTCAAAACGTGTTTTTCAGCCCGAAATAAACGCGTTTTCTCAACCCTTGGAATCACAGTGTAACTGACTGGCTCAGAAGAGCCCACTGAGTCAGCCCTTAAGCCCAGTGTGCAGAAGTTGTCAAAACGTGTTTTTCAGCACAAATAAACACGTTTTGGCAACTTTGGTCACCAACATGTAAGTTATAGGGGAGGAACACAACACTTTTCAAAACGTGTTTTTCAGCCCGAAATAAACGCGTTTTCTCAACCCTTGGAATCACAGTGTAACTGACTGGCTCAGAAGAGCCCAGTGAGTCAGCCCTTAACCCCAGTGTGCAGAAATTGTCAAAACGTGTTTTTCAGCACAAATAAACACGTTTTGGCAACTTTGGTCACCAACATGTAAGTTATAGGGCAGGAACAGAACACTTTTCAAAACGTGTTTTTCAGCCCGAAATAAACGCGTTTTCTCAACCCTTGGAATCACAGTGTAACTGACTGGCTGAGAAGAGCCCACTGAGTCAGCCCTTAACCCCAGTGTGCAGAAGTTGTCAAAACGTGTTTTTCAGCACAAATAAACACGTTTTGGCAACTTTGGTCACCAACATGTAAGTTATAGGGGAGGAACACAACACTTTTCAAAACGTGTTTTTCAGCCCGAAATAAACGCGTTTTCTCAACCCTTGGAATCACAGTGTAACTGACTGGCTCAGAAGAGCCCACTGAGTCAGCCCTTAACCCCAGTGTGCAGAAGTTGTCAAAACGTGTTTTTCAGCACAAATAAACACGTTTTGGCAACTTTGGTCACCAACATGTAAGTTATAGGGGAGGAACACAACACTTTTCAAAACGTGTTTTTCAGCCCGAAATAAACGCGTTTTCTCAACCCTTGGAATCACAGTGTAACTGACTGGCTCAGAAGAGCCCACTGAGTCAGCCCTTAACCCCAGTGTGCAGAAATTGTCAAAACGTGTTTTTCAGCACAAATAAACACGTTTTGGCAACTTTGGTCACCAACATGTAAGTTATAGGGCAGGAACAACATACTTTTCAAAAAGTGTTTTTCAGCCCGAAATAAACGCGTTTTCTCAACCCTTGGAATCACAGTGTAACTGACTGGCTCAGAAGAGCCCACTGAGTCAGCCCTTAACCCCAGTGTGCAGAAGTTGTCAAAACGTGTTTTTCAGCACAAATAAACACGTTTTGGCAACTTTGGTCACCAACATGTAAGTTATAGGGGAGGAACACAACACTTTTCAAAACGTGTTTTTCAGCCCGAAATAAACGCGTTTTCTCAACCCTTGGAATCACAGTGTAACTGACTGGCTCAGAAGAGCCCACTGAGTCAGCCCTTAACCCCAGTGTGCAGAAGTTGTCAAAACGTGTTTTTCAGCACAAATAAACACGTTTTGGCAACTTTGGTCACCAACATGTAAGTTATAGGGCAGGAACAACATACTTTTCAAAACGTGTTTTTCAGCCCGAAATAAACGCGTTTTCTCAACCCTTGGAATCACAGTGTAACTGACTGGCTCAGAAGAGCCCACTGAGTCAGCCCTTAACCCCAGTGTGCAGAAGTTGTCAAAACGTGTTTTTCAGCACAAATAAACACGTTTTGGCAACTTTGGTCACCAACATGTAAGTTATAGGGGAGGAACACAACACTTTTCAAAACGTGTTTTTCAGCCCGAAATAAACGCGTTTTCTCAACCCTTGGAATCACAGTGTAACTGACTGGCTCAGAAGAGCCCACTGAGTCAGCCCTTAACCCCAGTGTGCAGAAATTGTCAAAACGTGTTTTTCAGCACAAATAAACACGTTTTGGCAACTTTGGTCACCAACATGTAAGTTATAGGGCAGGAACAGAACACTTTTCAAAACGTGTTTTTCAGCCCGAAATAAACGCGTTTTCTCAACCCTTGGAATCACAGTGTAACTGACTGGCTCAGAAGAGCCCACTGAGTCAGCCCTTAACCCCAGTGTGCAGAAGTTGTCAAAACGTGTTTTTCAGCACAAATAAACACGTTTTGGCAACTTTGGTCACCAACATGTAAGTTATAGGGGAGGAACACAACACTTTTCAAAATGTGTTTTTCAGCCCGAAATAAACGCGTTTTCTCAACCCTTGGAATCACAGTGTAACTGACTGGCTCAGAAGAGCCCACTGAGTCAGCCCTTAACCCCAGTGTGCAGAAATTGTCAAAACGTGTTTTTCAGCACAAATAAACACGTTTTGGCAACTTTGGTCACCAACATGTAAGTTATAGGGGAGGAACAGAACACTTTTCAAAACGTGTTTTTCAGCCCGAAATAAACGCGTTTTCTCAACCCTTGGAATCACAGTGTAACTGACTGGCTCAGAAGAGCCCACTGAGTCAGCCCTTAACCCCAGTGTGCAGAAGTTGTCAAAACGTGTTTTTCAGCACAAATAAACACATTTTGGCAACTTTGGTCACCAACATGTAAGTTATAGGGCAGGAACAACATACTTTTCAAAAAGTGTTTTTCAGCCCGAAATAAACGCGTTTTCTCAACCCTTGGAATGACAGTGTAACTGACTGGCTCAGAAGAGCCCACTGAGTCAGCCCTTAACCCCAGTGTGCAGAAATTGTCAAAACGTGTTTTTCAGCACAAATAAACACGTTTTGGCAACTTTGGTCACCAACATGTAAGTTATAGGGCAGGAACAGAACACTTTTCAAAACGTGTTTTTCAGCCCGAAATAAACGCGTTTTCTCAACCCTTGGAATCACAGTGTAACTGACTGGCTCAGAAGAGCCCAGTGAGTCAGCCCTTAACCCCAGTGTGCAGAAATTGTCAAAACGTGTTTTTCAGCACAAATAAACACGTTTTGGCAACTTTGGTCACCAACATGTAAGTTATAGGGGAGGAACAGAACACTTTTCAAAACGTGTTTTTCAGCCCGAAATTAACGCGTTTTCTCAACCCTTGGAATCACAGTGTAACTGACTGGCTCAGAAGAGCCCACTGAGTCAGCCCTTAACCCCAGTGTGCAGAAGTTGTCAAAACGTGTTTTTCAGCACAAATAAACACGTTTTGGCAACTTTGGTCACCAACATGTAAGTTATAGGGGAGGAACACAACACTTTTCAAAACGTGTTTTTCAGCCCGAAATAAACGCGTTTTCTCAACCCTTGGAATCACAGTGTAACTGACTGGCTCAGAAGAGCCCACTGAGTCAGCCCTTAACCCCAGTGTGCAGAAATTGTCAAAACGTGTTTTTCAGCACAAATAAACACGTTTTGGCAACTTTGGTCACCAACATGTAAGTTATAGGGCAGGAACAACATACTTTTCAAAAAGTGTTTTTCAGCCCGAAATAAACGCGTTTTCTCAACCCTTGGAATCACAGTGTAACTGACTGGCTCAGAAGAGCCCACTGAGTCAGCCCTTAACCCCAGTGTGCAGAAGTTGTCAAAACGTGTTTTTCAGCACAAATAAACACGTTTTGGCAACTTTGGTCATCAACATGTAAGTTATAGGGGAGGAACACAACACTTTTCAAAACGTGTTTTTCACCCCGAAATAAACACGTTTTCTCAACCCTTGGAATCACAGTGTAACTGACTGGCTCAGAAGAGCCCACTGAGTCAGCCCTTAACCCCAGTGTGCAGAAATTGTCAAAACATGTTTTTCAGCACAAATAAACACGTTTTGGCAACTTTGGTCACCAACTTGTAAGTTATAGGGCAGGAACAGAACACTTTTCAAAACGTGTTTTTCAGCCCGAAATAAACGCGTTTTCTCAACCCTTGGAATCACAGTGTAACTGACTGGCTCAGAAGAGCCCACTGAGTCAGCCCTTAACCCCAGTGTGCAGAAGTTGTCAAAACGTGTTTTTCAGCACAAATAAACACGTTTTGGCAACTTTGGTCACCAACATGTAAGTTATAGGGGAGGAACACAACACTTTTCAAAACGTGTTTTTCAGCCCGAAATAAACGCGTTTTCTCAACCCTTGGAATCACAGTGTAACTGACTGGCTCAGAAGAGCCCACTGAGTCAGCCCTTAACCCCAGTGTGCAGAAATTGTCAAAACGTGTTTTTCAGCACAAATAAACACGTTTTGGCAACTTTGGTCACCAACATGTAAGTTATAGGGCAGGAACAGAACACTTTTCAAAACGTGTTTTTCAGCCCGAAATAAACGCGTTTTCTCAACCCTTGGAATCACAGTGTAACTGACTGGCTCAGAAGAGCCCACTGAGTCAGCCCTTAACCCCAGTGTGCAGAAGTTGTCAAAACGTGTTTTTCAGCACAAATAAACACGTTTTGGCAACTTTGGTCACCAACATGTAAGTTATAGGGCAGGAACAACATACTTTTCAAAACGTGTTTTTCAGCCCGAAATAAACGCGTTTTCTCAACCCTTGGAATCACAGTGTAACTGACTGGCTCAGAAGAGCCCACTGAGTCAGCCCTTAACCCCAGTGTGCAGAAGTTGTCAAAACGTGTTTTTCAGCACAAATAAACACGTTTTGGCAACTTTGGTCACCAACATGTAAGTTATAGGGCAGGAACAACATACTTTTCAAAAAGTGTTTTTCAGCCCGAAATAAACGCGTTTTCTCAACCCTTGGAATCACAGTGTAACTGACTGGCTCAGAAGAGCCCACTGAGTCAGCCCTTAACCCCAGTGTGCAGAAGTTGTCAAAACGTGTTTTTCAGCACAAATAAACACGTTTTGGCAACTTTGGTCACCAACATGTAAGTTATAGGGCAGGAACACAACACTTTTCAAAACGTGTTTTTCAGCCCGAAATAAACGCGTTTTCTCAACCCTTGGAATCACAGTGTAACTGACTGGCTCAGAAGAGCCCACTGAGTCAGCCCTTAACCCCAGTGTGCAGAAATTGTCAAAACGTGTTTTTCAGCACAAATAAACACGTTTTGGCAACTTTGGTCACCAACATGTAAGTTATAGGGCAGGACAAACATACTTTTCAAAAAGTGTTTTTCAGCCCGAAATAAACGCGTTTTCTCAACCCTTGGAATCACAGTGTAACTGACTGGCTCAGAAGAGCCCACTGAGTCAGCCCTTAACCCCAGTGTGCAGAAATTGTCAAAACGTGTTTTTCAGCACAAATAAACACGTTTTGGCAACTTTGGTCACCAACATGTAAGTTATAGGGCAGGAACAGAACACTTTTCAAAACGTGTTTTTCAGCCCGAAATAAACGCGTTTTCTCAACCCTTGGAATCACAGTGTAACTGACTGGCTCAGAAGAGCCCACTGAGTCAGCCCTTAAGCCCAGTGTGCAGAAGTTGTCAAAACGTGTTTTTCAGCACAAATAAACACGTTTTGGCAACTTTGGTCACCAACATGTAAGTTATAGGGGAGGAACACAACACTTTTCAAAACGTGTTTTTCAGCCCGAAATAAACGCGTTTTCTCAACCCTTGGAATCACAGTGTAACTGACTGGCTCAGAAGAGCCCACTGAGTCAGCCCTTAACCCCAGTGTGCAGAAATTGTCAAAACGTGTTTTTCAGCACAAATAAACACGTTTTGGCAACTTTGGTCACCAACATGTAAGTTATAGGGCAGGAACAGAACACTTTTCAAAACGTGTTTTTCAGCCCGAAATAAACGCGTTTTCTCAACCCTTGGAATCACAGTGTAACTGACTGGCTCAGAAGAGCCCACTGAGTCAGCCCTTAACCCCAGTGTGCAGAAGTTGTCAAAACGTGTTTTTCAGCACAAATAAACACGTTTTGGCAACTTTGGTCACCAACATGTAAGTTATAGGGCAGGAACAACATACTTTTCAAAACGTGTTTTTCAGCCCGAAATAAACGCGTTTTCTCAACCCTTGGAATCACAGTGTAACTGACTGGCTCAGAAGAGCCCACTGAGTCAGCCCTTAACCCCAGTGTGCATAAGTTGTCAAAACGTGTTTTTCAGCACAAATAAACACGTTTTGGCAACTTTGGTCACCAACATGTAAGTTATAGGGGAGGAACACAACACTTTTCAAAACGTGTTTTTCAGCCCGAAATAAACGCGTTTTCTCAACCCTTGGAATCACAGTGTAACTGACTGGCTCAGAAGAGCCCACTGAGTCAGCCCTTAACCCCAGTGTGCAGAAATTGTCAAAACGTGTTTTTCAGCACAAATAAACACGTTTTGGCAACTTTGGTCACCAACATGTAAGTTATAGGGCAGGAACAGAACACTTTTCAAAACGTGTTTTTCAGCCCGAAATAAACGCGTTTTCTCAACCCTTGGAATCACAGTGTAACTGACTGGCTCAGAAGAGCCCACTGAGTCAGCCCTTAACCCCAGTGTGCAGAAGTTGTCAAAACGTGTTTTTCAGCACAAATAAACACGTTTTGGCAACTTTGGTCACCAACATGTAAGTTATAGGGGAGGAACACAACACTTTTCAAAATGTGTTTTTTAGCCCGAAATAAACGCGTTTTCTCAACCCTTGGAATCACAGTGTAACTGACTGGCTCAGAAGAGCCCACTGAGTCAGCCCTTAACCCCAGTGTGCAGAAATTGTCAAAACGTGTTTTTCAGCACAAATAAACACGTTTTGGCAACTTTGGTCACCAACATGTAAGTTATAGGGGAGGAACAGAACACTTTTCAAAACGTGTTTTTCAGCCCGAAATAAACGCGTTTTCTCAACCCTTGGAATCACAGTGTAACTGACTGGCTCAGAAGAGCCCACTGAGTCAGCCCTTAACCCCAGTGTGCAGAAGTTGTCAAAACGTGTTTTTCAGCACAAATAAACACGTTTTGGCAACTTTGGTCACCAACATGTAAGTTATAGGGCAGGAACAACATACTTTTCAAAAAGTGTTTTTCAGCCCGAAATAAACGCGTTTTCTCAACCCTTGGAATGACAGTGTAACTGACTGGCTCAGAAGAGCCCACTGAGTCAGCCCTTAACCCCAGTGTGCAGAAATTGTCAAAACGTGTTTTTCAGCACAAATAAACACGTTTTGGCAACTTTGGTCACCAACATGTAAGTTATAGGGCAGGAACAGAACACTTTTCAAAACGTGTTTTTCAGCCCGAAATAAACGCGTTTTCTCAACCCTTGGAATCACAGTGTAACTGACTGGCTCAGAAGAGCCCAGTGAGTCAGCCCTTAACCCCAGTGTGCAGAAATTGTCAAAACGTGTTTTTCAGCACAAATAAACACGTTTTGGCAACTTTGGTCACCAACATGTAAGTTATAGGGGAGGAACAGAACACTTTTCAAAACGTGTTTTTCAGCCCGAAATAAACGCGTTTTCTCAACCCTTGGAATCACAGTGTAACTGACTGGCTCAGAAGAGCCCACTGAGTCAGCCCTTAACCCCAGTGTGCAGAAGTTGTCAAAACGTGTTTTTCAGCACAAATAAACACGTTTTGGCAACTTTGGTCACCAACATGTAAGTTATAGGGCAGGAACAGAACACTTTTCAAAACGTGTTTTTCAGCCCGAAATAAACGCGTTTTCTCAACCCTTGGAATCACAGTGTAACTGACTAGCTGAGAAGAGCCCACTGAGTCAGCCCTTAACCCCAGTGTGCAGAAGTTGTCAAAACGTGTTTTTCAGCACAAATAAACACGTTTTGGCAACTTGGTCACCAACATGTAAGTTATAGGGGAGGAACACAACACTTTTCAAAACGTGTTTTTCAGCCCGAAATAAACGCGTTTTCTCAACCCTTGGAATCACAGTGTAACTGAATGGCTCAGAAGAGCCCACTGAGTCAGCCCTTAACCCCAGTGTGCAGAAGTTGTCAAAACGTGTTTTTCAGCACAAATAAACACGTTTTGGCAACTTTGGTCACCAACATGTAAGTTATAGGGGAGGAACACAACACTTTTCAAAACGTGTTTTTCAGCCCGAAATAAACGCGTTTTCTCAACCCTTGGAATCACAGTGTAACTGACTGGCTCAGAAGAGCCCACTGAGTCAGCCCTTAACCCCAGTGTGCAGAAATTGTCAAAACGTGTTTTTCAGCACAAATAAACACGTTTTGGCAACTTTGGTCACCAACATGTAAGTTATAGGGCAGGAACAGAACACTTTTCAAAACGTGTTTTTCAGCCCGAAATAAACGCGTTTTCTCAACCCTTGGAATCACAGTGTAACTGACTGGCTCAGAAGAGCCCACTGAGTCAGCCCTTAACCCCAGTGTGCAGAAGTTGTCAAAACGTGTTTTTCAGCACAAATAAACACGTTTTGGCAACTTTGGTCACCAACATGTAAGTTATAGGGGAGGAACACAACACTTTTCAAAACGTGTTTTTCAGCCCGAAATAAACGCGTTTTCTCAACCCTTGGAATCACAGTGTAACTGACTGGCTCAGAAGAGCCCACTGAGTCAGCCCTTAACCCCAGTGTGCAGAAATTGTCAAAACGTGTTTTTCAGCACAAATAAACACGTTTTGGCAACTTTGGTCACCAACATGTAAGTTATAGGGCAGGAACAACATACTTTTCAAAAAGTGTTTTTCAGCCCGAAATAAACGCGTTTTCTCAACCCTTGGAATCACAGTGTAACTGACTGGCTCAGAAGAGCCCACTGAGTCAGCCCTTAACCCCAGTGTGCAGAAGTTGTCAAAACGTGTTTTTCAGCACAAATAAACACGTTTTGGCAACTTTGGTCACCAACATGTAAGTTATAGGGGAGGAACACAACACTTTTCAAAACGTGTTTTTCATCCCGAAATAAACGTGTTTTCTCAACCCTTGGAATCACAGTGTAACTGACTGGCTCAGAAGAGCCCACTGAGTCAGCCCTTAACCCCAGTGTGCAGAAATTGTCAAAACGTGTTTTTCAGCACAAATAAACACGTTTTGGCAACTTTGGTCACCAACATGTAAGTTATAGGGCAGGAACAGAACACTTTTCAAAACGTGTTTTTCAGCCCGAAATAAACGCGTTTTCTCAACCCTTGGAATCACAGTGTAACTGACTGGCTCAGAAGAGCCCACTGAGTCAGCCCTTAACCCCAGTGTGCAGAAGTTGTCAAAACGTGTTTTTCAGCACAAATAAACACGTTTTGGCAACTTTGGTCACCAACATGTAAGTTATAGGGGAGGAACACAACACTTTTCAAAACATGTTTTTCAGCCCGAAATAAACGCGTTTTCTCAACCCTTGGAATCACAGTGTAACTGACTGGCTCAGAAGAGCCCACTGAGTCAGCCCTTAACCCCAGTGTGCAGAAGTTGTCAAAACGTGTTTTTCAGCACAAATAAACACGTTTTGGCAACTTTGGTCACCAACATGTGAGTTATAGGGCAGGAACAACATACTTTTCAAAAAGTGTTTTTCAGCCCGAAATAAACGCATTTTCTCAACCCTTGGAATCACAGTGTAACTGACTGGCTCAGAAGAGCCCACTGAGTCAGCCCTTAACCCCAGTGTGCAGAAGTTGTCAAAACGTGTTTTTCAGCACAAATAAACACGTTTTGGCAACTTTGGTCACCAACATGTAAGTTATAGGGGAGGAACAGCACACTTTTCAAAACGTGTTTTTCAGCCCGAGATAGACGCGTTTTCTCAACCCTTGGAATCACAGTGTAACTGACTGGCTCAGAAGAGCCCACTGAGTCAGCCCTTAACCCCAGTGTGCAGAAGTTGTCAAAACGTGTTTTTCAGCACAAATAAACACGTTTTGGCAACTTTGGTCACCAACATGTAAGTTATAGGGCAGGAACAGAACACTTTTCAAAACGTGTTTTTCAGCCCGAAATAAACGCGTTTTCTCAACCCTTGGAATCACAGTGTAACTGACTGGCTCAGAAGAGCCCACTGAGTCAGCCCTTAACCCCAGTGTGCAGAAGTTATCAAAACGTGTTTTTCAGCACAAATAAACACGTTTTGGCAACTTTGGTCACCAACATGTAAGTTATAGGGCAGGAACAACACACTTTTCAAAACGTGTTTTTCAGCCCGAAATAAACGCGTTTTCTCAACCCTTGGAATCACAGTGTAACTGACTGGCTCAGAAGAGCCCACTGAGTCAGCCCTTAACCCCAGTGTGCAGAAGTTGTCAAAACGTGTTTTTCAGCACAAATAAACACGTTCTGGCAACTTTGGTCAACAAAATGAAAGTTATAGGCAGGAACAGAACACTTTTCAAACCGTGTTTTTCAGCCCGAAATAAACACGTTTTTTCAGCCCTTGGAATAACAGTGTAACTGACTGGCTCAGAAGAGCCCACTGAGTCAGCCCTTAACCCCAGTGTGCAGAAGTTGTCAAAACGTGTTTTTCAGCACAAATAAACACGTTTTGGCATCTTTTGTCACCAACATGTAAGTTATAGGGCAGGAACAGAACACTTTTCAAAACGTATTTTTCAGCTCGAAATGAACGCGTTTTTTCAGCCCTTGAAATCACAGTTTAACTGACAGGCTCAGAAGAGCCCACTGAGTCAGCCCTTAACCCCAGTGTGCAGAAGTTGTCAAAACGTGTTTTTCAGCACAAATAAACACGTTTTTGCAACTTTGGTCACCAAAATGTAAGTTATAGGGCAGGAACAACACACTTTTCAAAACGTGTTTTTCAGCCCGAAATAAACGCATTTTTTCAGCCCTTGGAATGGCAGTGTAACTGCCTGGCTCAGAAGAGCCCACTGAGTCAGCCCTTAACCCCAGTGTGCAGAAGTTGTCAAAACGTGTTTTTCAGCACAAATAAACAAGTTTTGGCAACTTTGGTCACCAACATGTAAGTTATAGGGCAGGAACAGAACACTATTCAAAACGTGTTTTTCAGACCGAAATAAACGTGTTTTCTCAACCCTTGGAATCGCAGTGTAACTGACTGGCTCAGAAGAGCCCACTGAGTCAGCCCTTAACCCCAGTGTGCAGAAGTTGTCAAAACGTGTTTTTCAGCACAAATAAACACGTTTTGGCAACTTTGGTCACCAACATGTAAGTTATAGGGCAGGAACAGAACACTTTTCAAAACGTGTTTTTCAGCCCGAAATAAACGCGTTTTTTCAGCCCTTGGAATAACAGTGTAACTGACTGGCTCAGATGAGCCCACTGAGTCAGCCCTTAACCCCAGTGTGCAGAAGTTGTCAAAACGTGTTTTTCAGCACAAATAAACAAGTTTTGGCAACTTTGGTCACCAACATGTAAGTTATAGGGCAGGGACAACGTACTTTTCAAAACGTGTTTTTCAGCCCGAAATGAACGCGTTTTCTAAGCCCTTGGAATCACAGTGTAACTGACTGGCTCAGAAGAGCCCACTGAGTCAGCCCTTAACCCCAGTGTGCAGAAGTTGTCAAAACGTGTTTTTCAGCACAAATAAACACGTTTTGGCAACTTTGGTCACCAAAATGTAAGTTATAGGGCAGGAACAACACACTTTTCAAACCGTGTTTTTCAGCCCGAAATGAACGCGTTTTCTAAGCCCTTGGAATCACAGTGTAACTGACTGGCTCAGAAGAGCCCACTGAGTCAGCCCTTAACCCCAGTGTGCAGAAATTGTCAAAACGTGTTTTTCAGCACAAATAAACACGTTTTGGCAACTTTGGTCACCAACATGTAAGTTATAGGGCAGGAACAACATACTTTTCAAAAAGTGTTTTTCAGCCCGAAATAAACGCGTTTTCTCAACCCTTGGAATCACAGTGTAACTGACTGGCTCAGAAGAGCCCACTGAGTCAGCCCTTAACCCCAGTGTGCAGAAGTTGTCAAAACGTGTTTTTCAGCACAAATAAACACGTTTTGGCAACTTTGGTCACCAACATGTAAGTTATAGGGGAGGAACACAACACTTTTCAAAACGTGTTTTTCATCCCGAAATAAACGTGTTTTCTCAACCCTTGGAATCACAGTGTAACTGACTGGCTCAGAAGAGCCCACTGAGTCAGCCCTTAACCGCAGTGTGCAGAAATTGTCAAAACGTGTTTTTCAGCACAAATAAACACGTTTTGGCAACTTTGGTCACCAACATGTAAGTTATAGGGCAGGAACAGAACACTTTTCAAAACGTGTTTTTCAGCCCGAAATAAACGCGTTTTCTCAACCCTTGGAATCACAGTGTAACTGACTGGCTCAGAAGAGCCCACTGAGTCAGCCCTTAACCCCAGTGTGCAGAAGTTGTCAAAACGTGTTTTTCAGCACAAATAAACACGTTTTGGCAACTTTGGTCACCAACATGTAAGTTATAGGGGAGGAACACAACACTTTTCAAAACATGTTTTTCAGCCCGAAATAAACGCGTTTTCTCAACCCTTGGAATCACAGTGTAACTGACTGGCTCAGAAGAGCCCACTGAGTCAGCCCTTAACCCCAGTGTGCAGAAGTTGTCAAAACGTGTTTTTCAGCACAAATAAACACGTTTTGGCAACTTTGGTCACCAACATGTGAGTTATAGGGCAGGAACAACATACTTTTCAAAAAGTGTTTTTCAGCCCGAAATAAACGCATTTTCTCAACCCTTGGAATCACAGTGTAACTGACTGGCTCAGAAGAGCCCACTGAGTCAGCCCTTAACCCCAGTGTGCAGAAGTTGTCAAAACGTGTTTTTCAGCACAAATAAACACGTTTTGGCAACTTTGGTCACCAACATGTAAGTTATAGGGGAGGAACAGCACACTTTTCAAAACGTGTTTTTCAGCCCGAGATAGACGCGTTTTCTCAACCCTTGGAATCACAGTGTAACTGACTGGCTCAGAAGAGCCCACTGAGTCAGCCCTTAACCCCAGTGTGCAGAAGTTGTCAAAACGTGTTTTTCAGCACAAATAAACACGTTTTGGCAACTTTGGTCACCAACATGTAAGTTATAGGGCAGGAACAGAACACTTTTCAAAACGTGTTTTTCAGCCCGAAATAAACGCGTTTTCTCAACCCTTGGAATCACAGTGTAACTGACTGGCTCAGAAGAGCCCACTGAGTCAGCCCTTAACCCCAGTGTGCAGAAGTTATCAAAACGTGTTTTTCAGCACAAATAAACACGTTTTGGCAACTTTGGTCACCAACATGTAAGTTATAGGGCAGGAACAACACACTTTTCAAAACGTGTTTTTCAGCCCGAAATAAACGCGTTTTCTCAACCCTTGGAATCACAGTGTAACTGACTGGCTCAGAAGAGCCCACTGAGTCAGCCCTTAACCCCAGTGTGCAGAAGTTGTCAAAACGTGTTTTTCAGCACAAATAAACACGTTCTGGCAACTTTGGTCAACAAAATGAAAGTTATAGGCAGGAACAGAACACTTTTCAAACCGTGTTTTTCAGCCCGAAATAAACACGTTTTTTCAGCCCTTGGAATAACAGTGTAACTGACTGGCTCAGAAGAGCCCACTGAGTCAGCCCTTAACCCCAGTGTGCAGAAGTTGTCAAAACGTGTTTTTCAGCACAAATAAACACGTTTTGGCATCTTTTGTCACCAACATGTAAGTTATAGGGCAGGAACAGAACACTTTTCAAAACGTATTTTTCAGCTCGAAATGAACGCGTTTTTTCAGCCCTTGAAATCACAGTTTAACTGACAGGCTCAGAAGAGCCCACTGAGTCAGCCCTTAACCCCAGTGTGCAGAAGTTGTCAAAACGTGTTTTTCAGCACAAATAAACACGTTTTTGCAACTTTGGTCACCAAAATGTAAGTTATAGGGCAGGAACAACACACTTTTCAAAACGTGTTTTTCAGCCCGAAATAAACGCATTTTTTCAGCCCTTGGAATGGCAGTGTAACTGCCTGGCTCAGAAGAGCCCACTGAGTCAGCCCTTAACCCCAGTGTGCAGAAGTTGTCAAAACGTGTTTTTCAGCACAAATAAACAAGTTTTGGCAACTTTGGTCACCAACATGTAAGTTATAGGGCAGGAACAGAACACTATTCAAAACGTGTTTTTCAGACCGAAATAAACGTGTTTTCTCAACCCTTGGAATCGCAGTGTAACTGACTGGCTCAGAAGAGCCCACTGAGTCAGCCCTTAACCCCAGTGTGCAGAAGTTGTCAAAACGTGTTTTTCAGCACAAATAAACACGTTTTGGCAACTTTGGTCACCAACATGTAAGTTATAGGGCAGGAACAGAACACTTTTCAAAACGTGTTTTTCAGCCCGAAATAAACGCGTTTTTTCAGCCCTTGGAATAACAGTGTAACTGACTGGCTCAGATGAGCCCACTGAGTCAGCCCTTAACCCCAGTGTGCAGAAGTTGTCAAAACGTGTTTTTCAGCACAAATAAACAAGTTTTGACAACTTTGGTCACCAACATGTAAGTTATAGGGCAGGGACAACGTACTTTTCAAAACGTGTTTTTCAGCCCGAAATGAACGCGTTTTCTAAGCCCTTGGAATCACAGTGTAACTGACTGGCTCAGAAGAGCCCACTGAGTCAGCCCTTAACCCCAGTGTGCAGAAGTTGTCAAAACGTGTTTTTCAGCACAAATAAACACGTTTTGGCAACTTTGGTCACCAAAATGTAAGTTATAGGGCAGGAACAACACACTTTTCAAAACGTGTTTTTCAGCCCGAAATAAACGCGTTTTCTCAACCCTTGGAATCACAGTGTAACTGCCTGGCTCAGAAGAGCCCACTGAGTCAGCCCTTAACCCCAGTGTGAAAAAGTTGTCAAAACGTGTTTTTCAGCACAAATAAACAAGTTTTGGCAACTTTGGTCACCAACATGTAAGTTATAGGGCAGGAACAGAACACTATTCAAAACGTGTTTTTCAGACCGAAATAAACGCGTTTTCTCAACCCTTGGAATCGCGGTGTAACTGACTGGCTCAGAAGAGCCCACTGAGTCAGCCCTTAACCCCAGTGTGCAGAAGTTGTCAAAACGTGTTTTTCAGCACAAATAAACAAGTTTTGGCAACTTTGGTCACCAACATGTAAGTTATAGGGCAGGGACAACGTACTTTTCAAAACGTGTTTTTCAGCCCGAAATGAACGCGTTTTCTAAGCCCTTGGAATCACAGTGTAACTGCCTGGCTCAGAAGAGCCCACTGAGTCAGCCCTTAACCCCAGTGTGCAGAAGTTGTCAAAACGTGTTTTTCAGCACAAATAAACAAGTTTTGGCAACTTTGGTCACCAACATGTAAGTTATAGGGCAGGAACAGAACACTATTCAAAACGTGTTTTTCAGACCGAAATAAACGTGTTTTCTCAACCCTTGGAATCGCAGTGTAACTGACTGGCTCAGAAGAGCCCACTGAGTCAGCCCTTAACCCCAGTGTGCAGAAATTTTCAAAACGTGTTTTTCAGCACAAATAGACACGTTTTGGCAACTTTGGTCACCAACATGTAAGTTATAGGGCAGGAACAGAACACTTTTCAAAACGTGTTTTTCAGCCCGAAATAAATGCGTTTTCTCAACCCTTGGATTTGCAGTGTAACTGCCTGGGTCAGAAGAGCCCACATAGTCAGCCCTTAACCCCAGTGTGCAGAAGATTTCAAAACGTGTTTCTCAGCACAAATAAACACGTTTTGGCAACTTTGGTCACCAACATGTAAGTTATAGGGCAGGAACAGCACACTTTTCAAAACGTGTTTTTCAGCCCGAAATAAACGCATTTTCTCAGCCTTTCGAATCACAGAGTAACTGACTGGCTCAGAAAAGCCCACTGAGTCAGCCCTTAACCCCAGTGTGCAGAAGTTGTCAAAACGTGTTTTTCAGCACAAATAAACATGTTTTGGCAACTTTGGTCACCAAAATGTAAGTTATAGGGCAGGAACAACACACTTTTCAAAACGTGTTTTTCAGCCCGAAATAAACGCGTTTTCTCAACCCTTGGAATCACAGTGTAACTGCCTGGCTCAGAAGAGCCCACTGAGTCAGCCCTTAACCCCAGTGTGAAAAAGTTGTCAAAACGTGTTTTTCAGCACAAATAAACAAGTTTTGGCAACTTTGGTCACCAACATGTAAGTTATAGGGCAGGAACAGAACACTATTCAAAATGTGTTTTTCAGACCGAAATAAACGCGTTTTCTCAACCCTTGGAATCGCAGTGTAACTGACTGGCTCAGAAGAGCCCACTGAGTCAGCCCTTAACCCCAGTGTGCAGAAGTTGTCAAAACGTGTTTTTCAGCACAAATAAACAAGTTTTGGCAACTTTGGTCACCAACATGTAAGTTATAGGGCAGGGACAACGTACTTTTCAAAACGTGTTTTTCAGCCCGAAATGAACGCGTTTTCTAAGCCCTTGGAATCACAGTGTAACTGCCTGGCTCAGAAGAGCCCACATAGTCAGCCCTTAACCCCAGTGTGCAGAAGATTTCAAAACGTGTTTTTCAGCACAAATAAACACGTTTTGGCAACTTTGGTCACCAACATGTAAGTTATAGGGCAGGAACAGCACACTTTTCAAAACGTGTTTTTCAGCCCGAAATAAACGCATTTTCTCAGCCTTTCGAATCCAGAGTAACTGACTGGCTCAGAAAAGCCCACTGAGTCAGCCCTTAACCCCAGTGTGCAGAAGTTGTCAAAACGTGTTTTTCAGCACAAATAAACACGTTTTGGCAACTTTGGTCACCAACATGTAAGTTATAGGGCATTAACAACAGACTTTTCAAAACGTGTTTTTCAGCCCGAAATAAACGCGTTTTCTCAACCCTTGGAATCACAGTGTAACTGACTGGCTCAGAAGAACCCACTGAGTCAGCCCTTAACCCCAGTGTGCAGAATTTGTCAAAACGTGTTTTTCAGCACAAATAAACACGTTTTCGCAACTTTGGTCAACAACATGTAAGTTATAGGGCAGGAACACAACACTTTTCAAACCGTGTTTTTCAGCCCGAAATAAACGCGTTTTTTCAGCCCTTGGAATAACAGTGTAACTGACTGGCTCAGAAGAGCCCACTGAGTCAGCCCTTAACCCCAGTGTGCAGAAGTTGTCAAAACGTGTTTTTCAGCACAAATAAACACGTTTTGGCAACTTTGGTCACCAACATGTAAGTTATAGGGCAGGAACAACACACTTTTCAAAACGTGTTTTTCAGCCCGAAATAAACGCTTTTTCTCAACCCTTGGAATCGCAGTGTAACTGACTGGCTCAGAAGAGCCCACTGAGTCAGCCCTTAACCCCAGTGTGCAGAAGTTGTCAAAACGTGTTTTTCAGCACAAATAAACACGTTTTGGCAACTTTGGTCACCAACATGTAAGTTATAGGGCAGGAACAGAACACTTTTCAAAACGTGTTTTTCAGCCCGAAATAAACACGTTTTTTCAGCCCTTGGAATAACAGTGTAACTGACTGGCTCAGATGAGCCCACTGAGTCAGCCCTTAACCCCAGTGTGCAGAAGTTGTCAAAACGTGTTTTTCAGCACAAATAAACAAGTTTTGGCAACTTTGGTCACCAACATGTAAGTTATAGGGCAGGGACAACGTACTTTTCAAAACGTGTTTTTCAGCCCGAAATGAACGCGTTTTCTAAGCCCTTGGAATCACAGTGTAACTGACTGGCTCAGAAGAGCCCAGTGAGTCAGCCCTTAACCCCAGTGTGCAGAAATTTTCAAAACGTGTTTTTCAGCACAAATAAACACGTTTTGGCAACTTTGGTCACCAACATGTAAGTTATAGGGCAGGAACAGAACACTTTTCAAAACGTTTTTTTCAGCCCGAAATAAATGCGTTTTCTCAACCCTTGGAATCACAGTGTAACTGCCTGGCTCAGAAGAGCCCACATAGTCAGCCCTTAACCCCAGTGTGCAGAAGATTTCAAAACGTGTTTCTCAGCACAAATAAACACGTTTTGGCAACTTTGGTCACCAACATGTAAGTTATAGGGCAGGAACAGCACACTTTTCAAAACGTGTTTTTCAGCCCGAAATAAACGCATTTTCTCAGCCTTTCGAATCCAGAGTAACTGACTGGCTCAGAAAAGCCCACTGAGTCAGCCCTTAACCCCAGTGTGCAGAAGTTGTCAAAACGTGTTTTTCAGCACAAATAAACACGTTTTGGCAACTTTGGTCACCAACATGTAAGTTATAGGGCATTAACAACACACTTTTCAAAACGTGTTTTTCAGCCCGAAATAAACGCGTTTTCTCAACCCTTGGAATCACAGTGTAACTGACTGGCTCAGAAGAGCCCACTGAGTCAGCCCTTAACCCCAGTGTGCAGAATTTGTCAAAACGTGTTTTTCAGCACAAATAAACACGTTTTCGCAACTTTGGTCAACAACATGTAAGTTATAGGGCAGGAACAGAACACTTTTCAAACCGTGTTTTTCAGCCCGAAATAAACGCGTTTTTTCAGCCCTTGGAATAACAGTGTAACTGACTGGCTCAGAAGAGCCCACTGAGTCAGCCCTTAACCCCAGTGTGCAGAATTTGTCAAAACGTGTTTTTCAGCACAAATAAACACGTTTTGGCAACTTTGGTCACCAACATGTAAGTTATAGGTCAGGAACAGAACACTTTTCAAAACGTGTTTTTCAGCCCGAAATAAACGCGTTTTCTCAACCCTTGGAATCACAGTGTAACTGACTGGCTCAGAAGAGCCCACTGAGTCAGCCCTTAACCCCAGTGTGCAGAAGTTGTCAAAACGTGTTTTTCAGCACAAATAAACACGTTTTGGCAACTTTGGTCACCAACATGTAAGTTATAGGGCAGGAACAACACACTTTTCAAAACGTGTTTTTCAGCCCGAAATAAACGCTTTTTCTCAACTCTTGGAATCACAGTGTAACTGACTGGCTCAGAAGAGCACACTGAGTCAGCCCTTAACCCCAGTGTGCAGAAGTTGTCAAAACGTGTTTTTCAGCACAAATAAACACGTTTTGGCAACTTTGGTCAACAACATGTAAGTTATAGGGCAGGAACAGAACACTTTTCAAACCGTGTTTTTCAGCCCGAAATAAACACGTTTTTTCAGCCCTTGGAATAACAGTGTAACTGACTGGCTCAGAAGAGCCCACTGAGTCAGCCCTTAACCCCAGTGTGCAGAAATTTTCAAAACGTGTTTTTCAGCACAAATAAACACGTTTTGGCAACTTTGGTCACCAACATGGAAGTTATAGGGCAGGAACAACACACTTTTCAAAACCTGTTTTTCAGAATGAAATAAACGCGTTTTCTCAGCCCTTGGAATCACAGTGTAAATGACTGGCTCAGAAGAGCCCACTGAGTCAGCCCTTAACCCCAGTGTGCAGAAGTTGTCAAAACGTGTTTTTCAGCACAAATAAACACGTTTTGGCAACTTTGGTCACCAACATGTAAGTTATAGGGCAGGAACAGAACACTTTTCAAAACGTGTTTTTCAGGACGAAATAAACGCGTTTTCTCAACACTTGGAATCGCAGTGTAACTGACTGGCTCAGAAGAGCCCACTGAGTCAGCCCTTAAACCCAGTGTGCAGAAGTTGTCAAAACGTGTTTTTCAGCACAAATAAACACGTTTTGGCAACTTTGGTCACAAACATGTAAGTTATAGGGCAGGAACAGCATACTTTTCAAAACGTGTTTTTCAGCCCGAAATAAACGAATTTTCTCAACCCTTGGAATCAGAGTGTAACTGACTGGCTCAGAAGAGCCCACTGAGTCAGCCCTTAACCCCAGTGTGCAGAAGTTGTCAAAACGTGTTTTTCAGCACAAATAAACACGTTTTGGCAACTTTGGTCACCAAAATGTAAGTTATAGGGCAGGAACAACACACTTTTCAAAACGTGTTTTTCAGCCCGAAATAAACGCATTTTTTTAGACCTTAGAATGGCAGTGTAACTGACTGGCTCAGAAGAGCCCACTGAGTCAGCCCTTAAACCCAGTGTGCAGAATTGTCAAAACGTGTTTTTCAGCACAAATAAACACGTTTTGGCAACTTTGGTCACCAACATGTAAGTTGTAGGCCATTAACAACACAGTTTTCAAAACGTGTTTTTCAGCCCGAAATAAACGCGTTTTCTCAACCCTTGGAATCACAGTGTAACTGACTGGCTCAGAAGAGCCCACTGAGTCAGCCCTTAACCCCAGTGTGCAGAAGTTGTCAAAACGTGTTTTTCAGCACTAATAAACACGTTTTGGCAACTTTGGTCAACAACATGAAAGTTATAGGGCAGGAACAGAACACTTTTCAAACCGTGTTTTTCAGCCCGAAATAAACGCGTTTTTTCAGCCCTTGGAATAACAGTGTAACTGACTGGCTCAGATGAGCCCACTGAGTCAGCCCTTAACCCAAGTGTGCAGAAGTTGTCAAAACGTGTTTTTCAGCACAAATAAACAAGTTTTGGCAACTTTGGTCACCAACATGTAAGTTATAGGGCAGGGACAACGTACTTTTCAAAACGTGTTTTTCACCCCGAAATAAACACGTTTTCTAAGCCCTTGGAATCACAGTGTAACTGACTGGCTCAGAAGAGCCCACTGAGTCAGCCCTTAACCCCAGTGTGCAGAAATTTTCAAAACGTGTTTTTCAGCACAAATAAACACGTTTTGGCAACTTTGGTCACCAACATGTAAGTTATAGGGCAGGAACAGAACACTTTTCAAAACGTGTTTTTCAGCCCGAAATAAATGCGTTTTCTCAACCCTTGGAATTGCAGTGTAACTGCCTGGCTCAGAAGAGCCCACATAGTCAGCCCTTAACCCCAGTGTGCAGAAGATTTCAAAACGTGTTTCTCAGCACAAATAAACACGTTTTGGCAACTTTGGTCACCAACATGTAAGTTATAGGGCAGGAACAGCACACTTTTCAAAACGTGTTTTTCAGCCCGAAATAAACGCATTTTCTCAGCCTTTCGAATCACAGAGTAACTGACTGGCTCAGAAGAGCCCACTGAGTCAGCCCTTAACCCCAGTGTGCAGAAGTTGTCAAAACGTGTTTTTCAGCACAAATAAACACGTTTTGGCAACTTTGCTCACCAACATGTAAGTTATAGGGCAGGAACAGAACACTTTTCAAAATGTGTTTTTCAGCCCGAAATAAATGCGTTTTCTCAACCCTTGGAATCACAGTGTAACTGACTGGCTCAGAAGAGCCCACTGAGTCAGCCCTTAACCCCAGTGTGCAGAAGTTGTCAAAACGTGTTTTTCAGCACAAATAAACACGTTTTGGCAACTTTGGTCACCAACATGTAAGTTATAGGGCATTAACAACACACTTTTCAAAACGTGTTTTTCAGCCCGAAATAAACGCGTTTTCTCAACCCTTGGAATCACAGTGTAACTGACTGGCTCAGAAGAGCCCACTGAGTCAGCCCTTAACCCCAGTGTGCAGAATTTGTCAAAACGTGTTTTTCAGCACAAATAAACACGTTTTCGCAACTTTGGTCAACAACATGTAAGTTATAGGGCAGGAACAGAACACTTTTCAAACCGTGTTTTTCAGCCCGAAATAAACGCGTTTTTTCAGCCCTTGGAATAACAGTGTAACTGACTGGCTCAGAAGAGCCCACTGAGTCAGCCCTTAACCCCAGTGTGCAGAATTTGTCAAAACGTGTTTTTCAGCACAAATAAACACGTTTTGGCAACTTTGGTCACCAACATGTAAGTTATAGGTCAGGAACAGAACACTTTTCAAAACGTGTTTTTCAGCCCGAAATAAACGCGTTTTCTCAACCCTTGGAATCACAGTGTAACTGACTGGCTCAGAAGAGCCCACTGAGTCAGCCCTTAACCCCAGTGTGCAGAAGTTGTCAAAACGTGTTTTTCAGCACAAATAAACACGTTTTGGCAACTTTGGTCACCAACATGTAAGTTATAGGGCAGGAACAACACACTTTTCAAAACGTGTTTTTCAGCCCGAAATAAACGCTTTTTCTCAACTCTTGGAATCACAGTGTAACTGACTGGCTCAGAAGAGCACACTGAGTCAGCCCTTAACCCCAGTGTGCAGAAGTTGTCAAAACGTGTTTTTCAGCACAAATAAACACGTTTTGGCAACTTTGGTCAACAACATGTAAGTTATAGGGCAGGAACAGAACACTTTTCAAACCGTGTTTTTCAGCCCGAAATAAACACGTTTTTTCAGCCCTTGGAATAACAGTGTAACTGACTGGCTCAGAAGAGCCCACTGAGTCAGCCCTTAACCCCAGTGTGCAGAAATTTTCAAAACGTGTTTTTCAGCACAAATAAACACGTTTTGGCAACTTTGGTCACCAACATGGAAGTTATAGGGCAGGAACAACACACTTTTCAAAACCTGTTTTTCAGAATGAAATAAACGCGTTTTCTCAGCCCTTGGAATCACAGTGTAAATGACTGGCTCAGAAGAGCCCACTGAGTCAGCCCTTAACCCCAGTGTGCAGAAGTTGTCAAAACGTGTTTTTCAGCACAAATAAACACGTTTTGGCAACTTTGGTCACCAACATGTAAGTTATAGGGCAGGAACAGAACACTTTTCAAAACGTGTTTTTCAGGACGAAATAAACGCGTTTTCTCAACACTTGGAATCGCAGTGTAACTGACTGGCTCAGAAGAGCCCACTGAGTCAGCCCTTAAACCCAGTGTGCAGAAGTTGTCAAAACGTGTTTTTCAGCACAAATAAACACGTTTTGGCAACTTTGGTCACAAACATGTAAGTTATAGGGCAGGAACAGCATACTTTTCAAAACGTGTTTTTCAGCCCGAAATAAACGAATTTTCTCAACCCTTGGAATCAGAGTGTAACTGACTGGCTCAGAAGAGCCCACTGAGTCAGCCCTTAACCCCAGTGTGCAGAAGTTGTCAAAACGTGTTTTTCAGCACAAATAAACACGTTTTGGCAACTTTGGTCACCAAAATGTAAGTTATAGGGCAGGAACAACACACTTTTCAAAACGTGTTTTTCAGCCCGAAATAAACGCATTTTTTTAGACCTTAGAATGGCAGTGTAACTGACTGGCTCAGAAGAGCCCACTGAGTCAGCCCTTAAACCCAGTGTGCAGAATTGTCAAAACGTGTTTTTCAGCACAAATAAACACGTTTTGGCAACTTTGGTCACCAACATGTAAGTTGTAGGCCATTAACAACACAGTTTTCAAAACGTGTTTTTCAGCCCGAAATAAACGCGTTTTCTCAACCCTTGGAATCACAGTGTAACTGACTGGCTCAGAAGAGCCCACTGAGTCAGCCCTTAACCCCAGTGTGCAGAAGTTGTCAAAACGTGTTTTTCAGCACTAATAAACACGTTTTGGCAACTTTGGTCAACAACATGAAAGTTATAGGGCAGGAACAGAACACTTTTCAAACCGTGTTTTTCAGCCCGAAATAAACGCGTTTTTTCAGCCCTTGGAATAACAGTGTAACTGACTGGCTCAGATGAGCCCACTGAGTCAGCCCTTAACCCAAGTGTGCAGAAGTTGTCAAAACGTGTTTTTCAGCACAAATAAACAAGTTTTGGCAACTTTGGTCACCAACATGTAAGTTATAGGGCAGGGACAACGTACTTTTCAAAACGTGTTTTTCACCCCGAAATAAACACGTTTTCTAAGCCCTTGGAATCACAGTGTAACTGACTGGCTCAGAAGAGCCCACTGAGTCAGCCCTTAACCCCAGTGTGCAGAAATTTTCAAAACGTGTTTTTCAGCACAAATAAACACGTTTTGGCAACTTTGGTCACCAACATGTAAGTTATAGGGCAGGAACAGAACACTTTTCAAAACGTGTTTTTCAGCCCGAAATAAATGCGTTTTCTCAACCCTTGGAATTGCAGTGTAACTGCCTGGCTCAGAAGAGCCCACATAGTCAGCCCTTAACCCCAGTGTGCAGAAGATTTCAAAACGTGTTTCTCAGCACAAATAAACACGTTTTGGCAACTTTGGTCACCAACATGTAAGTTATAGGGCAGGAACAGCACACTTTTCAAAACGTGTTTTTCAGCCCGAAATAAACGCATTTTCTCAGCCTTTCGAATCACAGAGTAACTGACTGGCTCAGAAGAGCCCACTGAGTCAGCCCTTAACCCCAGTGTGCAGAAGTTGTCAAAACGTGTTTTTCAGCACAAATAAACACGTTTTGGCAACTTTGCTCACCAACATGTAAGTTATAGGGCAGGAACAGAACACTTTTCAAAATGTGTTTTTCAGCCCGAAATAAATGCGTTTTCTCAACCCTTGGAATCACAGTGTAACTGACTGGCTCAGAAGAGCCCACTGAGTCAGCCCTTAACCCCAGTGTGCAGAAGTTGTCAAAACGTGTTTTTCAGCACAAATAAACACGTTTTGGCAACTTTGGTCACCAACATGTAAGTTATAGGGCAGGAACAACACACTTTTCAAAACGTGTTTTTCAGCCCGAAATAAACGCTTTTTCTCAACCCTTGGAATCACAGTGTAACTGACTGGCTCAGAAGAGCACACTGAGTCAGCCCTTAACCCCAGTGTGCAGAAGTTGTCAAAACGTGTTTTTCAGCACAAATAAACACGTTTTGGCAACTTTGGTCAACAACATGTAAGTTATAGGGCAGGAACAGAACACTTTTCAAAACGTGTTTTTCAGCCCGAAATAAACGCGTTTTTTCAGCCCTTGGAATAACAGTGTAACTGACTGGCTCAGATGAGCCCACTGAGTCAGCCCTTAACCCCAGTGTGCAGAAGTTGTCAAAACGTGTTTTTCAGCACAAATAAACACGTTTTGGCAACTTTGGTCACCAACATGTAAGTTATAGGGCAGGAACAACACACTTTTCAAAACGTGTTTTTCAGCCCGAAATAAACGCGTTTTCTAAGCCCTTGGAATCACAGTGTAACTGACTGGCTCAGAAGAGCCCACTGAGTCAGCCCTTAACCCCAGTGTGCAGAAGTTGTCAAAACGTGTTTTTCAGCACAAATAAACACGTTTTGGCAACTTTGGTCACCAAAATGTAAGTTATAGGGCAGGAACAACACACTTTTCAAAACGTGTTTTTCAGCCCGAAATAAACGCTTTTTCTCAACCCTTGGAATCACAGTGTAACTGCCTGGCTCAGAAGAGCCCACTGAGTCAGCCCTTAACCCCAGTGTGCAGAAGTTGTCAAAACGTGTTTTTCAGCACAAATAAACAAGTTTTGGCAACTTTGGTCACCAACATGTAAGTTATAGGGCAGGAACAGAACACTATTCAAAACGTGTTTTTCAGACCGAAATAAACGCGTTTTCTCAACCCTTGGAATCGCAGTGTAACTGACTGGCTCAGAAGAGCCCACTGAGTCAGCCCTTAACCCCAGTGTGCAGAAGTTGTCAAAACGTGTTTTTCAGCACAAATAAACACGTTTTGGCAACTTTGGTCACCAACATGTAAGTTATAGGGCAGGAACAGAACACTTTTCAAAACGTGTTTTTCAGCCCGAAATAAACGCGTTTTTTCAGCCCTTGGAATAACAGTGTAACTGACTGGCTCAGATGAGCCCACTGAGTCAGCCCTTAACCCCAGTGTGCAGAAGTTGTCAAAACGTGTTTTTCAGTACAAATAAACAAGTTTTGGCAACTTTGGTCACCAACATGTAAGTTATAGGGCAGGGACAACGTACTTTTCAAAACGTGTTTTTCAGCCCGAAATGAACGCGTTTTCTAAGCCCTTGGAATCACAGTGTAACTGACTGGCTCAGAAGAGCCCAGTGAGTCAGCCCTTAACCCCAGTGTGCAGAAATTTTCAAAACGTGTTTTTCAGCACAAATAAACACGTTTTGGCAACTTTGGTCACCAACATGTAAGTTATAGGGCAGGAACAGAACACTTTTCAAAACGTTTTTTTCAGCCCGAAATAAATGCGTTTTCTCAACCTTGGAATCACAGTGTAACTGCCTGGCTCAGAAGAGCCCACATAGTCAGCCCTTAACCCCAGTGTGCAGAAGATTTCAAAACGTGTTTCTCAGCACAAATAAACACGTTTTGGCAACTTTGGTCACCAACATGTAAGTTATAGGGCAGGAACAGCACACTTTTCAAAACGTGTTTTTCAGCCCGAAATAAACGCATTTTCTCAGCCTTTCGAATCCAGAGTAACTGACTGGCTCAGAAAAGCCCACTGAGTCAGCCCTTAACCCCAGTGTGCAGAAGTTGTCAAAACGTGTTTTTCAGCACAAATAAACACGTTTTCGCAACTTTGGTCAACAACATGTAAGTTATAGGGCAGGAACAGAACACTTTTCAAACCGTGTTTTTCAGCCCGAAATAAACGCGTTTTTTCAGCCCTTGGAATAACAGTGTAACTGACTGGCTCAGAAGAGCCCACTGAGTCAGCCCTTAACCCCAGTGTGCAGAATTTGTCAAAACGTGTTTTTCAGCACAAATAAACACGTTTTCGCAACTTTGGTCAACAACATGTAAGTTATAGGGCAGGAACAGAACACTTTTCAAACCGTGTTTTTCAGCCCGAAATAAACGCGTTTTTTCAGCCCTTGGAATAACAGTGTAACTGACTGGCTCAGAAGAGCCCACTGAGTCAGCCCTTAACCCCAGTGTGCAGAATTTGTCAAAACGTGTTTTTCAGCACAAATAAACACGTTTTGGCAACTTTGGTCACCAACATGTAAGTTATAGGTCAGGAACAGAACACTTTTCAAAACGTGTTTTTCAGCTCGAAATAAACGAGTTTTTTCAGTCCGTGGAATTACAGTGTAACTTAGTGGCTCAGAAGAGCTCACTGAGTCAGCCCTTAACCCCAGTGTGCAGAAGTTGTCAAAACGTGTTTTTCAGCACAAATAAACACGTTTTGGCAACTTTGGTCACCAACATGTAAGTTATAGGGCAGGAACAGAACACTTTTCAAAACGTGTTTTTCAGCCCGAAATAAACGCGTTTTCTCAACCCTTGGAATCACAGTGTAACTGACTGGCTCAGAAGAGCCCACTGAGTCAGCCCTTAAACCCAGTGTGCAGAAGTTGTCAAAACGTGTTTTTCAGCACAAATAAACACGTTTTGGCAACTTTGGTCACCAAGATGTAAGTTATAGGGCAGGAACAACACACTTTTCAAAACGTGTTTTTCAGCCCGAAATAAACGCTTTTTCTCAACCCTTGGAATCACAGTGTAACTGACTGGCTCAGAAGAGCACACTGAGTCAGCCCTTAACCCCAGTGTGCAGAAGTTGTCAAAACGTGTTTTTCAGCACAAATAAACACGTTTTGGCAACTTTGGTCAACAACATGTAAGTTATAGGGCAGGAACAGAACACTTTTCAAACCGTGTTTTTCAGCCCGAAATAAACGCGTTTTTTCAGCCCTTGGAATAACAGTGTAACTGACTGGCTCAGAAGAGCCCACTGAGTCAGCCCTTAACCCCAGTGTGCAGAAATTTTCAAAACGTGTTTTTCAGCACAAATAAACACGTTTTGGCAACTTTGGTCACCAACATGGAAGTTATAGGGCAGGAACAACACACTTTTCAAAACCTGTTTTTCAGAATGAAATGAACGCGTTTTCTCAGCCCTTGGAATCACAGTGTAAATGACTGGCTCAGAAGAGCCCACTGAGTCAGCCCTTAACCCCAGTGTGCAGAAGTTGTCAAAACGTGTTTTTCAGCACAAATAAACACGTTTTGGCAACTTTGGTCACCAACATGTAAGTTATAGGGCAGGAACAGAACACTTTTCAAAACGTGTTTTTCAGGACGAAATAAACGCGTTTTCTCAACACTTGGAATCGCAGTGTAACTGACTGGCTCAGAAGAGCCCACTGAGTCAGCCCTTAAACCCAGTGTGCAGAAGTTGTCAAAACGTGTTTTTCAGCACAAATAAACACGTTTTGGCAACTTTGGTCACAAACATGTAAGTTATAGGGCAGGAACAGCATACTTTTCAAAACGTGTTTTTCAGCCCGAAATAAACGAATTTTCTCAACCCTTGGAATCAGAGTGTAACTGACTGGCTCAGAAGAGCCCACTGAGTCAGCCCTTAACCCCAGTGTGCAGAAGTTGTCAAAACGTGTTTTTCAGCACAAATAAACACGTTTTGGCAACTTTGGTCACCAAAATGTAAGTTATAGGGCAGGAACAACACACTTTTCAAAACGTGTTTTTCAGCCCGAAATAAACGCATTTTTTTAGACCTTAGAATGGCAGTGTAACTGACTGGCTCAGAAGAGCCCACTGAGTCAGCCCTTAAACCCAGTGTGCAGAATTGTCAAAACGTGTTTTTCAGCACAAATAAACACGTTTTGGCAACTTTGGTCACCAACATGTAAGTTGTAGGCCATTAACAACACACTTTTCAAAACGTGTTTTTCAGCCCGAAATAAACGCGTTTTCTCAACCCTTGGAATCACAGTGTAACTGACTGGCTCAGAAGAGCCCACTGAGTCAGCCCTTAACCCCAGTGTGCAGAAGTTGTCAAAACGTGTTTTTCAGCACTAATAAACACGTTTTGGCAACTTTGGTCAACAACATGAAAGTTATAGGGCAGGAACAGAACACTTTTCAAACCGTGTTTTTCAGCCCGAAATAAACGCGTTTTTTCAGCCCTTGGAATAACAGTGTAACTGACTGGCTCAGATGAGCCCACTGAGTCAGCCCTTAACCCAAGTGTGCAGAAGTTGTCAAAACATGTTTTTCAGCACAAATAAACAAGTTTTGGCAACTTTGGTCACCAACATGTAAGTTATAGGGCAGGGACAACGTACTTTTCAAAACGTGTTTTTCAGCCCGAAATAAACACGTTTTCTAAGCCCTTGGAATCACAGTGTAACTGACTGGCTCAGAAGAGCCCACTGAGTCAGCCCTTAACCCCAGTGTGCAGAAATTTTCAAAACGTGTTTTTCAGCACAAATAAACACGTTTTGGCAACTTTGGTCACCAACATGTAAGTTATAGGGCAGGAACAGAACACTTTTCAAAACGTGTTTTTCAGCCCGAAATAAATGCGTTTTCTCAACCCTTGGAATTGCAGTGTAACTGCCTGGCTCAGAAGAGCCCACATAGTCAGCCCTTAACCCCAGTGTGCAGAAGATTTCAAAACGTGTTTCTCAGCACAAATAAACACGTTTTGGCAACTTTGGTCACCAACATGTAAGTTATAGGGCAGGAACAGCACACTTTTCAAAACGTGTTTTTCAGCCCGAAATAAACGCATTTTCTCAGCCTTTCGAATCACAGAGTAACTGACTGGCTCAGAAGAGCCCACTGAGTCAGCCCTTAACCCCAGTGTGCAGAAGTTGTCAAAACGTGTTTTTCAGCACAAATAAACACGTTTTGGCAACTTTGGTCACCAACATGTACGTTATAGGGCATTAACAACACACTTTTCAAAACGTGTTTTTCAGCCCGAAATAAACGCGTTTTCTCAACCCTTGGAATCACAGTGTAACTGCCTGGCTCAGAAGAGCCCACATAGTCAGCCCTTAACCCCAGTGTGCAGAAGATTTCAAAACGTGTTTCTCAGCACAAATAAACACGTTTTGGCAACTTTGGTCACCAACATGTAAGTTATAGGGCAGGAACAGCACACTTTTCAAAACGTGTTTTTCAGCCCGAAATAAACGCATTTTTTCAGCCTTTCGAATCACAGAGTAACTGACTGGCTCAGAAGAGCCCACTGAGTCAGCCCTTAACCCCAGTGTGCAGAAGTTGTCAAAACGTGTTTTTCAGCACAAATAAACACGTTTTGGCAACTTTGGTCACCAACATGTACGTTATAGGGCATTAACAACACACTTTTCAAAACGTGTTTTTCAGCCCGAAATAAACGCGTTTTCTCAACCCTTGGAATCACACTGTAACTGACTGGCTCAGAAGAGCCCACTGAGTCAGCCCTTAACCCCAGTGTGCAGAAGTTGTCAAAACGTGTTTTTCAGCACAAATAAACACGTTTTGGCAACTTTGGTCACCAACATGTAAGTTATAGGGCAGGAACAGAACACTTTTCAAAACGTGTTTTTCAGCCCGAAATAAACGCGTTTTCTCAACCCTTGGAATCACAGTGTAACTGACTGGCTCAGAAGAGCCCACTGAGTCAGCCCTTAACCCCAGTGTGCAGAAGTTGTCAAAACGTGTTTTTTAGCACAAATAAACACGTTTTGGCAACTTTGGTCACCAACATGTAAGTTATAGGGCAGGAACAACACACTTTTCAAAACGTGTTTTTCAGCCCGAAATAAACGCTTTTTCTCAACCCTTGGAATCACAGTGTAACTGACTGGCTCATAAGAGCCCACTGAGTCAGCCCTTAACCCCAGTGTGCAGAAATTTTCAAAGCGTGTTTTTCAGCACAAATAAACACGTTTTGGTAACTTTGGTCAACCAACATGTAAGTTATAGGGCAGGAACAGAACACTTTTCAAAACGTGTTTTTCAGCTCGAAATAAACGCGTTTTTTCAGCCCGTGGAATCACAGTGTAACTGACTGGCTCAGAAGAGCCCACTGAGTCAGCCCTTAACCCCAGTGTGCAGAAGTTGTCAAAACGTGTTTTTCAGCACAAATAAACACGTTTTGGCAACTTTGGTCACCAACATGTAAGTTATAGGGCAGGAACAACACACTTTTCAAAAAGTGTTTTTCAGCCCGAAATAAACGTGTTTTCTCAACCCTTGGAATCACAGTGTAACTGACTGGCTCAGAAGAGCCCACTGAGTCAGCCCTTAACCCCAGTGTGCAGAAGTTGTCAAAACGTGTTTTTCAGCACAAATAAACACGTTTTGGCAACTTTGGTCACCAAAATGTAAGTTATAGGGCAGGAACAACACACTTTTCAAAACGTGTTTTTCAGCCCGAAATAAACGCATTTTTTTAGACCTTAGAATGGCAGTGTAACTGACTGGCTCAGAAGAGCCCACTGAGTCAGCTCTTAAACCCAGTGTGCAGAATTGTCAAAACGTGTTTTTCAGCACAAATAAACACGTTTTGGCAACTTTGGTCACCAACATGTAAGTTGTAGGCCATTAACAACACACTTTTCAAAACGTGTTTTTCAGCCCGAAATAAACGCGTTTTCTCAACCCTTGGAATCACAGTGTAACTCACTGGCTCAGAAGAGCCCACTGAGTCAGCCCTTAACCCCAGTGTGCAGAAATTTTCAAAACGTGTTTTTCAGCACAAATAAACACGTTTTGGCAACTTTGGTCACCAACATGTAAGTTATAGGGCAGGAACAGAACACTTTTCAAAACGTGTTTTTCAGCCCGAAATAAATGCGTTTTCTCAACCCTTGGAATTGCAGTGTGACTGCCTGGCTCAGAAGAGCCCACATAGTCAGCCCTTAACCCCAGTGTGCAGAAGATTTCAAAACGTGTTTCTCAGCACAAATAAACACGTTTTGGCAACTTTGGTCACCAACATGTAAGTTATAGGGCAGGAACAGCACACTTTTCAAAACGTGTTTTTCAGCCCGAAATAAACGCATTTTCTCAGCCTTTCGAATCACAGAGTAACTGACTGGCTCAGAAGAGCCCACTGAGTCAGCCCTTAACCCCAGTGTGCAGAAGTTGTCAAAACGTGTTTTTAAGCACAAATAAACACGTTTTGGCAACTTTGGTCACCAACATTTACGTTATAGGGCATTAACAACACACTTTTCAAAACGTGTTTTTCAACCCGAAATAAACGCGTTTTCTCAACCCTTGGAATCACAGTGTAACTGACTGGCTCAGAAGAGCCCACTGAGTCAGCCCTTAACCCCAGTGTGCAGAAGTTGTCAAAACGTGTTTTTCAGCACAAATAAACACGTTTTGGCAACTTTGGTCACCAACATGTAAGTTATAGGGCAGGAACAGAACACTTTTCAAAACGTGTTTTTCAGCCCGAAATAAACGCGTTTTCTCAACCCTTGGATACACAGTGTAACTGACTGGCTCAGAAGAGCCCAGTGAGTCAGCCCTTAACCCCAGTGTGCAGAAGTTGTCAAAAAGTGTTTTTCAGCACAAATAAACACGTTTTGGCAACTTTGGTCACCAACATGTAAGTTATAGGGCAGGAACAGAACACTTTTCAAAACGTGTTTTTCAGCCCGAAATAAACGCGTTTTCTCAACCCTTGGAATCACAGTGTAACTGACTGGCTCAGAAGAGCCCACTGAGTCAGCCCTTAACCCCAGTGTGCAGAAGTTGTCAAAACGTGTTTTTCAGCACAAATAAACACGTTTTGGCAACTTTGGTCACCAACATGTAAGTTATAGGGCAGGAACAACATACTTTTCAAAACGTGTTTTTCAGCCCGAAATAAACGCGTTTTCTCAACCCTTGGAATCACAGTGTAACTGACTGGCTCAGAAGAGCCCACTGAGTCAGCCCTTAACCCCAGTGTGCAGAAGTTGTCAAAACGTGTTTTTCAGCACAAATAAACACGTTCTGGCAACTTTGGTCAACAACATGTAAGTTATAGGGCAGGAACAGAACACTTTTCAAACCGTGTTTTTCAGCCCGAAATAAACGCGTTTTTTCAGCCCTTGGAATAACAGTGTAACTGACTGGCTCAGAAGAGCCCACTGAGTCAGCCCTTAACCCCAGTGTGCAGAAGTTGTCAAAACGTGTTTTTCAGCACAAATAAACACGTTTTGGCAACTTTAGTCACCAACATGTAAGTTATAGGGCAGGAACAGAACACTATTCAAAACGTGTTTTTCAGCCCGAAATAAACGCGTTTTCTCAACCCTTGGAATCGCAGTGTAACTGACTGGCTCAGAAGAGCCCACTGAGTCAGCCCTTAAACCCAGTGTGCAGAAGTTGTCAAAACGTGTTTTTCAGCACAAATAAACACGTTTTGGCAACTTTGGTCACCAACATGTAAGTTATAGGTCAGGAACAGAACACTTTTCAAAACGTGTTTTTCAGCTCGAAATAAACGCGTTTTTTCAGTCCGTGGAATTACAGTGTAACTGAGTGGCTCAGAAGAGCTCACTGAGTCAGCCCTTATTCCCAGTGTGCAGAAGTTGTCAAAACGTGTTTTTCAGCACAAATAAACACGTTTTGGCAACTTTGGTCACCAAAATGTAAGTTTTAGGGCAGGAACAACACACTTTTCAAAACGGGTTTTTCAGCCCGAAATAAACGCATTTTTTCAGCCCTTGGAATGGCAGTGTAACTGACTGGCTCAGAAGAGCCCACTGAGTCAGCCCTTAAACCCAGTGTGCAGAAGTTGTCAAAACGTGTTTTTCAGCACAAATAAACACGTTTTGGCAACTTTGGTCACCGACATGTAAGTTATAGGTCAGGAACAGCACACTTTTCAAAACGTGTTTTTCAGCCCGAAATAAACGCATTTTCTCAACCCTTGGAATCACAGTGTAACTGACTGGCTCAGAAGAGCCCACTGAGTCAGCCCTTAACCCCAGTGTGCAGAAGTTGTCAAAACGTGTTTTTCAGCACAAATAAACACGTTTTGGCAACTTTGGTCACCAACATGTAAGTTATAGGGCAGGAACAGAACACTTTTCAAAACGTGTTTTTCAGCCCGAAATAAACGCGTTTTCTCAACCCTTGGAATCACAGTGTAACTGACTGGCTCAGAAGAGCCCACTGAGTCAGCCCTTAACCCCAGTGTGCAGAAGTTATCAAAACGTGTTTTTCAGCACAAATAAACACGTTTTGGCAACTTTGGTCACCAACATGTAAGTTATAGGGCAGGAACAACACACTTTTCAAAACGTGTTTTTCAGCCCGAAATAAACGCGTTTTCTCAACCCTTGGAATCACAGTGTAACTGACTGGCTCAGAAGAGCCCACTGAGTCAGCCCTTAACCCCAGTGTGCAGAATTGTCAAAACGTGTTTTTCAGCACAAATAAACACGTTTTGGCAACTTTGGTCACCAACATGTAAGTTGTAGGCCATTAACAACACACTTTTCAAAACGTGTTTTTCAGCCCGAAATAAACACGTTTTCTCAACCCTTGGAATCACAGTGTAACTGACTGGCTCAGAAGAGCCCACTGAGTCAGCCCTTAACCCCAGTGTGCAGAAGTTATCAAAACGTGTTTTTCAGCACAAATAAACACGTTTTGGCAACTTTGGTCACCAACATGTAAGTTATAGGGCAGGAACAGAACACTTTTCAAAACGTGTTTTTCAGCCCGAAATAAATGAGTTTTCTCAACCCTTGGAATTGCAGTGTAACTGCCTGGCTCAGAAGAGCCCACATAGTCAGCCCTTAACCCCAGTGTGCAGAAGATTTCAAAACGTGTTTCTCAGCACAAATAAACACGTTTTGGCAACTTTGGTCACCAACATGTAAGTTATAGGGCAGGAACAGCACACTTTTCAAAACGTGTTTTTCAGCCCGAAATAAACGCATTTTCTCAGCCTTTCGAATCACAGAGTAACTGACTGGCTCAGAAGAGCCCACTGAGTCAGCCCTTAACCCCAGTGTGCAGAAGTTGTCAAAACGTGTTTTTCAGCACAAATAAACACGTTTTGGCAACTTTGGTCACCAACATGTACGTTATAGGGCATTAACAACACACTTTTCAAAACGTGTTTTCAGCCCGAAATAAACGCGTTTTCTCAACCCTTGGAATCACAGTGTAACTGACTGGCTCAGAAGAGCCCACTGAGTCAGCCCTTAACCCCAGTGTGCAGAAGTTGTCAAAACGTGTTTTTCAGCACAAATAAACACGTTTTGGCAACTTTGGTCACCAACATGTAAGTTATAGGGCAGGAACAGAACACTTTTCAAAACGTGTTTTTCAGCCCGAAATAAACGCGTTTTTTCAACCCTTGGAATCACAGTGTAACTGACTGGCTCAGAAGAGCCCACTGAGTCAGCCCTTAACCCCAGTGTGCAGAAGTTGTCAAAACGTGTTTTTTAGCACAAATAAACACGTTTTGGCAACTTTGGTCACCAACATGTAAGTTATAGGGCAGGAACAACACACTTTTCAAAACGTGTTTTTCAGCCCGAAATAAACGCTTTTTCTCAACCCTTGGAATCACAGTGTAACTGACTGGCTCATAAGAGCCCACTGAGTCAGCCCTTAACCCCAGTGTGCAGAAATTTTCAAAGCGTGTTTTTCAGCACAAATAAACACGTTTTGGCAACTTTGATCAACCAACATGTAAGTTATAGGGCAGGAACAGAACACTTTTCAAAACGTGTTTTTCAGCTCGAAATAAACGCGTTTTTTCAGCCCGTGGAATCACAGTGTAACTGACTGGCTCAGAAGAGCCCACTGAGTCAGCCCTTAACCCCAGTGTGCAGAAGTTGTCAAAACGTGTTTTTCAGCACAAATAAACACGTTTTGGCAACTTTGGTCACCAACATGTAAGTTATAGGGCAGGAACAACACACTTTTCAAAAAGTGTTTTTCAGCCCGAAATAAACGCGTTTTCTCAACCCTTGGAATCACAGTGTAACTGACTGGCTCAGAAGAGCCCACTGAGTCAGCCCTTAACCCCAGTGTGCAGAAGTTGTCAAAACGTGTTTTTCAGCACAAATAAACACGTTTTGGCAACTTTGGTCACCAACATGTAAGTTATAGGGCAGGAACAACACACTTTTCAAAACGTGTTTTTCAGCCCGAAATAAACGCATTTTTTTAGACCTTAGAATGGCAGTGTAACTGACTGGCTCAGAAGAGCCCACTGAGTCAGCTCTTAAACCCAGTGTGCAGAATTGTCAAAACGTGTTTTTCAGCACAAATAAACACGTTTTGGCAACTTTGGTCACCAACATGTAAGTTGTAGGCCATTAACAACACACTTTTCAAAACGTGTTTTTCAGCCCGAAATAAACGCGTTTTCTCAACCCTTGGAATCACAGTGTAACTGACTGGCTCAGAAGAGCCCACTGAGTCAGCCCTTAACCCCAGTGTGCAGAAGTTGTCAAAACGTGTTTTTTAGCACAAATAAACACGTTTTGGCAACTTTGGTCACCAACATGTAAGTTATAGGGCAGGAACAACACACTTTTCAAAACGTGTTTTTCAGCCCGAAATAAACGCTTTTTCTCAACCCTTGGAATCACAGTGTAACTGACTGGCTCATAAGAGCCCACTGAGTCAGCCCTTAACCCCAGTGTGCAGAAATTTTCAAAGCGTGTTTTTCAGCACAAATAAACACGTTTTGGCAACTTTGGTCAACCAACATGTAAGTTATAGGGCAGGAACAGAACACTTTTCAAAACGTGTTTTTCAGCTCGAAATAAACGCGTTTTTTCAGCCCGTGGAATCACAGTGTAACTGACTGGCTCAGAAGAGCCCACTGAGTCAGCCCTTAACCCCAGTGTGCAGAAGTTGTCAAAACGTGTTTTTCAGCACAAATAAACACGTTTTGGCAACTTTGGTCACCAACATGTAAGTTATAGGGCAGGAACAACACACTTTTCAAAAAGTGTTTTTCAGCCCGAAATAAACGTGTTTTCTCAACCCTTGGAATCACAGTGTAACTGACTGGCTCAGAAGAGCCCACTGAGTCAGCCCTTAACCCCAGTGTGCAGAAGTTGTCAAAACGTGTTTTTCAGCACAAATAAACACGTTTTGGCAACTTTGGTCACCAAAATGTAAGTTATAGGGCAGGAACAACACACTTTTCAAAACGTGTTTTTCAGCCCGAAATAAACGCATTTTTTTAGACCTTAGAATGGCAGTGTAACTGACTGGCTCAGAAGAGCCCACTGAGTCAGCTCTTAAACCCAGTGTGCAGAATTGTCAAAACGTGTTTTTCAGCACAAATAAACACGTTTTGGCAACTTTGGTCACCAACATGTAAGTTGTAGGCCATTAACAACACACTTTTCAAAACGTGTTTTTCAGCCCGAAATAAATGCGTTTTCTCAACCCTTGGAATCACAGTGTAACTCACTGGCTCAGAAGAGCCCACTGAGTCAGCCCTTAACCCCAGTGTGCAGAAATTTTCAAAACGTGTTTTTCAGCACAAATAAACACGTTTTGGCAACTTTGGTCACCAACATGTAAGTTATAGGGCAGGAACAGAACACTTTTCAAAACGTGTTTTTCAGCCCGAAATAAATGCGTTTTCTCAACCCTTGGAATTGCAGTGTAACTGCCTGGCTCAGAAGAGCCCACATAGTCAGCCCTTAACCCCAGTGTGCAGAAGATTTCAAAACGTGTTTCTCAGCACAAATAAACACGTTTTGGCAACTTTGGTCACCAACATGTAAGTTATAGGGCAGGAACAGCACACTTTTCAAAACGTGTTTTTCAGCCCGAAATAAACGCATTTTCTCAGCCTTTCGAATCACAGAGTAACTGACTGGCTCAGAAGAGCCCACTGAGTCAGCCCTTAACCCCAGTGTGCAGAAGTTGTCAAAACGTGTTTTTAAGCACAAATAAACACGTTTTGGCAACTTTGGTCACCAACATTTACGTTATAGGGCATTAACAACACACTTTTCAAAACGTGTTTTTCAACCCGAAATAAACGCGTTTTCTCAACCCTTGGAATCACAGTGTAACTGACTGGCTCAGAAGAGCCCACTGAGTCAGCCCTTAACCCCAGTGTGCAGAAGTTGTCAAAACGTGTTTTTCAGCACAAATAAACACGTTTTGGCAACTTTGGTCACCAACATGTAAGTTATAGGGCAGGAACAGAACACTTTTCAAAACGTGTTTTTCAGCCCGAAATAAACGCGTTTTCTCAACCCTTGGATACACAGTGTAACTGACTGGCTCAGAAGAGCCCAGTGAGTCAGCCCTTAACCCCAGTGTGCAGAAGTTGTCAAAAAGTGTTTTTCAGCACAAATAAACACGTTTTGGCAACTTTGGTCACCAACATGTAAGTTATAGGGCAGGAACAGAACACTTTTCAAAACGTGTTTTTCAGCCCGAAATAAACGCGTTTTCTCAACCCTTGGAATCACAGTGTAACTGACTGGCTCAGAAGAGCCCACTGAGTCAGCCCTTAACCCCAGTGTGCAGAAGTTGTCAAAACGTGTTTTTCAGCACAAATAAACACGTTTTGGCAACTTTGGTCACCAACATGTAAGTTATAGGGCAGGAACAACATACTTTTCAAAACGTGTTTTTCAGCCCGAAATAAACGCGTTTTCTCAACCCTTGGAATCACAGTGTAACTGACTGGCTCAGAAGAGCCCACTGAGTCAGCCCTTAACCCCAGTGTGCAGAAGTTGTCAAAACGTGTTTTTCAGCACAAATAAACACGTTCTGGCAACTTTGGTCAACAACATGTAAGTTATAGGGCAGGAACAGAACACTTTTCAAACCGTGTTTTTCAGCCCGAAATAAACGCGTTTTTTCAGCCCTTGGAATAACAGTGTAACTGACTGGCTCAGAAGAGCCCACTGAGTCAGCCCTTAACCCCAGTGTGCAGAAGTTGTCAAAACGTGTTTTTCAGCACAAATAAACACGTTTTGGCAACTTTAGTCACCAACATGTAAGTTATAGGGCAGGAACAGAACACTATTCAAAACGTGTTTTTCAGCCCGAAATAAACGCGTTTTCTCAACCCTTGGAATCGCAGTGTAACTGACTGGCTCAGAAGAGCCCACTGAGTCAGCCCTTAAACCCAGTGTGCAGAAGTTGTCAAAACGTGTTTTTCAGCACAAATAAACACGTTTTGGCAACTTTGGTCACCAACATGTAAGTTATAGGTCAGGAACAGAACACTTTTCAAAACGTGTTTTTCAGCTCGAAATAAACGCGTTTTTTCAGTCCGTGGAATTACAGTGTAACTGAGTGGCTCAGAAGAGCTCACTGAGTCAGCCCTTATTCCCAGTGTGCAGAAGTTGTCAAAACGTGTTTTTCAGCACAAATAAACACGTTTTGGCAACTTTGGTCACCAAAATGTAAGTTTTAGGGCAGGAACAACACACTTTTCAAAACGGGTTTTTCAGCCCGAAATAAACGCATTTTTTCAGCCCTTGGAATGGCAGTGTAACTGACTGGCTCAGAAGAGCCCACTGAGTCAGCCCTTAAACCCAGTGTGCAGAAGTTGTCAAAACGTGTTTTTCAGCACAAATAAACACGTTTTGGCAACTTTGGTCACCGACATGTAAGTTATAGGTCAGGAACAGCACACTTTTCAAAACGTGTTTTTCAGCCCGAAATAAACGCATTTTCTCAACCCTTGGAATCACAGTGTAACTGACTGGCTCAGAAGAGCCCACTGAGTCAGCCCTTAACCCCAGTGTGCAGAAGTTGTCAAAACGTGTTTTTCAGCACAAATAAACACGTTTTGGCAACTTTGGTCACCAACATGTAAGTTATAGGGCAGGAACAGAACACTTTTCAAAACGTGTTTTTCAGCCCGAAATAAACGCGTTTTCTCAACCCTTGGAATCACAGTGTAACTGACTGGCTCAGAAGAGCCCACTGAGTCAGCCCTTAACCCCAGTGTGCAGAAGTTATCAAAACGTGTTTTTCAGCACAAATAAACACGTTTTGGCAACTTTGGTCACCAACATGTAAGTTATAGGGCAGGAACAACACACTTTTCAAAACGTGTTTTTCAGCCCGAAATAAACGCGTTTTCTCAACCCTTGGAATCACAGTGTAACTGACTGGCTCAGAAGAGCCCACTGAGTCAGCCCTTAACCCCAGTGTGCAGAATTGTCAAAACGTGTTTTTCAGCACAAATAAACACGTTTTGGCAACTTTGGTCACCAACATGTAAGTTGTAGGCCATTAACAACACACTTTTCAAAACGTGTTTTTCAGCCCGAAATAAACACGTTTTCTCAACCCTTGGAATCACAGTGTAACTGACTGGCTCAGAAGAGCCCACTGAGTCAGCCCTTAACCCCAGTGTGCAGAAGTTATCAAAACGTGTTTTTCAGCACAAATAAACACGTTTTGGCAACTTTGGTCACCAACATGTAAGTTATAGGGCAGGAACAGAACACTTTTCAAAACGTGTTTTTCAGCCCGAAATAAACGCATTTTCTCAGCCTTTCGAATCACAGAGTAACTGACTGGCTCAGAAGAGCCCACTGAGTCAGCCCTTAACCCCAGTGTGCAGAAGTTGTCAAAACGTGTTTTTCAGCACAAATAAACACGTTTTGGCAACTTTGGTCACCAACATGTAAGTTATAGGGCAGGAACAGAACACTATTCAAAACGTGTTTTTCAGCCCGAAATAAACGCGTTTTCTCAACCCTTGGAATCGCAGTGTAACTGACTGGCTCAGAAGAGCCCACTGAGTCAGCCCTTAAACCCAGTGTGCAGAAGTTGTCAAAACGTGTTTTTCAGCACAAATAAACACGTTTTGGCAACTTTGGTCACCAACATGTAAGTTATAGGTCAGGAACAGAACACTTTTCAAAACGGGTTTTTCAGCTCGAAATAAACGCGTTTTTTCAGTCCGTGGAATTACAGTGTAACTGAGTGGCTCAGAAGAGCTCACTGAGTCAGCCCTTATTCCCAGTGTGCAGAAGTTGTCAAAACGTGTTTTTCAGCACAAATAAACACTTTTTGGCAACTTTGGTCACCAACATGTAAGTTATAGGGCAGGAACAGAACACTTTTCAAAACGTGTTTTTCAGCCCGAAATAAACGCGTTTTCTCAACCCTTGGAATCACAGTGTAACTGACTGGCTCAGAAGAGCCCACTGAGTCAGCCCTAACCCCAGTGTGCAGAAGTTATCAAAACGTGTTTTTCAGCACAAATAAACACGTTTTGGCAACTTTGGTCACCAACATGTAAGTTATAGGGCAGGAACAACACACTTTTCAAAACGTGTTTTTCAGCCCGAAATAAACGCGTTTTCTCAACCCTTGAAATCACAGTGTAACTGACTGGCTCAGAAGAGCCCACTGAGTCAGCCCTTAACCCAAGTGTGCAGAAGTTGTCAAAACGTGTTTTTCAGCACAAATAAACACGTTTTGGCAACTTTGGTCACCAACATGTAAGTTATAGGGCAGGAACAGAACACTTTTCAAAACGTGTTTTTCAGCTCGAAATAAACGCGTTTTTTCAGCCCGTGGAATCACAGTGTAACTGACTGGCTCAGAAGAGCCCACTGAGTCAGCCCTTAACCCCAGTGTGCAGAAGTTGTCAAAACGTGTTTTTCAGCACAAATAAACACGTTTTGGCAACTTTGGTCACCAACATGTAAGTTATAGGGCAGGAACAACACACTTTTCAAAAAGTGTTTTTCAGCCCGAAATAAACGCGTTTTCTCAACCCTTGGAATCACAGTGTAACTGACTGCCTCAGAAGAGCCCACTGAGTCAGCCCTTAACCCCAGTGTGCAGAAGTTGTCAAAACGTGTTTTTCAGCACAAATAAACACGTTCTGGCAACTTTGGTCAACAACATGTAAGTTATAGGGCAGGAACAGAACACTTTTCAAACCGTGTTTTTCAGCCCGAAATAAACGCGTTTTTTCAGCCCTTGGAATAACAGTGTAACTGACTGGCTCAGAAGAGCCCACTGAGTCAGCCCTTAACCCCAGTGTGCAGAAGTTGTCAAAACGTGTTTTTCAGCACAAATAAACACGTTTTGGCAACTTTAGTCACCAACATGTAAGTTATAGGGCAGGAACAGAACACTATTCAAAACGTGTTTTTCAGCCCGAAATAAACGCGTTTTCTCAACCCTTGGAATCGCAGTGTAACTGATTGGCTCAGAAGAGCCCACTGAGTCAGCCCTTAAACCCAGTGTGCAGAAGTTGTCAAAACGTGTTTTTCAGCACAAATAAACACGTTTTGGCAACTTTGGTCACCAACATGTAAGTTATAGGTCAGGAACAGAACACTTTTCAAAACGTGTTTTTCAGCTCAAATTAAACGCGTTTTTTCAGTCCGTGGAATTACAGTGTAACTGAGTGGCTCAGAAGAGCCCACTGAGTCAGCCCTTAACCCCAGTGTGCAGAAGTTTTCAAAACGTGTTTTTCAGCACAAAAACACGTTTTGGCAACTTTGGTCACCAACATGTAAGTTATAGGGCAGGAACAGAACACTATTCAAAACGTGTTTTTCAGCCCGAAATAAACGCATTTTTTCAGCCCTTGGAATCGCAGTGTAACTGACTGTCTCAGAAGAGCCCACTGAGTCAGCCCTTAACCCCATTGTGCAGAAGTTGTCAAAACTTTTTTTTCAGCACAAATAAACACGTTTTGGCAACTTTGGTCACCAACATGTAAGTTATAGGGCAGGAACAGAACACTTTTCAAAATATGTTTTTCAGCCCGAAATAAACATGTTTTCTCTGCCCTTGGAATCGCAGTGTAACTGACTGGCTCAGAAGAGCCCACTGAGTCAGCCCTTAACCCCAGTGTGCAGACGTTGTCAAAACGTGTTTTTCAGCACAAATAAACACGTTTTGGCAACTTTGGTCACCAACATGTAAGTTATAGGGCAGGAACAACACACTTTTAAAAACGTGTTTTTCAGCCCGAAATAAACGTGTTTTCTCAATATTCAAATGTAAACTTGAACATAAAATAATTTTAAAAAATATTAACAATTGCAGGTTCAAAACATTTTGACCTCCCTAGGAAATGAAGAGGAAAAATTCAGCATCAGCCCAATGGAACATGACAAAGTGAGGATGAGATTTCAGTGTTAGAGAGCTGTGATATACTGTACATCCATCCATCCATTTTCACTTCCGCTTTTCCTGGTGAGGGTCGCGGTGAAGCTGTGCAAGGCAGGGTACACACTGGATAGGGTGCCAGTCCATCGTCGGGTAAGTGCAAGCCAATCATACATGGGGACAATTTGGAGGACACGGTAAGGGCAGAGGGGGGAAATTTGGCCCAGACACCAGGATAACTCCCTACTCTTATCAAAAAATGCCTGGGGACCTTTATTGACCACTGAGAGTCAGGAGCTTGTTTAACCTCTCACCCGAAAGATTGCACCCACGGTTCCGTGTCCCACTATACCAGGGGATTAGGACCCACACAGACCGCAGGGTGAGAGCCCCCTACTGTTCCCACTAACACCTTTTCCAGCAGCAACCAGAGCTCTGCAGGAGGTCTCCCAAACACGAACTGACCAGGCTCCACCCTGCTTAGCTTCGGTGGGTTGCTAGTTGACAGCTGGGAAAATTGACCCTGGTGTGAGTGTTTGTGTCTGTCTGTCCTGCAATGGACTCCTTCAGAGTGTATCCTTTCTTGCACTCTTTGGAAGTAATGAAAGTCATGTAGCATCATACTGTATTCTGTATATACTGTATGTGTTTTTATGGTTTTTATATTTTTTCGTATCTTTGATATTTCAAGCACACCCGAAAAGTCCCTAACAACACAAAGGCTTGGTTTTGGCAATCAAGTTTACTTTGTTTAGAATGCTTTGCTGCCTGTACTGGATACAATGGTTTGAAAATGGATTGATGGACTGTTTGGTGCAGAGAACACACTTCCCATGAGCAAGAAAGCAAAATCCATTGAATATCAGAGATGGGAGATGTGATCAGTACAGATGCAGCCATTCAAAATGGGTGAGGTATTTCGCGGCATACCCCGGTGGGCGTGTCACGGTATCATGCGGTATCACGCATTTCACGTGTGTCACGTGACTAATTATCCGGCGTCGCCTTGTAAAACCGCCAGGGGGAGCTTAACCTCTCATGTACAGCATTTGAGCTTTTAATTTTGAACTGTGTATTACAGCATGTTAATCATCAGTCATTAAAATGTTGGTATATTTTATGAAAGCAAGATTGCTGAGTTGGACAAAAGTACACAACCTACCTTTATCAGAAATATTTATGCATCAAAGCCTTTACTGAAGATATTACTAATAGTATTAATAATGGATGACTTTGGACAAGCTGTATACTCAAAGTATAATTTCTTTAGCACATTTGTACAAGCTCTTGGAATCTGTCCCAGCCATACTTTGTCAGGCATTTTGTTTTACTTCAACGGGCATAAAAACTTCCCTGCTTTTAACAGGGCGTTTCATAATTTCTAGCTACGAAAATGATTTAAAATGCGACACCTATCATTCAACTAGAGCTTAAAATATCACAAGGAAAAATACACACCGGTATTCCATTTCTCCCTAAACATTGTAAGCTTCGAAGTCTTTAACTAACGTGATACCGGAGTCAACAAGCATACTTTTAGAATTTGATTAAAAGGGAATATAATATGGAATCGCGTATCTAAAGAATTTAATAACGGTATGATTATATCCGTGTACTGCGGCAGGGCTGTGTAGGGCTGTTTCGCCTGCCTGATCATGCGAGCTGTCTTGTAGCCTACTGGTCTAGGTGCGTGACTACCAACTGGCAGGTTGTGTGTTCAAATCCAGCTGGTGCTGGACTTTTCATTTTTATTTATTTATTTTTTAATCGCGTAACATAAACATATTACCATATGCAAACTGTACTGTATACAGTATGTATATGTATATTTAATGTCTTAACTGTGCCCGTTTAATTGAATTAAAAAAAATATTTAACACGAACATTAAGCTGTTTACATCTTCCGCCTGAGAACAGTCACCCGTTGCTACCCAACACAGAATGGTGATTGGCTGACACTATCTGACACCCCTCTGATTGGAGAAAAAAGACGTGCTGGTTTGCTATACACACTGTACCAGGAAGAGGATTTCTTTCTATTCAAAACGTGTATTTTAAAAGTTTAAGAAGTAAAGACCTTACAGCGTACACAGATTTCTAAACTGATCAGGATCGTTATCTTTGTCTTATGCATAATAATGTTCACCGCTCTGTCCAGCAAATTAATAATAAACTTTATTTTATATAGCGTTTTAAATGAATAAGTAATTAGATTGCTCATAAACCTAATCACTTGCTTTTTCTTTTTATTTAGGCTCAGATTCCAACTATAGATCGTATTATTAATAACCATAATAACAACCAACCAACAAAAACAACCATATAAACATAATGGTGGTGCTGGACCTTCCAGTTTTATTTATTTATTTTTTAATCGCGTAACATAAACATATTACCGTATGCAAACTGTACTGTGTACAATATGTATATGTATATTTAATGTCTTAACTGTGCCCGTTTAAGTATTGAATATTCATATCTAATTTTACCACTGAAGGGAAATCTTGGGTAGTGCTGCTTGGGTAGTGGTTACTCTGACAGTAATAATCCTTTGCACTTCAGCCTGGACTCTGATGGGTAGTTGCATAATAGATCAATAGTTTAGGATCTTCTCCAGCTTTCTGCTAGGACCAGGCTAACTCATTGTTACCATACACTGTAGAACTGGTCTTACAGCTCACAGTGACTGTCTGTCCAGGGAGAACAGATTTCACTGCTGGAGTCTGAGTCACAGTAACCCGACCACTTGATTCTGAAAACAAGACAAAACACAGGAAATGCAGGAATTTAATGACAACAGTGATTTATTTTTTTTACTTATCTTATACTTTTCTGTAAAGCTTTTTTTTACAATATGCTAAAAGCTATATATTCCAACATAAATAAAACAAATATGTTTAATTCAACACCTAGACAAGTGTTAAATTATACCTCGTGCAGAGATGAGGAGGGTCCAGATGAAGATGGTGATGAAGGTCATTGTTGCTGTGGGTTCTGTTGCCATGAAGGGCAGTTCTCAGTCATGAAGTGTTAAACTCACAGGGCTATAAACACTCCCAGAGCACTGAAGCATGTGCTGCCAATGTAAAGTGTCTTTTCTATGCAAATTGTCTTCCTGGGTTCAGCAGCACTTGTAGCCAGTCTGAGCTGGAAACACAGGCTTGGTGCTGTGTGTTCTGACAGAGCAAGATGAGCAGTTTATCATGAACACTCCCAGGACAGCAGGACTAGACAGAGAGCAGCTTTATAACAAGCAGAGGATGAGACACAAGCAGCTGAGCCCTTATTCCACTCAACACAGCTGGAATGGAGTGGAGTGTGGAGAGTCTGGTTAAAGTACTGCTTGGCTCTGTATGCTCAGACACAGCAGGACTGAAGGATTAGAGCTCAAAATGTAAGCTGCCATTATAAGAATTGAATTAAATTCTCCTAAATGTTCAGTGACACAGGTGATTGGGTCCCTCCTCAATTCCAGCACTTTGTGTGTGGGGCTGGAGAGAGAGACATTGAATCTCTAACTTAAGAGACTTCACTCTGTGAGAGTGTGCCATCTGGTGGCAAAAAAAGGCCTAAAAATATTCTTCATAGATTTTCTTTGCAGCTTGAAAAACTTTTCCTATACATTGAGTTTCAAAATAGAGCTTATGCTTGTCTTGACTGCTTGGATAAAATGATCAAAGAAGATATAAGCTAGTGACCCCATCTTTCTGAGACCCAAACAAACCCTTGTAGCACAGTTGTGTTTCATGTCTTTTAATTTGATTTTTTTTACACTAACACTGTGTTCCTCCTGAAGCATTTTAATCCTGCAGAGCAACATGCTCCATGGGTGTCCTCACATAAAACTAGAGTAGTGATACAAGTGGTGGTGTTTCAAAAATGGTGAATAACAGGAATTGAGTGAGTGAATAAATCAACAAGTAAAAACAAAATCATAACCCCCAGCTTGTAAGGATATCTTTGGTGGCACATGAATGATGTGTTCTTTGGCACAGTTTTGAATGAAACAGTAAAAATTCAGGCACACTGGCTTAAACAAATATTAACAATGACAATACAAACTGTACACTACACACATCATAAACATACAAAACACAAGTTACTGTATTTACAAGTATTTAGACTAGGCCTACATCCAGACCAGCCAGAATGTCTTCTGCTACTGCTACTGAATGTAGCAGTGAATGTCTTTAATAATGCCAACAAAGGCCAAAGGAGAGATTAGCTTCCTTCTAAACTAAATAGAATACAGCCTACGCTTAGATCTTTCTCTGGAGACCCAGATACCACAAAATATATCAGAGCCCATCTTCCTATTCTAAAATGCACCAGATAAGCTGAAGAAGCAGGGATTTATCACTCAGGAACTCCATGTTTCCTAAACAATACCAAGCTCTCTGAGCAAGATTCAGATACTGAGCTCGAATTGAGACTTTTCAGATGAGCTTGAAGTAGGGACTCTTGCCTGGTACAAGTTACAAGTTCTGTCTATTCCTGTTCTCTTTCTTGTGGTGTCCTGTTTTTCCCTTTTAATCTTTTCTGTCCTTCTCTTGATCTGAACTCACATGGTGTCTTTCTGGACTTTTGATTGACACTTAATCATTTACTCAGAACTTAATGAAGGTAAATCAAGGTAAGCTTTATGACTGCTTTGATCACAGGATCCCTGCTTCTCAGGAAACATCTCTCCTGCTTTGAAGCTGAAAATGTTTCCACTACCAGGTGTTACACGCTTTATCTAGATTCTTAGACACCATCATTGTCATCTACCTCAGCCTCTAACAATACTTAAAAAAAACAAGAATGCAAATTTTATTTAACACAAACAATTTTAATATGAATATGTCAAGGATGATGAGCCCTAAATGTTCGGTGGGCACTTGAACAGGGGGGAGCGGTGCGGAAATTCCTTCTGTTCCCTCTGGACAAGAAATAAAAATATTTTCTTGTTCCCCCAATATACAGGGAAGTTTTTTCCCGGCCGAGGTCCCAACAGCCTCCCTGCCACAGGAGCAGTGCTCCGAGCAGCCGCCTAATCCACCAGGTAAAGCACACCCCTTTTACATCCCTAAAGAGGAGTAGATCTCCCCACCTGGCGATGAAAAGGAGCTTTCCCTGTGCACCCTGGCACCCAAGAGGGGTCAGGAACACCACCCTGCAGTGGTGGAAGGGATCCAGATGGCAGGAGAGCCGGGTGGTGATGTAGCCCTCGCCCTTAGCCCTGAGAGGTCCTCTATTAGTGAGGATATGCTTGAGCAGCTGTCACAGGGCCACCGCCAGGTGCCCCTGGTGCAACATTCACAGGTTACACAGGAGGTCCAGCTGGACGCTGAGACTACTGCACTGTGGACACCCCTGATCCCAGATGCCGATTCCCTCTGCTGTGACCCAGGGAACCTACAGTCAGGTAACATTATTTCTCAAACTACCAGGTAGTGAATGAGACTGACCTGATTGTTCCTGCCTCAACAACAGGGTTTCCAACACACCCAATCCCCCAGAAGGGACAGGGAATGAAAGCCGAGCCGGTTTTCTTATAGCCACCAGCTCAGTCTGTCAGTCTGAGTCTGACCAACAGTGGTTCACCCAGACTGGAGCTGCCAGTGCAGGACATCGCAAAACGGGGTGTCAGAATCCCCGCCTGCACTGACATGGGCCTTGTGGGTGATAGCGAGTTCAAAGACAGTGAACTAGCTATCCCAGTGCTGGGGCAGCTCCCTGAACCCCAAGCGAGGGAAGGGGGGAGCGAGCAGGTGTCCTACACCCACGCCCAGCGAACGATTGTAAACATGCCGATAGAGGGATTCCTCAATCAGGAAGTGTGCAGGGTGGACCTGAACAGCGAGAATGGGGTAACAATCCCAGATCACTCGGGTGCTCCAGATGACCACTCAGCCGAGGGTCAGGAATACTCCGCCGCTGCACCGCCCCCTGCAGGGTTCCTAGAGCACAGGCATGAACAAATCGAAAAAGCAGATGCCCTGGAAACGGAGGAGCAGCATCAGCAGCTGTGTCAGATCTCCCCAGATTTCCAGGATGTTGGTGCCCAAGATGCCACATGTCATACTGAGAAAGACACCATGCGCCAGCTTAGAAAGGCGACAGTCACTCAGAAGGAGATGACTGGGATCAGCCACCCTATAATACTTTTGGTAGGACTGTTTGCTGCCACCACTGTTGTGCATTTGCTCTTTTTGGTAGGTTTGTTTGTTACTGGCACTCTCACCCTGACTGCCCCAAGAAGGCAGGTGTCAGAGATGCCAGACAGTAGTGACCGACTGTATCAACAGCAGCAAAAGTTGGAAAGCTTAGGGAAAACCCTACAGGCAAATTCCAATGCAACAGGGTTGAATCTTATCCCCCAACCAGTGGGCATGATTGTTGGTGTTATACAGTGGGTTTATGCTTGTGTGCAACAGGCCAGAATGTTGACACAAGACCTGGTAAGGGAGTTTAGCGCCACTGTATCCAGTCTAGCCATGGCACAAATCCCAACCCACTTGATTCCACTCTTCTCAGTAGAGGAGTATGTGACGTTAACCACCCCATAGCTCATAGCTCACCCAGAAGGCGATCCAAGATTGAATTCGGTTCCAAATCTTGAGATGGGTATGGCTACCAAAGCTATTCATTGGCTGTGTCTAAACAATTCACCAATGAAGGGTGTAAAGCTACTAACGAGCAGAGGGAGGTTAATGAACTCCATGAAGAGCAGGTGGGAAGTAAATGGCTGGTCAGCACACCACATTTAACTGTCACCATGACTTGTGACAGGTATGATACAGCTACCTAATAAAACAGTTCCTGTAAGTTCCCAAGGAGGCCATCGTACAGCTTGGTGACTTAACACTGTACGGTCTGGAACCAGACAATATAAGATCAAACTTGAGGTCATGGATGCCTTCAGGTGCCACACTATTGAATTGGATAGAAATCCAAGAAACAGTAAGCCCTGAAGAGGTACAGGTAGTTGAGTTTGCTTTAATGGAACAAATCTCCAAACCACCCTAGACAGGTGTTGTGGTTCATCAGGGGGCTGGGAACAGGAACCGGTGTTATTGTAACACTGCTGCTGGGAAGCTGGATCATGACTGACAATGTACTCTGAATGCTGTTTATCAAGATGTACTCCGGGTAGACCGAATGAGTCAAAGGTAGCATGTCAATAGAAAGGAAGTTATTTCTTCCCAAATATCTGCCTACAGAGGTATCAGATATTGACAGTGAACTTCCTGATGTGTAATTCCTAGACTGAGATGATGTCTCCTACTGTGTTTATACATACTCCAGATGTTATTCATCCTGTTTGTTCCCAATGCTTTTTCCGGTATGAATTCTCAAGGAGTAATGTGGACATTTAAGGTTAATGTTCTAATGACAAGGGACATCACTTAACTCTGTTTTGTTTTGAAGGGATATTAGCTAGCCAATATGATAAAGGAATAAATTACTTTTTTTGTTTATTTCTTTAGCACATTTATTTGAACATTTCCATCGAAATGTACAAGCACTGAAAAACTGTCCAATCCCTAGTTCATCTGGCATTTTCTTTTAGTATAACAGACATAAAAACTCCCTTGCTTTTAACAGAGCATTTCATAATTTCTAACAACGAAAATTATTTAAAATGCGACGCTTATTATTCAACCAGAGCTCAAAATATCACAAGGATCCTCAAGAGCACAACAAAGCCTGTTTTAAAAGATACTTGTACCAGATACATGAGAATCCAAACTTTTTTATCTGCGTCTTTAAAATTTAAAATTTCTTCTACGTCACCAACCGGCAGCAGCACTCCCGTACCCAGACGAGAGAGAAACACAAGACAAGCCCGCCAAGAGCGCGGGCCCGAGAGAGAGAGAGAGAGAGAGAGAGAGAGAGAGAGAGAGAGAGAGAGAGAGAGAGAGAGAGAGAGAGAGAGAGAGAGAGAGAGAGAGAGAGAGAGAGAGAGAGAGAGAGAGAGAGACCAAGGGGTGCGGAACCAGGGAACTATTTACATGGAAAACAGGCGATCTCCCCAGAGTGTACGCCCGTTTCACTGTTACCTGGATACCTCTTGGGGGATATCCTCTATATCCTCCTGGGGGGAATATCCTCTTGGGGGATTTTTAAATGCATTCAATTTGCACACAGAGCAGTGTTTACTTGAACATGGAAATGCCATACTGAATAATTCCTGTACACAACCATTGCAGCGGAATTTTTAATCATTTGGCAGGGCTATGATTCATACAAGTGGTGGTGGATTTGGAGACAAAATGTATTTACATTGGGTTGCTGTAAGTGGAGCACTAATAAGCCCAAAGCTCTACTTATTATTTTACAAAAGAATGCACTGTTACGATCCTTGCCTCCTGGCAACGGAGGAGGCAGAAGTAGGCGTAGCCCCTATCCATCTGCTTACCTATCAGTTTTCCTATTTACCACCACACCCCCGTCTCATCCTACTTAAACACCTGTCTTTCCCTACCTCTTTGCTCAGTATCGGTTTTTCCTTTCGAGCTTCCTGGTTGCGCTACTCCTACTTCTACCCTGTGTTTGTCTTGGCTTTCGGTTTGCGGTTTTTCCCTTTGGACTTCGGCTTTTCGGATCTCGACTTGGCTTGGTTACTTTCGCTCTGTTTCGGATCACTGGCTACCCCTGGATTATCAGATTGCTCTACTGACTACGACTTCGGATCACGCTTCGGCTTCGGTACTCGTTCCCTTTCGGATATCTGGCTTCCCCTGGACTCTCGGCTCGTTCCTACGATTACGGCTTGCTTTTGGATTACGGCTTGGCTTTGCTTGCTCCTGCAAGTGGGTTCACTCACTGGTTCGGTCCCTCTTACCGAATCCTTAACATGCACCTGACACACTGGACAGTATGCTTCTTAAAGCGCTTTACAGGATAACAACAACAATAACAACAACAATTTACAAGTTCTGGGAGGAAAAATATGATCAATATTAATAATAATAATAAACTTTATTTTATATAGCGCCTTTAAAGGTGGCTCCTCAAAGCACTTAACAGGATAACAACAGATGAAACAACAGTGGCTGGGAGTTGAAAATACCTGTGAAACTGATTTGTTTCAATGTACTGTAGACACAGAGTGTTACACCAACGCATTAGCATGTTAAAGCGATTTCATTTAGGAGTTGGGCGCGATAATTGTTTGGTTCCTTGATATCTGATTTGCAAGGCCATTTGGCTGCAGCTAATGTGAATTCTGTCTGAAAAAATAAAAGTATTTTAATCAAGATTCCCTTATAAAATTAAACGTGAAACAAAACAAAAACTAAAAATAAGATACAATCTACAGACATGCACAACATAAACATATCTTAAAACATTTACATATATTGTTAAATTATTACTTTAAATATATACTTTAAGTTACTGAAACAGCCAGTTAGTAAAACCGTTGCAATTTTGTTCTTGTTTGGAGGTGGGGATATTCTGACAACAATTGATTTAAAGACAATCTGTCAAAGTCCAATGAAATACAATATTACGGGGGTACCTTTAAAGCAGAGACGACAAAAATAAGGTTTATTATTAATTTGCTGGACAGGGAGGTGAACAGTATTATGCAGAAGACAAAGATAACAATTTACATTGCATTGCCAGATTGTGAATCAATAAAAATATTAAATTAAACACGGGTTTGCGATTTAAATGGAAATGGGGGTGACAGGAACTCTTAATCTAAATAAAAATAAAATAAATAAAACAGGTTTCGATAGTTAATTACCACTTTTTATGTGCGAAACACATGATGATTTTTGTGATGAGGGTGATTTTTCTTCCTCCTGATCAGTTTAGAAATCTGTGTCCGCTGTAAGGTTTTTACTTCCTAATTAAACTTTAAAAATCCGCATTTCAATATAGAAGCAGCATGTGCTCATGTCTTCCTGCTATGTAGAACAGATCAGCAGGTTTTTTTTCCTCCAATCAGAAGAGTATCAGATGGTGTCAGCCAATCACCATTCTGAAGCCTACCGTAATCTCTGGTATAGGGGTAGCCCAGAATTCTGTCGCATTTTCATTTTAGGAAATTATGAAACGCTCGGTTAAAAGCAAGGGAGATTGTCTATTATAGTGGACATAAAAACAAGAGTTTGCTGTGGCGTTATTGGAAACCCAATTTTAACACAAATCGCCAGCATTATATCCTAGAAGACACAGACCGGCGCCAGACCGGGAGAATGCCAGGAGCATTAAAGGGATTGGACAGTTTCCAAGTGCTTGTACAATCGATGGAAATGTTCAAATAAATGTGCAAAAGAAATAAAAAAAATCATTTATTCCTTTATCATATTGGCTAGCTAATGTTCTCTCTTTGCTAGTTACCTGTGGCTGTGTTTCTGCGTTGCGTAGCAATGAGTGACTATACTCTCAGGCGGAGGAACATAAACAGCTTAATTTTTGTGTTAAATATTTGTTTTAATTAAAATTCATTCTATACAGCAATCACATATTTGGGGACCATTTCATAAAACTTTGATGCTTAAAATGTTTAGGGAGAAATGGAAGACTGGCGTGTATTTTTTCTTTAAACTACCAAGACCAGCCATTTACAGTACAGTTTACATACAGTAATATGTTTATGTTACTAAATTAATATTGTTTATGAACTTCAGATGCATTATGCTCGTCTTCTTTTTATGCTCAGCTACTAAAATTTCCCTTTAGTGGTAAAATTCCATATAAATATTCAAAACTAAGCGGATTAAAACGTGCAAAGTAAAGAGATTAAATTATTAAATCTTTTCACTACCGACCAATGCACCACGAGTGCCCGCTGGTCATTTTGGCCAGCCAATCACTTACTGCGGTAGACTGCAGTGGCTTGTGGGTAGTTGCCCGTACCGCTGGTTTGTACTGTGCATTTTGAATGGCTGCATCTGTACCTGATGACATCACAACCAATCACAACTGATTTTGGGATTTAAAAGTTGTCATACAGCCATAAGCTTTACTCACTCTTTCTGAGCTCACTCTCGTCTTTCTGTTGAAACCTACAAACCTGAAAAATTATCAAACACATGACTACAACCACTGTTGTACCTGTTGCCAGAAATTGAACTTACATTTTTCACACCGCAGTCATCAGTTACCACAGCCATTAACTGCATTTCCTCATGGGACACTGATCAGCCCATTGCCAGCAGAACATTACAAAGCTGTCACTCCTCATCATCAGGCTGGAGTTAATCACTCAGTCAGGGTTTTTAATCCGTTCCTGGGTTTCATTCAGTGCTCTGACATTGAGCCTGTAACCACGCTTCAATCTGTCTGTTCAACCCATCCTCTAATCCTCACCTTCTGCATGCCTTCTTGATCTTGTCTTTGGATCTGCCCTTCAGTCTGAATGTGTTTTCTGATTATTTGTTTCCAAACTCCTTGATTTGAACTGCCAGTCTGTTTAATCCTTTAATCAGCCTGCTGTTCCTGCAGCTCCAGTCTAGTCTGCTAGCAGCACTGTTGCAGCCCCTGCACAAACCTCTGCCCCTGCTGTGCATCCAGAGCTCTGGCTGTTCTAGCTGCTGCCTGGCCTGCCTGCTTCATCATTCACTTGTTCCTCAGTTGAGTCCCATTCATCCTGGCTCTGGTACTGATTCCTCAGCCTGATTACTGATGAGACTCACACCAAGAAAGTACTTGCATCATTACAAAATTAGACACCAGGCTGAGAGTGGGTCAATATGCAAGTAGAATTCTCCCCAAGGCCTTTCAGCACAAGATCAATTTTGCTTCACTTGCCACCTGTAATATCCCATGATCAATTAAATGAATACAGTTGTTCTAGTGAAGGCTTATGTCAACAAGCCCGACTATCGATGTATATTCAGTGGTAGCAGTCATACTGAGTGAACTGAGTTTCTTCCTCCTTGTCTGACTCATAGTCTGTTCCTGAGTCAGACCATGTGCACAAACAGGTGTAAAGTCACTTAAGATTAGAATCCTTTTCTCTTTTGTCCAAGTGTCATAAGCACTAAATTCTCCTCATTAAAACAACAGTACTGACTTACTGCCAAGCCAGCAGCACACTGGCTGTGACAAATTCAATGTGCTCCTGTCTGTGGGACTTTTCAAACTCTCCACAGAAAGGCCGAGCCAAAATGTTGGTTTGGATGAGTATCGGTTCAATGCTTACATTAGAAATTTCAATAATGTTACTATTTAACTATATTGATTTTCTTCTAGAAACTCATTTCTACATATCCTTTACTTTAAAAAATACATTTTGTGATTAAGATAGCAGGACTAAAGTTGACTTAGTCAAAAAGATTGAGTTTTATTTTAATGCTGTCCTTTGTTCATCAGTGACTTTGAAAAGGCTGAAGAGTGACTGATCCACATTGTGTCTGAACATAACATAATGTAAAATTGGACACACGGTTTGTTACCTACTGGAACAATCCCAGAATATACCTGGGATATTACTGTGACAAAGATGTTTTATTTATCATTCAGAATGATGCAGTTCCAATTTCTAGTAGACAAGTCTTCGTAGACCTCAGTGCACAAACTGTGTTTACAGCTCATCTTGGCTAAAAGTCCTGCTCAATCAAGGAAGACAATTTGCATAGAAGAGACACTTTGCATTGGCAGCACAAGCTTCAGTGCTCTGGGTGTTTTTATAGCACTGTGAGTTTAACTCTTCATGACTGAGAGCTGCCTTTCATGGCAACAGAACCTACAGCAACAATGACTTTCATCACTGTCTTTATCTGGACACTTGTCTGCTTTCATGGTGAGTAGAAATTAAATTATTGCAATGTAAGATAACATGGGGTGTTTTCCAATGTAAAGGTACTTAGGTTATCAGTTCTGAGGTTATTTGCAAAGTGATGAAACAATTCTATTTTAGATGTTTCAGGCATTTTACCATTATAAAATTATATTCCTAATACTACATTTATTTATTTTGTTCTAGGTTCCAGCGGCCAGATCACTGTGACTCAGACTCCATCAGTGACATCTGTTCTCTCAGCCCAGACAGTCACTGTGAGCTGTAAGACCAGCAGTTCTGTGGGTAACTGTTATTATACTAGTAGCTCAAGTGGCCCCACTCTTAATTGGTACCAACAGAAAGCTGGAGAAGCTCCCAAACTCTTGATCTATGCAGCAACATCTGGGATCTGGGACTGACTTCACTTTGACCATCACAGGAGTCCAGATTGAAGATGCAGCAGATTATTACTGTCAGAAGTATGGCAGCACTCCTTTCACACAGTGATATACGTCTGTACAAAAACCTCCCTCAGCTCTACAGGAGCTGAGGAGCTGCTCTGGCTCATCAACAGGAACTACAGAGTACTGAGAACAGCTGCAGAGCTGCTACAATACTGAACAGAGCTGGGTTTGTACATTATTTATAAATATTGTCTACTAAACTTACCAAATTAATTTGCAGATGTATTTCAGTTATTAAACTTAAAAGGTAATGCAATTGAAAATCACAAATAAAAGAAATAACAGTAATTAACATTTTAGTTTAATTTGTGTCCCACCGTCTTCTTCTTCTGGGCCTCTAGTCCAGGCCTGCGATGTTCCCGGTGGCACGGGTCTGGTGTCATCTGCTTCAGGGCCTCCTGATCTGGCCAGCGGTGGCTCCAAACTCAGGGAACAGTTTAAGGTGCTGTTACTTGCAGTTTCATCTACCCCTTCGCACAGGAGGGGAAAACAAATTACGAAGGCCAGAACACAGATGAAAACCAAGCACTGGAATTTGGGGTGATAGGGTTCTGATTGGAGTCTCGGCTGTTCTCTCCCTCCGGAGATAAGTGGGCCTTCTTGCAGTGCGATGAGTTGATCCAAGTCGTCTTGCCCTGACATTTTACTGCAGTGTGGGTGGTGAGTAGTACCTGGAAAGGGTTTTCCCACCTAGGTTGCGGTGCGTTCTTTCTCCGGTGGTCCTTGATGTAGACGAAGTCACCCGGCTGAAAGAAGTGACAGTCTTCAGTTGTTGGTTCAGCCTGCGCTGCTTGCACCTGCGAATGAAAAGCCTTGACAGCTCGAGCTAGACCAATGCAAAAGCACAACATTGCGTCATCCATTTGATGAATATCCATTTCCTTCAATGTTAATGGAGGAGATACTGGCAATCTCATTGGCCTGCCCATTAAAACCTCACGTGGCGAGAAACCGGTCCTTCTGTTCGTGGAGGACGGCATGGCCATCAATGCCACAGGAAGTGCATCAGGTCATTTAAGGCCAGTTTGTTCACAAATTTTAGCTAATTTGTTTTTCAGGATTCCATTTTGTTTTTCCACTGCTCCTACAGACTGAGGGTGATATGGGCAGTGTAGGTGCTGTTTTATTTGCAAAGCCATACAAATTTCTTTCATGATTTGTCCAGTGAAGTGAGTTCCTCAGTCACAATAAATCGTCCCTGAGATCCCAAATCTACACACCATGTCTCTCATTAAAATTTTTACAACAGTAGTGGTATCAGCTTTTCTGAAAGGGTAGGCCTTTACCCATTTAGAAAACATATCCACAATCACTAACACATATTCGTACCCACAACACTTCGAAATCTGTACAAAATTAATATGTAAATGTACAATAGGTCCCCATGGTGGAGGGTGTGCAGAGGTATCAACTTTTGGTCCCTTTCCAGGGTTGTGCTGCTGGCAGATTACACATTGTTTACACAGCTGTTCTGCTACACTTGTGAATCCAGGGGCATACAGCTAAGTTTGCACCATCTGACACATCCCCCCTTTGCCCGTATGGCCCACACCATGCGCCAGGTGGGCAAGCCATGGGAGAAGATAACAGTGTGCCACCACACGGCCATCGTGGGAGACCCACATCCCCTTAGCAGCATTATAACAGCATCCAAAACCCACCTAAGATTGCCATTCTTTTTCATCAGCAGCCGCCTGCAGTGAAGCCACATCACCTAAGGAAGGAGTCTGAGCTTGCTCCATCAAAACATTTTGTGAAACAACTAGAGCTGAGGAGGAAGTGGCCGCTGCCTTGGCAGCCAAATCTGCTCAGGTATTTCCTTTGGAGACCACATCTGTTCCTCCTGAGTGCGCTTCGCACTTCACAACTGCAGTAGAAGCTGGGAATAGAATAGCAGTTTGGAGATTTGAAATCAGACTTGCATGTTTGACAGGGATGCCAGCTGAAGTAAGAAACCCTCTCTCCTTCCACAGTGTGCAAATCAGGACATAGAGAAAGAGTGCAAGCAAGCACATCCTCACAGTCATGAGGCTCTCCGTCCTCAGAGGTAAGGAGGAGGGAGGCTGGATTTAAAGGAGCGCAACGTTGAGTAGTGATATTCAGTGCAGCAAGAAGCAAAAGCTTATAAGAAGTTGCCCTCGATGCAGACAGATGTTGAGTAGAAGACCTTAGGAGAACAGTACTGACAGAATGGGAAACACAGAGAATCACAGAAAGCTGAGTACTAAAGATTTAGAAGTCTGGACAGCATGAGCTGCAGCTGCAACTGCACGCAGACACGGAGGGAACCCAGACACTACTGGATCAAGTTTAGTACTGTAGTAGGCGATAGGACATTGCTTACCTCCATGTTTCTGTGTTAAAACAGACTGAGCAAAACCTCAAGTTTCATGACAAAACAGATAAAATGGTTTAGAGTAATTAGGCAAGCCTAGAGCCGGCACCTGAACTAGAGCTCTCTTCAGAGCCTCAAAAGCCTCTTCTGCCTCTGCATTCCACTGTAAAGGCTCTGGGTTAGTTAGAAGACTGATATCTAGGAGGGGGCAAGCTAAGACAGCAAAGTCCAATATCCACTGACAGCAATAGCCTGCCATACCCAGAAAGCTTTTCATCTGCTTAATGGTAATTGGTTTTGGCATTTACACAATGGCCTGCACATGTTCTGGTGGGAGCAGGAGAGTGTCGCCACTCAGAAGATGACCTAGATAAATGACAGTGGTTTTACAAAACTGCGACTTGTCCTTTGATGCCTTATGGCCTTTATTAGCCAGTGCTGTTAAAAGAGTCAGCGTGTCTTTAATACATACTTCTCTAGAAGGTCAATAAACCATCAACATACCGGACAAGGGTAGAACCTTCCTTCAGCACCACGTCACTCAGGTCCTCTTGCAGGGTTCTGGAGAACAGTGTAAAGCTCTCAGTGTACCTCTGCGGCAATACAGTCCAGGTGTACTGCTGGCCTTGATAAGTGAAAGCAAATAAAAACTGTAAGTCTTGGTGGATAGGAACAGAAAAGAAAGCTGAACACAGATCGAATACAGAATAATGAGTGGTGTTGTTAGGAATGCTAGACAAAATAGTAGCAGGATTAGGCACCACAGGGTAAGCAGGAATAACATTCATTGACAGCACGTAAGTCCTGCACAAAGTGCCACGTCTCTTTTCCTGGCTTCTTAATTGGTAGGATAGGAGTATTGCAAGGGCTAACACAGGGCACTATAATGCCTTGCTGCAAAAGCGACTGAATTACAGGATCAATGCCCTTCTCTTCTGCAAATTGTAGCTTGAAAGGTGGTCTTCTGGTCAATGGTCTATTGGGGTCTATTAAAACTCTAATAGGGGCCCTAGCTTTAATTCTTCCTACGTCATTCGGTTGAGAAGCCCACAAACAGTCAGGGATAGAGCTCAACAGAATTTGCTCATACCATCACTGCATCACTACTAAAACATATCATCACTGTATCACGAGAGCAGACAGTCACGTTCTGACATTCAAAAATGGTGTTCATTACCTGGGACTTTGTCCTAATGAGAAATCCTTCAGTTCCCAATGAATAAACACTAATGTTTCTAATTTGTCCTAATTCTACTCTGTGTTTCTCATTTTCTTTCAATCGCGTCAGTATATAGCCAATCTCCTTAGGTTCGTGACCTTGAGCTACTACCAGAGTTACATGTGCAGTTACATCTTTTGGTTGGTGAAATAGCAATTGCTGCTCAGGTGTCAGTTCTACTTCAATAGCCACTCCTTCTTTACCAATAAAAACTGATGAAAGAATCAGAGCATAAGAGCTACCTAAATATGGAATGACATTCTGCTCATACATCTCGACTTCCTGCATCGAGGAAAGTTGTACAGTGCAACTGTTCAAGCCACTTCTCCAGCCTCGCATGCTGGTCTGTGCACCACTGCTCTATCTGCTGAAAACACAAGAGAACTTGACACATTAAGCTCTTCAAAACCCAAGAAATATCCAAACTTGAGGCTTTCCACCAATATACCCTATCCTCTGTACTCTTTTCTAAAAGAGACAAAATGTAATCTTGCTGATCTTCTGATGTTTCTAAATAAATCCCATCAGGGGTGCATTTAATTGTGCACTGATATTTACAGAGCAGATCTCTTCCCAACAAGTTCACAGGGGCATCAGCAGCCAAGAGGAAAGCATGGTTCTCTGAAAGAGGTCTAAGCTCTATAGTTATAGGCTCTGTTAAAGGGATTGGGTTAGAAACACCGGAAAATCCTACTATGTTAAGAACATCACGCGATAATAGTAAAGTTGGAAAATCTTTTACTCTGATACAAGACTTAGTGGCACCCGTGTCAACCAGAAAAGAGAGTTGTTTTCCTGCAACACTGAGATTAACGAAAGGTTCAGCGTTAGCATTAGAGGTAAGCATTGGAAGTGACAGAGTGGTCTCGCTCCGGGTTTCCTATTTTTCTTGAAATGGATTTTGCATGGTCCACGGGGCAGGGTTACCTGCTACTGCTCCAGGCCGATAGGGAACTCTGGGTCGATATACGTTGGGACCTCGTGGACCATCCTGAGCCTGATTCTGACAATTCCGCACCCAGTGGCCTAATTCTCCACATAATCTACAAACATCTCTCCCTATCTGTCTTGGGTAGTTTCCTCAACCTCTTCTTCATCCTCGAGCTCCATACTAAACTCGGTTTCTCATATCCTCTAATTGCAGAGACATTAATTTAGCTTGTGTATCGTCCTCTTTCAACTTCATTTGTCTAGCACAATGTTCTACAGTAGGCAATAATTCCCTACTGCCTTAAGATTCCCAATCTATCGCAAATCTCGTCACTTTTCTCGTCAACCTGTTAACAAATGCAGTACCTAGGAGTATCAGCCTCCTCTTCCCTCAACCCAGAATGTCTGACAAAAATACATCTTAATCTCTCAAAATATTCATTAACATCTTTTCCAACCTTTTGTTTGCACTGACTGATTTTCAACCAATCTACACATTGAGGACAGATCTTTTCTATTGCATCTAAGAGTCGGTCTTTAGCCCTTCGGAAACCATCCTCATCATCCGGCTCATTTCCTGCTCAAAGAGCCTCCTGTTTAAGAGGGTTCAGTAAACCTTTAGGAACAATATGGTCTAGTATCAGAGTTAGATCACTATAAGTAGGCTTATGACAATCAATAACAAAGCTTAACTGTCTCCTAAATTCTTTAGGATCATCAGGCAATTTAGGAAAAGACTTCACCAATGCAAACAATTCACTAGGAGACCAAGGTCGATGCACATACACTGGAGTTCCTTCTGGACCTGGAAATGCACTTATTGGCAATTTGCGAACCAAGCCATAGCTCCTGAAGGCCCTGAACCCCCTGGCTGTTCTCCCACTGTACCAGGCACCTGTCCCTTGTCTGATTGTGCAGATGGAGGTTGCTGCAACTGTTGAACCTGACATTGCCACACTTGTGAGCGTGTGTTTGCAGCCGGAGGATCAATTACAATTCCTCCCTTGCCAGCACAATAGGCTGGTGGAGGTGCACTGGAAGAAACCTGTGGAGGTGGATGCTGTGGATTGTAATATGAGGGGCTCCAGTCATCATCATCATGCTCAGAGGAAAAAGGCTCTGGCTCCGGACGGCTTTCTAATTTCCGTGGAGACTTTCTTTTTTGTACCCATGGCCATAACTTTAACTGCAGCTTGCTGTCTTTATTTTCAAGGCTAGCCTTTTTTGAAGCTACCCAACGTTTCTGTGATTCCTCTTTCCGTTATATATAAGCTTTCCAATTCACTTTCTTTCCTTTCTTCTCCTTCTCTTCTAACTTTTCTTTTAAACTTTCTGTTTTATCTCTGTCATGTGTCCCATCTTCAGGGAACCTTTTTCTAATTCCACTTTCCCCTGTCAATTCTGACCATTACAAAGATCCTTTGTAGTTATGGGCCCTTAATTGTCATACATATACCATGCGCAAGTTCCCTTTTGAGGGACTGGCACATTTTGATAGCTTTGATTATTTCCCATATTTACTTAGAAACTGCCTATATTGTTTAAACAGCAGAGGTTTAGTAGTCCAAATACATTCGTCTTCTATACAAATGTTAATACTTCCTTATAAGTAATACATGTGATTCTTGAAATAATTCTGCAGTGTCCTTTTCTATTTTCTATATACTTACGCTTATGTCTTACTTGGCTTATGCAAAAATCAATTGTTATCCCTGGCACCTCTTTTGGTTGATAAATATTTTCCTTTACTCCTATTACCCTAGTTTCACAGTTCATGAACGTAATTTTCAAATCTCTTCTTTCTCTCTCTGCCGGGACTCTAACCCGGGCTTAGTAGGACTCTAACCCACCTTCTCCTGCTGGGACTCTAACCTGGGCTAAGTGGGACTTTAACCCACCTACAATGGTAAGAGTCCACCTGACCACACAATAAAACTCAGGTCACGTACCCTGTTAAATTGAGAAAATCCCTTCTACGATTAAGTGAGAACAGTAATTTCAAAAGGCTCCCTGACCTCTTATGAGGAGCTCTGTGGTCTTTTGTCGCCTACTTGCTGGGAGAAATTCCCTCTCCACAGGGGTTTGTGCTTTAGCGCCAAGAAATTGTTGAAGAAAATTCTTCACTCAGGTTAGGTGTGGTCAAGCCGAGTTCTTTATTCATGCGCCTGAGGAGGATAAGATCATGCAGATCAGAGAGCAGTCTCTCATACAGATCTGTAAAAATCTATCCCCCCGAGATGGTAAATGCAATTAGTTTTATACAGCAAATTCACACAGGAAAGCTCACTCTAAGTTTCCATATTAGGAGATGTTTTTTCTCTCTACTAACATTTCTTTGTAATTGACCACGTTCTTCTTAAGAAGCAATTTTACCTTGCATATAGACAAAAAAAGAAGTAAGCAAACAGAAGGTGTGAAAATGAGCTAGACACTTTGCGGTTGTAATATTAATGTCAAAAAGTCAAATAATATGCTTGAACTATCCTTTTATAGTTGCTAAGCAAAAGCATATGAGCTACGACAAATAGTCATTATTTTATATACTTAATAAAAAGGCAAATGCTAAAATTCTTCCTCACCAGAGATAGCCCCTTCCGACCTCTGGTGGAGTGTCTCTACACTGAGGGGATCCTGGCCAGCACAGGTTACCTGGTGAAGAGCCACTGGCTGCCCTCTGCTGTGTTGTCACAGGAAGTGATTGGGATGAAGCTCCGCATTTCTACAGATAAGAGTTACACCTGGTTCTACCTTCAGTACCACCTGGCTCTCCAGCTCCTGTTGGGGAACCCAGTCTACCTGCAGGTGCAACTGCTGAATGCTCCAGACCCCAGCCTGGTGCCACTGGTGCACTATTGCATTGCCTAACCCAGCTCTGATCAGACTGTCTGGGTACTGCTGTATGATGACTGCTTTGGACAACGAACACACTATCACCCTGCACGTCCACTCCAGGCTGCCTGTGACCAAGCACCACCCTCACTTCTACATCTACACCTTCCAGTTTATGGTCAGCACCTCCTACTCCTACATCAATGAGGAGATCTACAGTACTTCATGTGCTCCACAGAGCTGTGCCTACCATCTGAACAGCAGTGTGTGGAGGGCTGCTTTGATGGCCACAGAATCCCAGTGCTGAAAAAGCCAGATGTTAATAAGCACTGTGTCAGAATACCCTGTCCTAGAAGAGATGGGGCCCTTAGAGACTGAGGGACAGGTTAAACCAGGACCTTACAGTGCCGCTTGAGGATGGTCCCAGTTGTTAATATTGGTGAATGTTAATTCTAATAAAGGTTTCAACTGGCAAAAAAATAGGATTTGAATACTTGGCAGCTGTCTGGAGTTCTATGTTTAAGTCAAGATGCATACCTTGTTTGTAAATATTGTAAGTTGTATGTTGTATGTTTATGTTGTGTGTTGCTTACTGTGTATTGTATTATAAATAAATGTTTGTTAACAAAGAACCCCACCCTCTCAGTAATTCCTCTCAGTAATTCCTGTTTAGAGATAACACTTTTTTGAAGGCTGATAGAGTTACTGTTCTTTTCCCTTAAGAATTTAAATTATTAAAAATGATTTCCATTTCCCACACTTGTGTTTGTTTATTATTGTTTATTTTGTTTGCATCTCTGACTAAGTTCCGTTTCTAAAAAGAGTTCATGAATAAGCTGTTTGCTTCCATCTTCTATCTCAATTATCAAAACGTAGAAATTGACCTGGGAAAGTTGGTGGTGCTGATCCAGTTAGGACCAGACCTGAGGCAGAATGAGGCAGAAGAGGAAACAAAAGAGTGACAGGGCACCTAGAAATCAGCATTCTGGCAAAAAGGCCTGTTTATTTATGCTGAGCCAGTAATAAACACCTGACCCTTACTGAGAAAATGACAAGCTCCCGCAGAGTGGTATAGGCTGATTGAAAAGAACATACAACTCTGAACTGGAACATCCAGTTAGGATGTGGGTGGGAATGGCAGCATAATACAGATCATCTCCTGACAATTTTGTAATAAAGCCCTGAAAAAAAAGTTTTTTTTTTACATTATGATTGAAAAATAATAACTATGGCTGAAGGGGCTGTCAGGAGTAGCAGGAGAAAACTACTCACAGCGGAAAATATCAAAACGGCGTCTTCTGACCGCAGCCAAAGCAGCTCAGAGAGTTCAGAACAAGATGGCACAGACACCAGTCTTCAGAAAATACTGCAGGAACTCAGAGACTTCAGACAGGACAGTAAACAGCAGCTCACAGATATTAAACGGGGACTGAACAGGGTTAATAATAGACTGGGTGAGGCAAAGAGACGGATCAAAGAAGTGGAAACAAGGGTCTTAACAACAGAAACTGTGATAAAGAAGCTCTTGCAACAACAAAATACTTTGGAAACAAAGCTAACGGACCAGGAAGGAAGATCATGCAGAGATAACATTTGGATGGACGAAATCCCCGAAGAATCTGAGGGACGCTGCATGGACACCTTCCTTGAAACTGTGCTGAGGGGGGAACTTGATTTACCAAAGGAGGTGGAGCTGAGAATTGAAAGGGCGCAGAGAGCGTTAGCGCCGAGACTCATCGGCCCTGACGCCAAACCGCTCTCCATTGTCACCAAGTTCTTAAGCTACAAGATAAAAGAAGTGTTACGTAAAGCTCGGCAAAACAAATAATTTTTCCATAATAGCAAGCGATTTTACATGGATAATGATTAATCCCAGCATTATTTAAAAAACATATGGAATTCTCTGAGGTAAAGAAGGTGCTGAAGTCGCAAAAAATACAATTTCAGACTCCATTTCCAGCAAGGCTACGGCTGTTTTATGAAGACATAACCTGTCTATACTGTAGCGCTTACAGGTTCAAGCAGGACAAAGGACAAGCGGAGACAAGATTGGAAAACAAGCGACCGCTGTTATTCTCCTTAAACAACAACAACACCCACCACAGAATTTACACACACATTAGGGGACCGACATAACACGTACACAGTTTTAGGGTGGTAACTTGTTAACAGACTCTACACACTTACTAAGTTGCACAGGACACTTAATACTAACACAGGTCTATTTACACGAGCAGGGTTAGCTGCTGGTCATTTAACAGACCTTCAGACTCCCCCCCACCTACAACTCCCAGCCTGCTTTGCTGTACCCACAGTGCCTAGGTGTGCTTCCTCATCCCCACAGTGCGAGGGCACTACAACACCATTCAGCAGCAGAAGCCACAAAGGACATGGCAGAGCGGTGACTTCAAGTTTAAGTTATACCGCCAGCACCTACACTGGAAGAAGACATTGAGCGACTGTTTACTCGGCAGAAGGTTGGTAAAAGGGGTGGCCCTGGAGGAAGACCAGTCCTCGAAATGGCAACATAGAGGAGAAACTACAGAGATCCCCCTCGCAAGATTGAAGAAAATAGACACGGTGAGTTGTTAAAAGTCGGTCAGGATGTAATTGTTTAGTTGTTTATTTTATATAAGTTTCCTGCGATGTTTAAGGGAATTTGCAAATGTTGGGATAGATATCTGGTAACTATGACTAGAGTGAATTATTTATTTCTTTATTTTCCTGATTACCCTCTTTTTTCTTTTTATATAAAAAGTTTGGATTTGCCATCGTGCTGCCCGCTCAAGGGCCCTCCTCCAGAGGAGAAGGACGACTTCCCTAACATACTTTTTTTTTTTAAAGAGAAGCCCATGCAGGGTTCGTTTGAAATGAACCCCACAGTTGGAAGAAAGTACTGTGAATGAGACGGAGATGGATATAGTTTTATTTAAGATTGTTGGCTGAATGTTTTTGCTTATTGTGATTTTTGTTTGTGATGTATTATTAGAGGAAATTGATGGGAAGAGGATGTTTAACAATATGAAACTTATGTCTTATGGGAGAGATTTCTACCATTTACATAAAATATGTTCAAGCAAGACCTTAAAATAGTTACATTTAATGTTAATGGAATGCTTAAACCTATTAGAGAAGTAAGATTTTGTCTAAAATGAAGAAAGAAGGGAGTCATAATGGGGTTTTTAACAAGAACCACATCTGAGTGTATTGGAGCATGAGAAATTAAGGAGGACGGGTTTCTCAAAAATCTATTTCTCCTCATATAAATCTGGCCATAGGGGAGGTGTGGCTATACTCATATCTCAAAAGGCTCAATTTGAGTTGCTTACAGTAGTTAAAGATAAGGAGGGGAGATATGTAGGGATGTAACCCCGTTGTCCTGGCCATATTTTACATTGGCCCTTACCAATCATGGCCTCCTAATAATCCCCATCTATGAACTGGCTTCATTACTCTCCTCTCTTCCCCACTGAGACTGGGGTGTGGGGAGTGTTCTGGCGCACTATGCCTGCTGTCGCATCATCCAGGTGGGGCTGCACATTGGTGGTGGTGGAGGGGAGACCCCATTACCTGTAAAGCGCTTTGAGTGGAGTGTCCAGAAAAGTGCTATATAAGTGTAAGCTATTATAATTATTATTATACGTATTAGTATTGGGAAAATGGAAGGGGAATTACTGACGTTGCTTAATGTATGTCCCTCCTGGTAGTGATTTTAATTTTTATAACAAAAATGTTCGATTTGATGGCTAATGCACAAGGGATACTGATTTGTGGAGGTGATTGGAATGTGCGTCTTAACCCAGGCTTGATTCTACAAATATATCTTCTCAGAGGGCTAAGTCATTGCATAAAAAGATTAATTTACTGAAGGGGGAAATGGGAATAATAGATCTCTGGAGCGATGTCTGTCCAAGTGGGCGTGATTATACTCACCATTCCTTCCCTCATTCATTATATACAAGGATTGATTATTTTTATATATACCAGAGAGATAGTCATAGGATTCAATATTGCGATATTGGTAGAATTGATTTTTCAGACCATGCTCCTACTGTATGTCATTGTCCAACCGATTAAGTAACAATCGATACAAACATTGCATAAATACTTATGCAAGTAACATATTTTTTTTTGATCATGTTTGCTGTTTTTAGAGACATAACTTCTTTCACCCATAAAACTGAAACAGGGTTTCTACGTACTGGTGCAGGTGCTGGCTATACAGCTGATAGAGACAGAGTCTCCTGGAACATCAGTCTGCGCTGGAGAGTCACAACAGTCTGGACTCTGAGGGGAAAGTGATTTAAAATAAGTTATAAATGTTTATAGATTGTGAATCTATAGGGTATAAGCACTCAAAATAACCTGAGTGTGACAGCCAGGGTGAGTCACTGCTTAAGAGGAGCCAACTGTCAGTTGTTATAGTGCTGATGCTGGACAGCTGAGCTCCTCCCTGTTTAAATATCTGGCCTCTTGTCAGCAGGGTGTGAAGCAGCCAGGAGAGCTAGAGAAGGAGCATACCTGCACTCTGTAGGACAGCCCAGTATCTGAAAGAGAGACTGAGAGAAATACAGAGAGAGAGAGGGATTCTGTCCAGTTGCACTCATTATTTTTAATAAGCTTGCAACACCTAGATAATACTGCACATTTTTCATTAACTCAAAGGTTGTAATTGCATATTCAGGCATAATATTTAGAAAGATAATATTCTTTTTCAGAAAAGAAGGTTTCCTCTTCATCTTCACATTCAGGCAGGAGCCCCAGTGTCCCCAGCAGTAAAATCAATGACATCATTGTCCTGTGTGTCAGTGACTCTGAAAGGGCTGTGTTTTAACTAGAAGTTAACAGATTCATGTTTCCCACAATTGTATTCATGTGTGTGGGGTCACCTGCTGAAAATCAGCACTGCTCAGCCAACCAAAAATGTGAAAGTGAATGTACAGTACAAAAGACTGTTCAAAGATAATATGTAATTGGCATTAAAATGCATGTTTTTTTAAGTTTCCCCTGCATTTCATTAAATGGGGGTATTGGGAACCCAGCTTGTACCCTTTCGGATTGCAGTCGCTCTCCTAGTGACAACAGCAGGAGCAGAGAAGAACTTTTCGAAGCTCAAGTTGATTAAAACATACCTGAGGTCTAATTTAATAAATCTTTCCACTCTGCTTAGCCTGACTGATCTCATCTGCCTTGGTATTGAGTGCACTTGTATTTTTCAAAATTTGTTACATAATTTTATATTTATTCCTGCAATTCCTTTCTACAAAGGTTTCAGTGCAGTACTCTGATTTGCTCAAATTTGGAAGTAACAGAGATCCTGTTTGTCATTATGTATTGTTGTTAATGCTCGTTTGTATTACTTTCAATGTTAGAATATGTTATCTTTGTAAAAGGTGTGCCTCATGTGTCCTGTGTATAAGTTCGTTATTATGTGTTACGTTCTGTTTTTTTTTAACTCCCCTCCCATGCGGGAATCCATTTTTGGAAGTGGCCGTTGTCACACCCTGTACACCTAGAGGGTGCTGCTCTCCTGTCCTGTTCCTAGTTCCCTGTGATTATTCATGTTTTTCTGGTGTGTCTTGTTGTGTAGCCTATTTACTTCCTGCTTCTGTTCTGCTCCTCGCTCAGCATTGAGGTTCGGATGTCCTGAGACCCGCCTAGCACCAGGTCACTCCTGTCCTTGACCTGAGGGCATAGGTTTCTATACGGCATGTCCTGAACAGCTGAACCCGGGCTAACCCCCATCTCTCCGCTATGCATAGGGTCTTTTATGCTCTCCTGCCATTTCATGGTTCATCCCTTCTGACATCCGTGACAGGTGTATGCCTAAATTAAGTCTCTCTCTCTGGATTGGTTGAAGAGAGTGGTCCAGTTTTAAATGCCGGTACAGGACTTCCTCAGATGAATTTGAAGTGAGGTGTAAGAAGAAGAACGGTGAAAATGAGAAAGGTTTCAGACTTGTTTTCTTAGCTGTGGTGTTGGGATTGTTGTGGCACCTGTGTTTTGTTTATTTTTTTCCGTTATAGCTTAGTTTAGTACAGAGTAAAAAGATAGCTTGGTAAAGACTTTTCTTTGGCTTTGCTTCTTTCTCAGATACATGGGTTGTGGAATAGTGAAGTTAGTTGATTTTTTTACTTCCTAGTTTTTTCCACCATCCTACACATAGGGGTGTATTTCTGTCTGTTAAACCTTGGCTCATATGTTAGTCCCCATTCGCCCCTAGACTGAGCCATATTGGCGACGTAACATATGTGTTCATCAAAGCTGTATGATTAAGGTTTTCTAGTATATAATTCATTTATCTTAAAGTGATATCTTATAATCTGTTATCAATGAAGGCCTGTTTCCTCTCTCATCATGCTGTCTGCAACAACACCTGTGGCTCCCGCCCATCATACTATTACACTTAAAAAGCTCTTGCAATCCCCACAAGAGGGTGCTCATTGCCAACATCAACAGTATAAATATCACTGAGCTGCTCTGTTTCTGTCTCTACCTGGCGTGAGTGGATTCCAGCCTATCAGTCTTCTTCCTCTTCTCTCCAGCTCTATCAGGCTAATCTCCTTGTCTCCTATCTCCTCTCACACTCCTCATGTACTTTTCAAAACAACCCACTTTTCACACAACATTATAGGGCAGTTAATAAAAGCTTAACTGTGGCTATCTTTACCTGTACTCGCGAATGAAGAAATGGGACACTTTTACATCCCTGATTTCTTCTGAAAATTATTATATTATATCTGCAAAAGATCTATACATTTGTCAAATTACACTTTGCACAGTGACAATGTAATGAGAAATACATTGCAATGAAAAGCAATATAATTATTAATATTTCATCTGTATTGGTATAATATGGGAACATTTAGATGGTCAGATGAAGATCAAGACTGAGAAAGAATTAAACTGCAAGGAATCTGGGAATCAAACTTATTGAAGGACACTTGGATATCTTTGACTGATCGTGGATGTTTTTTCTGGTTGCAATCCCACCTGTGGAAGACCTCAGAGTATGTCCTCTCTCTTTTTGCATCTTCTAAATGTTTTTTTGAAACATTAAAAAATAAATTAATTTCATCCTTTTTTAATATCACGGGCAACTTTATTTCTTCGGGAAATATTTTAATACAGAGACGACAGAAGGACAGTGCTGGAGATCTTGAGTGGGTCCTCCCTTGTCTTTAAAGTCTTTTGTACTGTACCACTGATGGTTTCTTTAACTTATAGCTCAAGGGCTGTTTGTTTTACTGCTGCTATCAAACATTCCTAATCAACAGCAGTGTATTCTTTATCTCAGATTTTACATTCCAGGTGTTTACAGCTGCCATTCAAGTGTTTGTACCATACACATCTATCCCATGTCAATATGGTTGTGCATGTCCCAACATGTGTGGCACAGTTCCATTAAAATAACTAACTAAAGTAAACCAGAAGCTTAATAATAATAATTGCTTACACCTTTATAGCACTTTTCTGGACACTCCACTCAAAGCACTTAACAAATAATGGGGACTCCCCTCCACCACCAGCAATGCGCAGTATCCACCTGGATGATGCGACAGCAGCCATAGTGTGCCAGAACGCTCACCACACATCGGCTATCAGTGGGGAGGAGAACAGAGTAATGAAGCCAATTCAAAGAAGGAGATTATTAGGAGGCCATGATTGGTAAGGACCAATGGGAAATTTGGCCAGGATGTTGTGGTTACACCACTACTCTTTTCGAGGAACGCCCTGGGATTTTTAATGACCACAAAGAGTCAGGACCTCAGTTTTACGTCTCATCCAAAATACAACACATTTTTACAGTATAATGTCCCCATCACTATACTGGTACATTAGGACCCACATAGTCCACATGGTGAGCACCCCTTGCTGGCTCCACTAACACCTCTTCCAGAAGGTCTCCCATCCAGCTATTGATCAGGCTCACACCTGCTGAGCTTCAGTGGGTTGCCAGTTGTGAGTTGCAGGGTAATATAGCTACTGTCCCAAATGTTTCTTACATTCTGGGTAAATTATTAAGATTGCCAAGTGTAGGATAAAAGACAGAAGATAAGCCAGTTAAAAAAGAGACCAGAACAGAAAGAGAGAAAAGAGTGGATAAGAGGGTACAGAACATAAATTGGTGGTCAGGTAAGAGGTCCTTGTCCAGGTAATCCATAAAGACCAGATTGGAGCTGAGTATTTGTACCTTGCTAAGAGCGAACTATGATTTCCTGAGTGAGGAATCCCTTGGTTAAAAAAAGCCTTTCTTGATTAGTTGGTGTATTTTAGAATAGGAAAATAGGTTCCCATACATTTTATGGCATCCAGACGTAGAGAGAGAAATTTAACCACAGGTTGTAATCTATTTGCTTTAGGCAGTTTTATCTTATTCTAGTAAGCTTAAACAGTAAGAATTGTCAGCAGGTTGTCTGCCCTGCAGGAGTGTCCCAACACTGAGCTCAGTAAATACTGACATTGAGCAAGACCATCTCCTGTTCTTCTGCTGAAGAATTTCCCAAAACATTCTTCAGGTTTTCTCAATTACCAGGTGGCCAAATCAGCTCATTGCCATAACACAGCCAAGTGACAGCAAGCCATATCTCTTTGACTGCAGAAGAAAAGAGGAGAACCAACACAAAACCCAAACAAGCTCCAACTGTTTTCACAGCTCAGATTTCATCTAACTGTCTGTGACATGATTTGTAAACAGGAAGGAGATTTGCATACCTGTGCCGCCTTACTGCTCCAAGCACTTTAAGACTCACAGTGTGGATCAGTCACTGATCAGCCCTTTCAGAGTCACTGACTCACACAGGACAATGATGCCACTGATTCTACTGCTGGGGACACTGGTGCTCTTTGCTCAAGGTGAGGATTAAAGTCTTTGTCTTACTATTGTCTTACTATTAACATGTATGTCCGCAGACTGTACATTACAAGACACTCGTTATCCATCTTGAGTTACACACGACTTTGCATACACTTTCCTGTCAGCTAGCTAGCTCATGAGGGTGCACACTCGGGGCTTGGCTAGCAGTTTCCTATTTTCATACACGCAATACATTATCTCCTCTTATTTCAAAATCCGTTTCTGTTACCTGAAGAGACACAAACACAAACTCCGTTTATCTTCATTTGTACTTATCTGTGTGAGAGCGCGCTCTGTCTGTTTGACTCTTCCGTCTTGCTATCCGAATTCCTGGTATGGTGGCCTCTTGGGTCCAAACTCAATACCCGTTTTCAGCTTGGCTTTATAATGTCAACGTGGAGTGGTGCATGCGCCCATCTTCCAGTAAAGGAAGTACCATTTTTACAGGAGGTTAAAAATAAGTGAAATATATTCAGGGTTGGTGTTTTTTTTATACATTCTGTTTACACTATTCTTTAAAAGAAAGAGAGAATTCCCATGTTAGGGAAATTAGTTTATCTGGGGTGAAATGCAGCTCCATAATTTTCTAACAGTGGTACAGTCCAAGGGGGCAGGGCCATATGGTACCTATTTAGGAAGGGGGGATAGATCTAACGGGGTTTTAGTCTCGTTATCGCTACAGTGTGGAGCTGATAGAACCTAAGTGTGCTAGAACTCCTGACCTCTTTCTTAGAGAAAGGGTTTTTTTTGTTTTGCTATATATAAATAGTCTGTGGGGAGCATTGTCATAATATACCATCATCTTTGCACCTAAGCGCAATTGAGCCATCATTTACTTTTAAAAGGACTCACTTGGGCACCCCTCCTGCCCTCCCTGTGACAATGTATCATAAGTACAAAAGGTAAGTTTTAATTCCTTAGTGTAAATGTAGCACATGTGTTTACTGAGACAAGTTCAAACACATATGTTTACTGTATAACAAGCAAGTATTAACAATTCTTTTTGTTACCATCTCACTTTCAGAGTCCAGTGGACAGATTGTTCTGATTGTTCAGTCTCCAGCTCAGTCTGTTCTCCCAGGAAGCTCTGTCTCGATCAGCTGTACAACTAGTCAGTCTGTTAGCAGCTATCTCAACTGGTACCTGCAGAAACCTGGCCAGGCTCCACAGCTCCTGATATATTATACCTCCAACCATCAGTCTGGGATTCCTGACCGTTTCAGTGGCAGTGGGTCTGGGTCACAGTATAAACTAACCATCACAGGAGTCCAGGCTGAAGATGCAGGAGATTATTAATGTCAGCAGGGTGTAAGCTTCCCTTTCACACAGTGATACACGTCTGTACAAAAACCTCTCTCAGCTCTACAGGAGCTGCTCGGGCTCATCAACAGGAACTACAGAGGACTGAGAGCAGCTGCAGAGCTGCTTCTTCTGCATTGAACTGAGCTGGGTTTGTATATCATTTATGAAATGTATTCTTATATTAAATTTTAAAAGTAATCTGTAACAAAAGTACAGTTATTGTTCATAATGTTCTGATACAGAATATGAAAATATGTTATTTTCTTCTAAGAGTTGCATTACTTTACTGTTTTAAATTTACAATAAACAAAAACCTTTTTTCAAGTTAAACAATGAAAGTGATAGAAAGTGGACAAATCTCTAACTAGAGCTAAACATTAGATTTACTCCTCACCAAAACAATATTACAAATGGGGGGTTACAAAAAAGGGAATAGCAGACAATGACCAAGCAGATTATATATAGACAAATATACCCAAACAGTTTATATGATTAGAGGCACATGAGTTCTTTGTTTTCTGGGACAGCTATGGTTGAAAAAGAAATAATGAACACTCACTGGGTTAAACAATATTTATGTCATTTATGTCATTATGTCATTTATGGTTACAATATTTATGTCATTTACATATTTACAATAAAAACTTGTTCAAGTACGGGTTGCGTCAGCATTCGTAGGCTACAAAGGAACAAGTAAGGATTTATTCCATGCTGAAAAGAGAAGAAGAGAAACAACGTTTTGGTTGTGGAGCCTGAAACACCTTCCACAGACACCTGAAGAAGGCTCCACAAATGTTATGTTTCTTTTTTTGTCTTTTCAGCATGGAATAAACCCTTACTTGTTCGTTTACAATAAAAAGAATGTGGATTTTAAAATGGTTAAAACTGTTACATTTATTGTAACATGATGGATTTTGATATGCATATGTTAAAGATGGCGAACCCTAAATAAAGAAACTGCTTTTAAAATTAGCTCTGTAGCATTTAAGACTCCTTTTCCCCCACAGTAGGGTCTTTACAGATGCAGCCATTCAAAGTGAACGGTACAGATACGTACCGCAGGTAATTGGCGGCAGCGTCGCGCATCATGATGCAAGATGACGCGGGATACCGCTGTACGTAATTGGTTGACCGACAGGGGCACTCGTGGTCCGTTGGTCTGTCGTAGAAAGACTTACAGTAAACTCTTTACTGTGCCTGTTGTAGATATTGAATGTTACCAATGAAGGGAAATCTTAGTAGCTGAGCATAAAAAGAATAGGAGCATACTGTAACGCGTGTGAAGGCCATAAATGATATTAATTTTGGAACATAAACATACAGTACTGTATATGGCTGGTCTTGGTACTTAAAAAAGTAAAAAATACACACCAGTATTCCATTTCTCCCTAAACATTTTAAATGTTCATTTTGTAACGCATAGGTGACTATTCATTGTTATGAAAAAGACTTAAATTCGATCATGTTGTGATATTTAGAAATATAAATTTGTTTGGTGTGAGTGAGGTTTTATTTAATCTCTGACCAAGGGAAACGTTTCATTTTTTCAAAGAAATGTTTGTTAAAAAATAAAGTCATAGTTCCATGGGATTCAATCACATACCATGTGACATGGGAGTCAGGAAACTAACACACAGCGCCACCAGATTTGATAACGCTATAAAACCGCTATAAAATAATGTGACTAGGCACAGAACAAGTTTACAGCACAGTACAATAATAAATGCTGACCATGACTTTAGAAGCATAAATTACCTTACACTCAATTTAAACACAAGCTGTCTTTCTGTATGAACCTCTAAGCTGGTTCATACAGAAATGTAGAAATCCATTAGCCTGATTATGATTAAAAAACACATAATTAAACACGCGTTTGCGATTTAAATCAGAACACGATTTAAATCAATATAAATGTTTATATTGTAACGCATACTGTCCAGCCTCCATTTCTCTATAAAAATTTACTCTATTGCACACACACACACAATAGAAGCAGGAACCATTGTCAGAAGGGAAGAAGGTGACTATTCATTGTTATCAAAAATGACTTAAAATCGATCACGTTGTGATATTTTGAAATTTAAAAGTCAATTGATTGTCCATAATATCGCTATTCTATTTTTTCGAAGAAATGTTTGTTAAAAGAAAAGTCCAGCACCAGCTGGATTTGAACACACAACCTTTGAGTTGTTAGTCAAGCACATAGACCAGTAGGCTACAGGGGAAGTTGCAAGAACAGGGAGGCAAAACAGCCCTACACAGCCCTGTCGCAGTACACGAATATAATCATATCGTTATTAAATTCTTTAGATACGCGATTCCATATTATATTAGCAGAAAAGCTTAAAACTACCACTTTTTCATATGCTATTTCACATGCTAGTTAAATACTTCAATGCTTAAAATCGTTAGGGAGAAATGGAATACCGGTGTGTATTTTTCCTTTAAAGTACCGATTCCTGGAATCTGACTGGCTGACACCCTTCTGAAGTGGTTCCATAAAATCTGTCATACGGAAAAGAAAGCGTTGATACATACAAGTATCTTTTAATACAGTCTTTGCTGTGCTCTTGAGGATCCTTGTGATATTTTGAGCTCTATTTGAATGATAAGTGTCGCATTTTAAATCATTTTCGTAGTTAGAAATTATGAAACGCTCTGTTAAAAGCAAGGAAGTTTTTATGGCTGTTGAAGTAAAACAAAATGCCTGATAAAGTATGGCTTAGACAGATTCCAAGTGCTTGTACAAATGTGCTAAAGAAATTATACTTTGAGTATATAGCTTGTCCAAAGTCATCCATTATTAATACTATTAGTAATATCTTCGGTAAAGGCTTTGATCCATAAATATTTCTGATAAAGGTATGTTGTGTACTTTTGTCCAACTGAGCAATCTTGCTTTCATAAAATATACCAACATTTTAATGACTGATGATTAACATGCTGTAATACACAGTTCAAAATTAAAAGCTCAAATGCTGTACATGAGAGGTTAAGCTCCCCCTGGCGGTTTTACAAGGTGACGCCGGATAGTTTCCGGCAGAGCGTCAAATGACATGCGATTAACCACGTGACACTGCGTGTCACTGCGTGATACCGCGACACGCCCACCGGGGTATGCCGCGAAATACCCCACCCATTTTGAATGGCTGCATCTGTATATCTCTCAGAACCACCAGTGCACCCACAGTCCAGCACCAGACTTTAGTCTTGCATAAATGCAATTTATTCTTTAGTGATTACAACATGTCTCACTGTGTACTCAAAAACATTGAACCCACGACACACAAAGTTTCTCCGAGGGACACACTCGATCACCAGAGGTTCATAACCCATTTACTGTAGGTGGAAAAGAAAATGGTCCTTCAACATTATTTTCCCTATACAGTACATCAATTCACGAACAAGGAAACCATTTGTCCCCAATAGTTCCTGTTTGGAAGAAGAAGCAAGAACTCCCCACAGTCTAGTCTCCCCAGTCTCTGTACTGGAAATCCTCCCTCAGGCATTGCTCCACTCTGTCTGTGTCCTCAGTACCGACTCTGCAGCCCCGTTCCTTTGTTCTGCCCCAAGGAAAACTAAGTTCTAGCACAGGGCCTCAGTTCTGGCACTAAGGTCTTTCCTCTCTCCTGTCTTACAGAAGACAGCTTCTCCTGCTCTGCCCATCATGCATAGAGGCCCATGGGAGGAAGAGAGTCCTGTATCCATTCAAGTCAGAGTCTTTTGTTTCCTTTTCTGCTTCCCCTCTGGCTCAAGTGTGGTCCGAAGTGGATCAGCACCACCTCAACTTTCCCCATGTCAATTTCCAAGGTGTAATAATTGTAGGGACAAGGCCTATTATTTCACTTAGAATTAAGTGATATTAAGTATTTCTAAAAATCTTTGGGTGCCTGGACCAAACAGCCTGTTGCCTGTCACAGGAATGTAGTGAAAGAGGCCCTTCTCTGTGTTCAGCCACAGTATGACCTAGAGGTCTTTGCGTGAGAGCAAGTGAGGGAGACCATTTTATCTTTTGGATAAGGATCTCTCCCGGGACAATGCAGAACCATTATCAATTCTCCCTTAAGATGGATGTTGACTGCTAGCATCTGGATGTCTGGCAGAGGGACATAGGCACATCCAGAAATAATCAGAATCAGAATCACTTTTATTCGCCATTATGTGTCAGTTACAGGAATTTGCCTTGGCACATTTGGAACCTGCTCAACACAAAAATCATAGAGGTGCAAAAGGAGCATTAACATTACTAACATAATTACATTGGACAATATACAAAAGGTGGGAAGTCACAAAAACACAGTCACAATACGTGCTCATAGTTCAGTACAGATATGCAGAACATATAGACATTTCTAAGACACAAGAACATTCACATTTTACAGTACAGTGGAAATGTACAATCAACATTATAGTATATGCAGGACACATTGTAAGTTCAGAGCATATGCGAAAGTACAGTCTGAGGAGTTAGCTGCAACTATGTAAAGATGTTGGGAAAACGCACTGGTTCTTGTGCAAAATCTATCTACAAGATATACTGTATGAACCAAGTTGGCAATAATACTAACTCAATGTTTTTCAGCTGAAATGGGGAGTTGTAGGAGGAGGATGCTGGTTAAGCAGAAATATGGCATTGGGTAAGGAACTGTTCAAGTGTCTTTTGGTTTTGGTTTTTATTACTTTGAAGCATTTTCCGGAGGGAAGCTTTTGAAATAAGTGATGTCCCGGGTGGGAGGGATCTGCAGCAATCTTGGTGGCCGGATTTACTGCTCTAGATTTGTAAACCATGGCAAGGGATGAAAGATAAGGCGCTGCAATTGGTTTTTGGACTGTGCAGTAGCGGAGCCAAACCGGACAACAATAAAGGAAATGATCACACTTTCAAAAATTGCTCTGTAGAATATGAGAATAGATTGTGCAATGCCAAGCTTCTCGGGATGTCTCAAAAAGTACATGCTCTGCTGTGCTTTCTCTATAATGGAAAAATGTTTTCATCCCAGTGTAGAGTGTTTGAGATAATATGACCCAGGAATTTGCAGGATTCCACCACATTGACAGTAATGTCCTTAATTACCATGGGAGGAAGGTGCTGGAGGGTGCTTTCTGAAGTCAATTATCTACAGTTTTAGTGGTGTTGAGATCCAAGTTGTTAGTGATACACCACGTTGTGAGGTGATCCACTTCCTTTCTGTACCGGCTCTCATTGCCATTTGTGACGAGGCCTATAAGAGTGGTGTCATATACAAACTTGATAAATTTAACTGAGGGGTCGCCAGAAGTGCAGTCATTGGTGTACAAGGAATAGAGTAGAGGAGAGAGCACATTTGTGCTGATAGTTCGACAGGTTGAAAGATAGGGATCCACTCGAACATACTGCTTATGGTTAGTCAGAAAGTCGAGAATCCATTTACAAATGGACTGGCTTACATTCATTCCTGAGAGTTTGCTAGGAATGATTGTGTTGAATGCTGAGATAAAATCCACAAACAGGATTCTAGTGAGCGTGCCTCTAAGGTCCAGATGTAGCAGGACAAAATGTACGCCCATATTCACAGCATCATCCACTGGCATATTAGCCCTAGATGCAAACTGCAGGAGATTAAGGTGAGTAGCAGTGACAGTCTTCAGGTTATTAAGAGTCAAGTGTTTAAATGCATTAATTATCACTGATGTTAGTGCGATGGGTATGTAGTCATTGAGGCAGGTTATTTTGTCCTTTTTTGGAACAGGAACAATGATTGAAGATTTAAAGCAGTGCAATTTAAATTTTATCAGTGCCTGCTATGAATCCTTAAGGTGTCCATCCTGCAATGTTGCTATGAACAATATCAAGTGCATATCTGCTATCAGCATATACTGTATTGTGAAGTCTTTTAGATGACATCTACTGGTTTTACATCCATTCCCGGAGGACATTAATCTTGGGTTCCACTTTGGTGGCTGAATTAAACTATCCTGTTGCTGTTTACTGAGCACTATTCAAAAGTAGGTGATGTAACTGCTCAGTGTAAATGAAATATTTTTTGAGGGTCAGTAATGCCCAATGCTGGAGCAGCAGTTCATCAGATTTTGCTCTGTGCAAGATCTTAGGGGAACTGTCAGTCCTCGCTTCATTCTTTCAATCAAAATTAACAACAAACTTCTACTAGTTTTTTTTGTTACGGTCAAATTGTTTTTTTTATTGTTGAAACGTATCTACTTACATCCTGTATTTTCCTCAGCATATTTTATAAATTGGCAGCAATAGGTGTGAAACAACCAGTTCTATTATCCAGATGCTTTTAATCAATAGAGAATCTCCAGGAGCCATCTCAAGCTGGGACTTGATATACTGACAAATGTTTATTGGATATCATTGGAGATACCATACCCTTAGCACAGCTATTGGATTTCTTTGAAATCTGCTTCAGTTTCTTTCATTGTTTCATAAGGTTATGTGGTTGACCTTTATTTACAATTTCCACACATTCACCTCAATAATTTTTCAACATCACCTATACTTTAGTGTGGTTCTTAAAAATAATACCTATATCTTTTTTTTTAGTTTCAATGTGATTCTAGCCTTGTTTGTTCCCATTTGACTAAAGTCATGTTGTATTCTGTATTATTTTAGTTCCTGTAAAAAAATTTAGAACTATGTTTTGTGTTAGTGGTAAGGTATGACCAATCCTTGGCAAATATTCCAGGTTATGGTGTTAGTGTTTAACCCTGTGTATTCCTTTTTGTGGATAAACAAGTGATAATTTGTAATAATTTAATCATTTGTGTACTGCCCATATCGATTACCAAAAAGGCCCCAGATCAGAGCAGTACAAGAAGTGATTTTGTGAAAAATAGCAGTAATTCGTTTGCGCCTAGCAGGGTTGTTAACAGAAGAAGTGGTCAACTTGAAAGAACAGGATGTAAACCACCCAAAACTGAATCAAACCCACCTCACCAGTTTGTACTGCAAGAGGCTATACTGTTTTAGAAATCTTTAGTAAGTTGTCTGTTCTGAGAGGCAGACTCCTCACTGTGGTGTTGCATATAATGGCTGAATCTGCACAAGAGCGACTCCTGCTCCTCTGTTGAACAACCATGGGAAGAAAAAAACAAACTTCACAAAAAACAAGATCATCTTTCTTTATAGCATAAATAAATGCGGATTGAAAGATGAAAACTATTTTTTCTCAATTGTGTGCACATCCAAAGATGACTGAAGTTTGCAGAGAAATGTGCTTATCTTATAAAGTTGACCATATGGGAGCAGTGATGTTTTTCACTCAATATGGGAATGAAATTTCTTTGCTTGTTTTCAGAAATTATGAAATCAATGTTAAAAGTCAAACCCCTGTATCTGAGATGATAATTTAAGAAAAGTACAACATTATTTGAAGTAGTAGTTCAGGTGGGTAGCTGCGTCAGCATGTGTAGACTGCAAAGGAATATAGGTTTATTCCATGCTGAAAAGATAAGAAAGAAAATACAGTGTTTCGGCTGTGGAGCCTTCTTCAGGTGTGAGAAAGACAGGGCAGTAAGCAAAGATAATGTAGTGGGAGAACAAGAGCTGGGAGAGAGGAGGAGAGAGGGGAGGAGCAGGGGACAGAAAGAGAGGCCAATCAGGAAGTATGAAGTCAGTATAGGTGATGAGGGTGTGAAATGAAACCTACAATGAATAGAGAGAATTTAAAAGAAAAGTAGTCTGTCGTTGAGAGAAGGGGGAAGGTGTGATCCTAGCTGCAGGATAATTTTAGTTTCTGTAGTCTTTCTGATGTATGACTTAGGAATTATATTCATTATTGAAGTCTAGTTAAATGACTTTCAGGTGAATTTTCAGGTGACCCATCACTGGAGATGGTATTTTATATTAAGTATACTGTATATTGAAGATATAAATACAGTTTACTGATGTGTCTCAGTTTGAACAATGCCAGTCTATATTTGGAAAACTTGTCTATTTACTAGCTTTTTGATACAAATACATTTAACTTTTGCAATCACTTTTCCTAGATGTAAAGAGAACCTCCACTGTAACTAGATTAGAGTTTGTTAAATAGTTTACTTTCCTTATATTTCAATTAATACTCAACCTGGCTCTGCAGGTAGTTCTGTTTTGCTGATGAGTTAAAGCATTTATCTTACATTTTAAAAATACAGTCTAATAAAATAAAATGTAATGAGAGAGTAGTTGATATTTTACAAAGATGAAGAATTAAAAAAAAGAAAATTAAAGAAACAATGAGCATTCAGATATTTAAGAGTCTTTATTTTCTGAGTTACCTCTAGAAAAGACATTATAGAATGAAACACCATTTATTGTCACTTACTGAGCAAAATATAATTCCAGAAACCTTTCCACTAATTTAAGTCAAACAGGGGAAATAACACAGCATAGCTTCACTGCCTGACATTCACAATGTAATCTGTAGTAGATTTGTGACAATTCCAAAGCTATATTTTACTGCATACATTTACCGACACTGATCACTCTAGCTGAAAAGACAAAAACTTATAAACTTTGACTAAAAATATTCATCCTTGTTACATAACATATGCCAAATTAACATGTCTTTTCACAGATATCAAATGCTTATTTGCAGTCTGGTTTCATTATGTTGAAGTTTCTGTAGACGTACAGTATTACAGAAAATTAGTCACAGTCATTGTTTCTTGTCTTAACAGTTCTCTCAAGGTGAGTCTTTCCCCGCCAGCAGCCTGAAGCTTTCCAAAGGGTTCCAGTTTATATTGAGCTGCAGCAAGAGTACTTTGAATGCTGCTTTCTATTTCTTTGGCAGCAAGGGGCGCACATGCCTGGCCAGATCATTGAAGCCGATCTGGACATAATTGGGAACATTCTCCCCAGGGAAGGAAACGAGCTGGCAGCCCTGGCGTTTGACACCCTCGTACAGCACCCAGACACCACCTTTCACTTTGTGGGAAGAAGCTATGTTGCTGAAAGCGATTTCCTGAAGATTGGTTTCCTCTCGTAGGGTCACTTCCCTTCCTTTGTAATTGATATGCTCAAACAGCTGGATTTCAGGGTTGTCCAGTTCATCTGTGATCATCCGTAGGGAAGAAAAGCTTTCTTTGTGATCAAGGATAGGGTACTCTCCTTCCTCAAACACCCATTGCTTTCCAACAAAATTCTTTTCATAATATGCTACCCATGGCGCACCGATAACTTTCAAAGACGAGATGGCGTTGTCGAAGTCCCTTTCCTCCAGGTCATGGACATTGTTCTTGAATTCAGCTGTTCTGCCGGTGAACCCCTCGTTGGTAAAAACAATGATCTTGCTCATTTTGAATGATGGCTGGACGAGGTCAGAGGCTGGGAGAATGCAAGTGCTTCTTATGCAGCTTCTTGTGACTCTGCTGAGAACAGTGACTGTTACCTGGCGAGCAGAGCTGCCCTTTTATCCTAATCTCTTCCAAAGTGGGTGTTGACAAGGACAATGCGATGGGCGTGTCGCATCATTTCGCGTCATGTCGCGTCATACCGCATCATATTGTATGCAAATTAGATTATGTTAATAGTATCAGGAATCACCTTTTAACAAATAAACATTTCTTTGAAAAACTAAAATAGCAAATATTATGGACACTACTGTATATTGACATTTTTTATATTTCTAAATATCACAACATGTTCAAAGCTAAGTCATTTATTTATAACAACTAATAATTTCAAACTGCTACTGATATTATTACTGACTAAATATTATCAAAACTATATTGAATTTGTTGGTCTTTCTAAATATCACAAAACATTCAAAGTTAAATGAGTTGAGTGATTACCATTTTCCATGAATTCTTGCGCTCGTTATCGCAGTAAAAGAAACTCATACTTTTCAGAATTTAATTATTTAAGCAATAAGGGATGAGAGGCCGTGCTATATTGTGGATATAGTCACAGCTAAAAGGTGGTGTTAGGCCTGATGCGATGCAGAGGGCCGGCAACCCTTTTAACTGTGACTATATCCACGATATAGCACAAGCCTCGAGTGCCTTATTGCTTTTATAAAACTGTCCCCAAATATGCGATTGCTGTATAGAATTAATTTTAATTTAAAACATTTATTCAACATGAAAATAAAGCTGTTTACGTTCCTCCGCTTGAGAATATAGTCCGTCATTGCTATGCAATGCAGAAACACAGCCACAAGTAACATTAACTAGCAAAGAGAGGACATTAGCTTGCCAGTATGATAAAGGAATACATTTTTTTGTTTATTTCTTTAGCACATTTATTTTAACATTTCCATCGATCGTACAAGCACTGAAAAACTGTTCAATCCCTAGTTCGTCAGGCATTTTCTTTTTCGCTGCAGGAGTGCTCCCACTGGTACTGGTCTCAGTGCCTTCTAGGATATAACGCCAGCGATTTGTTGTTAAAATTGGGTTTCCAATAACGCCGTAGCAAACTCTTGCTTTTATGTCCACTATAACAGACATAATCTCCCTTGCTTTTAACCGAGCATTTCATAATTTCTAAGAATGAAAATTATTTAAACTATGCAACACTTATCATTCAACGAGAGCTCAAAATATCATAAGGATCCTCAAGAGCGCAACAAAGACAGCAGAAAAAGATACTTGTATCAGATACACGAGAATCCAAGTTTTTTTATCTATGCTTTCTTACCTACGCTAAGAAGTAGTCTTTAAAATTTCTTTATCACACAGTAAAAAGTCAAATTTCCGGGATGTGCGTGTATCAGAGAATATAGCTTCAAAAGTGTGTCAGCCAATCAGATTTCAGGACCAGAATTATCCGTTTTATAATAGGGAATATAATATGGAATCATGTATCGAAAGAAATTAATAATTATATCAATTTAAGGATCTAAATATCTAAATAAATGTATCTATATAGCTGGTAGTATTACTGTATTCCACTTTCTTTGTAAACACGTTTTATTAACACCCAAATTGCAGCCGGTGTGAAAGAGAAAAAAGTGAATCCTGTTTTTTGTTATTGTCTGTAGCTCAAATCCTGCTTAACTAAAAATTAGACACAAGAAGAGTATTATTGAATAATGTTGTGAGGCTCTGGCAGAAGTTCTCTGTAAACTGAAGAGTTATAGAGGAGACACGTTGTGTATCGCCTCTTTTTACACTTGTAAAAAAAACATTCCATTGTTAATACGACACAGAAGATATTATTAATAATGTAGCATTTTAGGGCTCACGTGGGTTTGCGCCCTACACCCTGAGGGACCGCTGTGCACATACAGAATGTTCACAATTCAAGAAATACTGCTCAACACGAGTTCGTGCGAACAACCCGCATACTGTAGGTGATATTTAGAGATACTGTATATATTGAAGTATTTTTGGGTTCGGCGAGGATCGTTGACTGAAAAACTGCACTTTTATTTTTTGGCACAGCTAGAGCACCACAACTCACATTCAACCACATCACAGCACAGATCAAACAGCAATATCTTACACACTGGGAAACACACACACATAAACTGGAATTCTACAGAACTCTAAACAGCCAATACACACTAGCTTAATATTTGACCAAGATAAGAAACAGCAAAAAGAAACAGACCTTGAGGAAGTAAAGGCTCAGTGACCACAGCCTGGCCATAGAAACTGGACACAGGCAGACCTGGCTGCCCAGAGAGGACAGGCTGTGCTCCCACTGCCAGCAGGGAGAAATAGAGACAGAGGAGCACTTCCTACTGCACTGTGACAGATATTCTGGGATTAGAGAAACATTCTTCCCTAGTTTCAGAAATCTAATCCCAGAGTTCCCACACCTGCCAGAATCACAATGGGTCCCAATTCTACTGGGAGAGGGAGGCAGGAACTCAGTTGAACCGGCAGCCCAGTATGTGATCTCCTGTCACAGCCTGAGAAACAGTGAATTTTTCTCCCAATATTGCTCAATATGTTTACAGTATAAGTAAATATTTTATGATATTTTATGAAACCTCTAAGTCATACTGTGGCTGTAGTCATACAGAGAAGGGCCTCTTTCGCTACATTCCTGTGACAGGCAACAGGCTGTTTGGTCCAGGCAACCAAAGATTTTTAGAAATACTTAATATCACTTAATTCTAAGTGAAATAATAGGCCTTGTCCCTACAATTATTACACCTTGGAAATTGACAGGGGGAAAGGTGGTGCTGATCCAGTACGGACCAGACTTGAGCCAGAGGGGAAGCAGAAAAGGAAACAAAAGACTCTGACTTGAATGGATACAGGACTCTCTTCCTCCCACGGGCCTCTATGCAAGATGGGAAGAGCAGGAGAAGCTGCTTTCTGTAAGACCACAGGAGAGAGGAAAGGCCTTAGTGCCAGAACTGAGGCCCTCTGCTGGAACTTTGATTTCCTGGGGGGAGAACAAAGGAACAGGGTTGCAGAGTCATATAAAAATGTCCGTATTATTTTGCACTGTTCGCCATATTAATTTTGCACTTGTTTTGTCCAGTTTGTATACTTTTCTCTGTGTATCTGCACAGTTTTTCACAATTTTGCACTGGTACCACACTGTTGTTTACACTGTTATTGTTATTGTATTTCTATTGTCTTGTCTGCTGTTCTATATATTGCATCTCATAGACTAATGAAAAACATTTTTCACTATACTATACACCTGTGTAAGTATGATGACAAATAAAGTTGAATTGAATTGAATTGACAAGTGAGAAGGGAATTGTCTCCAAGTAATCAGGGTCTACAGTCAGGTGGTGTCCATGACAAATAGTGCTGAGAGACTTGTAGATGGAGAAGAGGCTGGCTGCCACTCCAATGATATCTCGAACCACAGACCAGCAGCCAGAGTGAACACAACAGTCTTAAATTGAATTAATAATGATACTTAATAATTAAAGCAAGCTATATAGTAAATAAGGAAATCTAATATTTGTGTAAGCCATGCAGTGTGTCTCTTACATGATTGTCTTTTGGGATGGAGATGTCCTAATCTTAATTTTTGAGCACTATTAGATGGATGTGCACCTTGAATCCAAGGTATAAGCATGAGACGCAAGTTTGCTGATGTGAAGATGTAGCAGAGATGCATGATCTATATGATCCCTTGTAGCAATACTGTGTGCACACCACTATTGGATTGAAATAGGCTTCTGAATGTAAAAAGAATGCCAGGCACTATATCTTGTTATAATGTTTCTTTAGATAAATGGATAAAGAGATCCAGTTTTGAAGGAGTCTCTTTGTCTGTAACAAAATAATTAGAATTATATATACTTATATTACAATTAGAATATTTATGAACAACTGAAAATGTAAATGAACGCACTCCATCCTTTCAACTCTGAGCTGTATCTTAAGTGAGATGCAGAAATGTCAGAAATCAATTGTCTTCCAGAAAAAAAAAAAACACAAATTGCATATTTACCCTCACACCTTTCCAGTTAGGTCGTAACGAACTCTGAGTCACTCCTGGTTAACTGGAAAAAGGAACAAGTTCATTTGAACTCTAAATTGCACCTCCAGTGAGATGCAAAATGATCCAAATCAATGTTCTTCAGAAAAACAATATTTCACTATATTTTCCAGTTAACCAGAAAATAAAAAACGTGTCTGAGATTAACATCCAACTTAAGGGATAACAAGATCCAGTTTTGAAGGAGTCTTTGTCTGTAACAAAATAATTAGAATTATATATAATTATATTACAATTAGAATATTTATGAACAACTGAGAATGTAAATAAACACACTCCATCCTGTGGAGCGGTGGCTCTGTGGCCAAGGATCTGTGCCTGTGGCTGGTAGAAGTATCCTACTCTGTAGGGCCCCTGAGCAAGGCCCTTCACCGTAGCTTCTCCTGGGGTGCTGTACAATGGCTGACCCTGCACTCTGAACCCAAGCCTTCTCTCCTTGTCTGTGTGTCTCATGGAGAGGAAGCTGGGGTATGTGAAAAGACAAATTCCCAATGCAATAAATTGTATATGGTCAATAAAGTGATCTTATCTTATGGTCTTTCAACTCTGAGCTGTATCTCAAGTAAGATGCAGAAATGTCACCAATCAATGGTATTTCAGAAAAAATAACACAAATTGCATATTTACCCTCACACCCTTTTTCCAGTTAAGTCGTAACGAACTCACTCCTGGTTAACTGGAAAAAGCAACAAGTTCATTTGAACTCTGAGTTGCACCTCCAGTGAGATGCAGAAATTATCCAAATCAAGGTTCTTCAGAAAAACAATATTTCACTATGTTTTCCAGGTAACCAGAAAAGAAATAATGTGTCTGAGATTGACATCCAACTTATTAGATAAAATCAAAATCACCCACCCTTGAATTTCTTAATGTCTTCGGGGCTGAATAATAGCTGTTTTTAAATCCTACAAAGCACTGTAGATTAAACCGACCCAGGGACGCCAAATAATGTAGGGAAAACCGGTTCAGGGACGCCAAATATGTAATCATAGTGGCTCTCTGAAGGCACCAGTTCTGTAGGGTTTGGGCATTTACTGAGACAATTATTAATTGTAGCAGTAAATCACAAAGTTGATTCTTTTGGTGGCTTTAGAATCCAACCATGCGACATAACTCAAACAACGCGCACACACAGGTACTAATACACGAGGATACATTTATTAATACATAGAATATACATATAAACAGATCTTATCGAGAGGGTTATCAGAATACAAAAAGTATATATTCAGTCAGTTACAAAGTGTTACACATATCAAGAGGACATACGTTCAGTATATCATTCATTAAGACCGTTTCATAAATGAACTTGGTTATAACTTCTACATTAGATACTCAAACAAGTACATAACTCTTAGGAATTAAATTGATATCAACTGGTTTGGATAACAATTGAATTCTCGAGCTGTAATGCATTGAAGTTGAATACTCATCATTTTTTTGGGGATTCAGATCTCCTGCGGGCACAAAGAAACAGTTGCAGGCTGTTGCTGTCCAATCCGCGCTCTCTGGCTCCATGCCAGGCTGTGCTGTGCGGCTTGCGACGGTGCGCTGCTGATGCTCATTGTTGGCATTAACTAGCAAAGTTTGTGCACAGGAGAAAAGATGACTGTGGGTCCCAGCAAGTCAGGAAGAGGACCGGTTCGTTCCTGATGAAGAGCTAGTTCTGAATAGTAATTCAGCTGTCCACAGTTCCGACCTGTTCACGAGGCCTGTTGCTGGTTACTCTCTGGCAACCTCCACTCTAGACTCTTAGAACAAAGGAAAGTTCTGGCACTCGGACACACTGGCCGTTCCGTGGTTGTCCGGGCTGAGTCTCAGGATGGTCAGGAGGCACGCTGCAAGAATGTCCTGCCCTTGGGATTCTCCTTTGAATTCCCTTTAGAATTGTTGAATCTGAATCTGAATCTGAATCTGAATCTGAATCTTGTTGAATCTCAATCTGAATCTGAATCTCTCAGGCCCTCTGTGTTGCCTGTTTTTACCTGGAGGAACTTCAGCTCATTGATTGGCTGAAAGTTCCATGGGCATCAGAGTCCCACGTGGGTTACTCGGCCCTACCAGTCCCTGAATGGTTGATCAAGGTGAGATATGAGTCACTTACTCCTGACACTTAGTAATGCAGTCCAGATGTCCAACTGGCACTCCCTTAACAGATAGGCGCCAATGGATGACCATTGATCATGATAGCCAGGCTTAGCTAAGTGCATCCCCCTTTGGGAGCTGTCCTTATCAAAAGAAAACATATTGCATGAATAGTTTCTCTGTGGCTGCAGCACAGAGATGAACAGAGAAATGGGGCCTCATTTGGGAAGCTCAGAAACACTTAATTCTGCCTTATTATTAAGCCTCACCGCTACAGCACTATTGTCTAGTTCCTACTGTAGGTGTGCTCAATATGCATCACCTGTAACAGTTAATGGCAAGAAACAAAACACCTGTATTTGTGTACATTACTTCAGTTTTCATACAGGTTACCACAGATACAGTTTGTGCTTTCAGCTGTTTCTCCAAAACTGCATCCGATAAGCTTCGTCCTCTTGTCATTTTATTTGGAGAAAGGAAAGTGAGGATTATTTGAAATATTATGTTTCTTTAGATAAATGGATAACAAGATCCAGTATGAAGGAGTCTCTTTGTAACAAAATAATTAGAATTATATGTACACTGTATATCATTATTAGAGTATTTATGAAAACATTGAGAATGTAAATGGACCCACTTCCATGGCCTTTCAACACTGAGCTGTATCTCAAGTGAGATGCAGAAATGTCAAAATCTATATTCTTCAGAAAAACAATATTTCACAAAGTCCAAGTTTATGTTCACACTCTTTTTCCAGTTAACCAGGAAAGACAAAATGTGTTCTGAGATTGACATCCAACTTAATAGATAAAAACAAAATCACTAACAGATTATGTTCTAAATGTCTAGTGTAAACAGTATGATGGTGGCACTGAACCAGGCACATTAGGATAACCGTCTGGGATGGGTACAGTCAAGTTGTTGAGGCTCAACAGGTGAAACTTTGACCTTTTCATTTTTAATTTTCAGCTTTGAATTAAATATTGCACATTCCTTTCCTGTACAAGTGCACTGATGCAGCTCCCAGCTCAAATGTCTTCATTCTTTGCTATGTTCATGCTATGACCTAAGTTGGCATGGAAAAAGGCTCAGTAGCTGACAAACACAGAGAGGCGAAAACAAAGACAAGTAGAGATTCAGGATAAAGAAAAGAAGTTTAGCAAAGGTCAGGAGTACAAAGCAATGCCTGACAAAGCCAAGAGAAGTATTAGGGAATACAAACCTTGAGAGACACAGTGATGGAAATCCATAATGGAGCCCAGAACACAATCCGAGCAGTCTTTAAATATCCCCCTGACAAGCGAGAAGGGAACTGTCTCCAGGTGATCTGGGTCTCCTGTCAGGTGATGCCCATGGCAAACAGTGCAGAGAGACTAGTGGATGGAGTAGAGGCTGGCTGCCACTCCAAAGATAGCTCAAACCACAGACCAACTGCCAGAGTGACCACAACAGTCTTAAACTGAATTAATAAGGATACTTAATAATTCAATCAAGCTATATAGTAAATAAGGAAATCTAATATTAGTATAAACCATCCAGTGTGTCACTTACATGATTGTCTTTCGGGATGGAGATGTCCTGGGAGAGTTCATCTTTGACCACTGTCAGATGGATGTGCACCTTGAATCTAAGGTATAAGCATGAGACACAAGTTTGCTGATGTGAAGATGTAGCAGAGCTACAGGATCTATATGATCCCTTGTCATGATACGGTGTGCAAACCACTCTCTCTCTTTCCTAGCGTTAATCCCACATCAGCAGGGTTCACTTGTCGGCACATCAATCTCCATTTGGTGGTTGGAACCAAATCTTTGACCTGACGTTGCCATTAACTGCGACCGTGAAATACTCCAACTGGCACGTCGCTCCACCTGCCGTCAGAGTGGTGGGGGGGAGGGGGGAGGAGAACAAAGTAATGTAGCCAATTCATAGAGGGTGATTATTAGGAGGAAAGGGAAATTTGGCCAGGACACCGGGGTTACATCCCTACTCTTTTCATTTGAACTTTGAGTTGTAACTCCAGTGAGATGCAGACATGTTTCAAATCGATGTTCTTCAGAAAAACAATATTCAGAAAAAACACCCTTTTTCTAGGTAGCCAGGGAAATAAAATGTGCCTGTGTTTGGCATCCAAATTAATAGATAAAATCAAATTTACAAAAGCATGAATTTCTAAATGTCTTAATGGCTGAATGATAAATGTTTATTAACATTTGAGCTTTTGTTTTTTAAAATCCTACAAAGCACTGATTTGCTCAGTTAGCTGCACCTGATACTGGCTGCAGTGAACTAGCTGAATGTGCCACTGATCCAGACACATTACAATAACTGTCTGTTAGGTACAGTCCACCATAGTCCACTACTTGAGGCTCATCAGGTGAAGGTTTGAGCTTCTCATTTCTGTTTTTCAGCACTGAATTAACCTTTATTTGTATAGAACCTGTGACAATATCATACCCTTGATTATTCAAGCTTGAGTACTTCAATCACGCTACTCTGCATTTCAAGTTATAGAGCTGGTGAACAAAAAGGAAATATCAATGCAATGAAAGACAATGCAGAATTTCTTGCCAGTATTGGTATTGTATCAACATCTAACAATAACTTTTTCACACCGAAATGTAAAAGTCTTGGCACGAGATTTATTTCTAAAAACACAGTTAAACTAAAACTGGAACTATGCAATCTATGTGGTTTATGAATTTTGTTCTGTTACCACACTCTGTGATGAGATCCAGATTGTAAAATGTAATCATGTGTCTGGATGTTAAAAATAGAACCAGTTGTATTTCTGTTGTCCTGAGAGCATTCTTGACAGCTGCACTCCAGAGTGAGTGCTCCAGTGTATCCATACCCTGTGAATGCTTTCCCCAGTCCCTTTCCTACACAACAAGTTTGTTTTTGGAGTACAAATCACCTCATACATTTGTAAGCAGTGTTTGAAACTCCTCTCTGGTGCCTGAGATGCTGGAGGTGTGATTCAAACCTGTGAGGCATTCTGACCCCTTTATTTTTCCTCCAATACCAGGCCTCCTCGGTCCCTAACAGCCCCAAATTAATACCGCAGCTCCCAGACACCTTCAGACTACAATAGACCCACTTTAACCTGCGCTTGGACATGTCCAGGTAAATCTCCTGCCCTGGCAAACTTCAACCAAAAATTTTATTTTTCAACAAGAATATTATTTTCACATACTGTACAATCATGCATACGCACCAACCAACACACTGCTGGCCATGACATAGAGGAGCAGGGATGTTACTTTTCATGATGTGTGCATTTGCTGTACTCACTGCTAGTGTTCCATAGTGTTGTTGGAATACATAGTCTGGAAAAAAGGATAATCTAGGTCTCTAGAACCTCTGAACACTTATATTCACACACTTTGTTATTATGGAATTATTTGTAGTTGTGTTATTTCAGTGATCATAAACATTTATATTACAAACAAATGAGAAAGAATAGTCATACTTCAACAAAGTGTCAACAAGCATTATAGGTCACATACTGTTGTAGTGGCAAGGCTTATTAAAGTACAGGAATTACGTTTGCTGCTCCCTTGCCAGTCCCTCTCTCCTTCATCTCAGTGGTGCTTGATGCAGACAGGCCTTTGTATCCATTTGGTTCACAATTAAGGTGTTTTTCTAGCTGATAGAGTGTCCTGATAAGGAACAACTCCCAAAGCTGAGATTCTCTGGTGTCTTACTGTCTGGGAGAGTCTCATCCCAAGTTGTCTACAACTCTAAGGTCAGAGTGCATTATTACTCATCATCAGCCAATCAGGAACTAGTAGGGCAGGTTAACCCCACGTGGGTCTCGGATGCCCATGAAACTTTCAACCAATGAACCTTTGGTTCCTCCAGGTAAAACTCAGAGCGCTTCCTGAACATTCTCGACTCAGAGCACCTCCTGGACATTTCTCAGACTCAGGGCTCCTCCTGGGAATTCTTAGATTCAGCTCGGACAATCACATAACAGCCAGTGTGTCCGAGTGCAGGACTTAGAACTTTTTTTTGTTCTAAAAATCGAGAACGGAGGTTGCCAGAGCGTAACCAAAGGATCCACCCGAGGTTAGCCCAGCAGCAAGCCTCGTGAGCCTTGTGAACACACCGCAAAGCTTACCTGATCAACAAGTGAATTAGAGTTGTGGACAGCTGAAATCAGTATTCAGAACTAGCGCTACATCGGGAACAAACCGGTCTTCTTCCCGTCTAAAGAGTGTGACCAGCTTGAACCCGCAGTCACTTTTCTCCTGTGCACAACTCTGTTAGTAAGCCAGAACTAACTAGCCTGTCTTCAGAGAGCCCACAGGTCGATAATTCAATTGTTACCTCAACCTGAGTTGATATCAATTTAATTCCTAAGAGTGATGTACATGCTTTTGAGTATCTAGTGTAGAAGTTGTAATCCAAGTTCATTTACGAAACGGTCTAATTGAATGATATACTGAACCTATGTCCCTCTTGGTATTTGTAACTCTTCGTGACTGAATATATACCTTTTGTATTCTGCTAACCCTCATGATAAGACCTGTTATGTTTATATGCACATTTTATTTATTAATAAATGTATTCTCATGTATTAGTATCCGTGTGTGTGCGTTGTTTGAGTTATCCCACAAGGTTGATTCTAATAGCCATCAAAGAATCATTTTGTGACTTACTGCTACAATTAATAATTGTCCCAGTTAAGCACAAAACCCCTACCTTTACTGGTGCCTCGTGAGAAGAAGCCTACTCTGTATATCTACACATTGTGAGCCACTTATAGAATATATCTCCCTCCTTTTTCTCTTACAAGCAATTGATTATGTTTTGCTTTTTACCACTTTCTTTATCCAAAAGCATCCATTTGCTCAGACATCAAACAGATCAGGTTTAGATTATAGTGCTTACTTACTGTACATCATTAGTTACATCTTTATAGATCTTATCCAATGCAAAAATATTAGGTACTATCCTGTATTATATGCATTTAACACACACAAGCATTTAGTTCAAAAAGTTCAAATCTAATAAAAAATAAAAAGTGAAACATTAATCTGAGTAGATGTAAGAAAAAGAAGAATTACTGTAGAAGGCTTGTTTTCATTAACAACAGGTGGAAATTACTACATCAAACTCACATGGAAGGAAATTGTATTCAGTGAGATGTATCCGGAGAAATTCAGTTTTTCCCAGGTGAAGCTGGTACCACCGAATAATAAGCTTAATACATTAATATTTAGGTGTATTAAAATTAAACATTTAAAAAACTTAAAGGTAATTCTAAAGGTTTTAAAGGTAAAACTTGTAGGTTTTTAGGTTTTAATTAGTGTCTTGTGTCTTTTAATGCTGTGGCTGGTGATTTATATGAACCCAAGCGCAAGAACCCGGAGAGTGGCTGGACATCCAAAGAGACCCGACAGATAGGGGTACGAGCGCTCTGGGACGAAGGGAGAGTGAAAAGCGAAAGAAGTTGATAATTAAATAATTGATTACTGATCATTGGGGCTAAATCAGTCAGTAATAGAAAAGAAAAGAGGAAGGCACATAGATTGCTGGAGAAGCCAGGTAACTGCATCCCTGGCAAACAGAGGTTGTTAAACACAGCCAGCGAGAGAAACTGAATAGTGAACCTCGTGAGAAAGGGGACCAAACGGGTGTGCAGGACAGGCTTCAGGTGCTTAAAGCTGCTGCAGAGTGAAGTGCCATCTTGCTCAGCAGAGATCTGTGGAGAGAGAAAGCAGTACTGTGATTTGTATACAGGAAGGAGCTTTGCATACAGGAAGGAGCTTTGCATACCTGTGCCGCCTCACTGTTCCAAACACTTTAAGACTCACAGTGTGGATCAGTCACTGTTCAGCCCTTTCAGAGTCACTGAAACACACAGGACAATGATGCCACTGATTCTACTGTTGGGGACACTGGGGCTCTTTGCTCAGGGTGAGGATTAAAGATGATTGTTTCATTCTGTGACTGAGATTATTATAGTAATATAGTAAATGCTTTTTTTCCAGGTAAAACAACACATACAGTACATGTTTATAACAAGTAATTATAAATTACTGTATCTCTTACTTACTGCATAACTATTCCCTCTCCAGAGTCTAGTGGGCAGATTGTTCTGACTCAGTCTCCACCTCAGTCTGTTCTCATAGGAAGCTCTGTCTCTATCAGCTGTACAGCCAGTCAGTCTATTAGCAATGAGCTCAACTGGTACCTGTTGAAACCTGACCAGGCACCACAGCTTATAGTTCATCATGCAACAAACTATCAGTCTGGGGTTCCTGATCGATTCACTGGCAGTTACTCTGGGACAGTCTAAACACTGACAATCACTGGAGTTCATGTTGAAGATGCAGGAGATTACTACTGTGGGCAGGACTGAAGCACTCCATTCACACAGTGACACACCTCACAAAAACCTCCCTCAGCACTTCTCTGGTTTATCAACAGGTCTGAGGCTGACAAGAATAGTTGTGCTTTGACAGGGGAACTGAAACAAAACTGAGTCTGTACATAATATAAAAATCTATAGTATAATATGTTATACTACATTTTTTTACTAATGGCTTTTTGAATGTACAGTATCTATTACTAAATAGGGTGCCACACTGGTTTGTATGCCTTGATGTGCTTGGGCCCTGGGACTTGGGGTGCTGTCTGTGTGGAGTTTTTACTGTATGTCCTCCCCGTGTTTATGTGGGTTTACTCCAGGTTCTCTGGTTTTTAACCACTGTCTAAAAGCACACCAGAAAGTTTATTGGCTTCTGGGAAATCTGACCCTTTTGCAAGGGAATTGACCTCCATACTGCCTTTTTGTTCTCAGTTATTACTCTAAATTCACAATTGGTCTTTAAACATTTCATTTCTGGTACATATGTACTTTGAATATGTTTTAAACATATGTGTAAATCCCACACATAATTCATTGCAAATCTACAGTATTTGGTTAAGATGACCTAAGATACCATTTTCATGTATCCATTATATCCATTTGGTTCATGCCTGTGTACTTCTCTCTTTGTTAATTAAAAGGTATTCCTTTAATAAAACCCAGAAGCCTTTTGTGGTTAAATGCTTAAACATTTCTTAAGACAGGAAGACTTCTGTATAGTCAGATCTCCAGCCTTGGAAACTTAATGGAAGTTTGATTTGGGGTTGATATAGAATTATTTTCTGATAGAAAAATCAAACATTTCAAATGTTCAATTAGCTTAAATTAAAAATTAATTTCTGTACCCTCTCCCCCATTCCACATTCATAGTGGGCTGAAGAAATAATTTTGCTGGAGACAATATTAATTTCCTGCTTTGGTCTGGCAGTGAACAAGGCCACTCACAGTCTTCCTCTTAGTCCAGTATGCTGGTCAAACTGATTGGCAAAAGAACACTGGGGCTGAGAATACAGACACCAAAAGTGTTGAGATGCTCCTCAGAATCAGAGACATCGTGCCTGTCGGGTGACATTGAAGAAAGGGGTTTCTTTGCAGAGTTCGTATTTGACCATTAGTAAACTGCTGATGTGAAGCTGGGTTCTGCATGGCAACCTCTATGATGAGTGGTCAATGAGTGCTGAAGATGTACTTAAGCATGAATTACTGCATATACTAGGAACAGTATAACTACTGTATACTTGTAGGTAAAATATTTCTCCCATTTACTGGATAATTAATTCTAGCACCCTTAATTAGCTTTACAACTTAGTTATATTTGATCTTCACACACAGCTTTATCTTTTCACTAACCACACTCACTTTAGCACCTGCTCATTTCTCTCTTCAGTTCTAACAGCTTAATCCTCTTCAGTTCTAACTAGCTTAATCCTCTCTTCCATTAAAAATACATTTTTAGTACATTAACATTAAAAATGTCTATATTTAAACAAAAAGACAGGAACCCCTGTCAAAATTCTGAATAGAAAAATTCAGAATTCTGTCCCTAGAAACTAGACAGTAATAGCTTGACCAAGTTTTTTTAGGTTGAGAATTCCACTGTATTTGAAAACAGATGTTCCTGATATAAAGAATATGCATCGTTCCATTATGCTAGCACTGGATGTGCCCTGGCCTTGAGCTCACAGATCTGATTTTAGAAAGAGGAGTGAGACACATCTGTCATTGATTGCTACTGGGAGGAATTGCTCGGACGGGAGCGTTGACATTTATTTCTTTTCACCACCTGGGACCAGCTCCCCTCAGTCTGTGTCTCTGTGTTTCTGTGACAATCCAGGTACCCAGCTCCCTGGGCCCTGGTTGTGTCATTTAACAGGTGTTTAACCTTCTCATTCAGTATTTGAAATCTGTGGATGCTCCACTTTTCATGGAAATTGCATTCCATGCATTGGCAGCACATGCTTCAGTGATCTGGGAGTGCTTATAGCCCTGTGAGTTTAACACTTCATGACTGAGAGCTGCCCTTCTTTCCCATGAGTCATGTATCAGACTATGTAAAGACATGTACCAGGATTAAGTCGCCCCGTATGAGACCGGCAAGCTCTCTACAACCCTTACCTGTACCTGATTGTCCCTGGTCTCACATCACTGCCGACTTTATTACAGATCTTCTCAAGAGTCATGGACATATTGGTTATCGTTGACAGATTTTCCAAAACTACACATTTTGTTTGACTGACTTGTTTGTTTAACATGTGTTCAAACTTCATGGTCTCCCAAAAGACGTTGTCTCGGACCATGGACCACAATTCATCTCCAGGTTCTGGAAAGCCTTCTTCCATTCTTTATTGGCATCGGTTTCTTTAACATCTGGTTACCACCAACAGTCCAATGGACAAACAGAACACATAAACCTGGAACTGCAGACATATTTATGGGCCTACATGTCATCAGTTCAGGATGAATGGATACGTCTCCTACCTTGGGCTGAATATGCACACAATTCCCTCTCAACGTCCTCAACAGGTATGTTTCCTTTTCAATACTCTTTGGAATATCAACCACCTCTCATACCAGAATCCTCCCCAGTACAGTACAGTGGACTGGCAAAAGAAAACCATCGACCACTACCATTGTGCGGTATCCCGGCTCAGACGTGGACAATTTGTGTGGTTATCTACCCTTAATTTACCACTTCGGCAGTGTTCCCGCAAATTTGGCCCTTCAACCCACTCTCAGGATTCACCCTGCCTTTCACGTTTCACTACTCAAACCCTACCATAAATCTCCATCGTTGCAACCTCAGCCTCGTCCACCCCCACCTTGAATCATTGATGGTATACCAGCCTACACAGTAAATGAAATCCTGGAATCCAGTTTGCATCGTTGGAGATTGCAATATCTAGTTGACTGGGAAGGCTATGGATCAGAGGAGCGTTCATGGGTATCCGAGAAAGACATTCTTGACCGCACATTAATTCATGATTTCCACCGCTGATTCTCAAACCGTCCCGCAAGGGTGTCAGGAGCTGCCCCTAAGGGACCGGTAATGTTATAGTTCCAACATCCTGCCACCACAGGACATCCCAACCAAGAGAAAGTGCTTTATCCACTCTTGGGCAGCGTAGGTTAACCACACCTACAGGCCTTCTACTGCGTTACCTTCTCTGGAATCCTTCTTGGTTTTTGGACTTTTGGTTACCCTGTTGACCATGATTTTTGGAATTCATCTTGGAACCCTTTTGCTAAGTTTCTTCTAGTTTATTGGCTCCCTGACCCTTTTGCTAGTCTTTGACCATGACCTTGGATTTCCGTGTTGCTTCAGTGTTTTGTGATATCCTGCCCGCATAGTGTCTATCCCTTTACTAATCGCTACCCCACATTGTAACAGTAGGAATGGGACTGAAATACTTTAGTTTTACTTAATGTGAAAACAATACATTAATAGAAAATATATTGAAATCAATTTAATTAATGAATTAGTGTTTTCAATATTTGTCTGACACATGTATTATTTTTCTTTTCATTTTCAGAATTGAGTGAAATATGCTAGTACAGGACAGTCGCTGTGAGCTATAATGTGTGCAGTGCACACTGATGGCTCTAAGCACTGCCTAGCCTGGTGCCCAACAAAGGCTGGAGAAGCTCCCAAACTCCTGATCTATCAGGAAATGACCCACGAGACTGGGATCCCTGAGAATTTTATTAACAGTAGATCTGGGACTGACTCAATATCTGACCATTACAGGAGTCAGGCTGAAGTTGCAGCAGACTATTGTTGTCAGAGCTTACACTTGCCCAAAAGTCTGGGGGTTACACACATTGTGCTACACACCCTTACAAAAAACCTCCCTCAACAGGACTGCACAGCAACTGAACTGCTGCAGCTGGGACCTCGTGCAGAAGCTGAGGGTGAAGATGAAGACATCCTGAGAAGGTGCTGGAAATTTCATATAGAACTGTTTAGTTCGCAAAAAAACGGGAAAATTGTCATGTTGTGGAAGTTTGTGTGTTTTCTTTTATTTTTATGAGAGAGAGGTTAAAGAGAAAAAAGTTTTGGTTTACATTTTTGTAAATTTGCCATTTACCATTTGCCATTTGCCATTTTTTCAGTTTCTTTGTTACTCTCCATTTTGTGAAACATGCTGTACAGTCAGTTCTTACACTTTACAGTATTTTGAAGGATGTTATTTCTTCTGTTGAAGAAGGTGATTCTGCCCAGTAAGATGCATTATTCTCATGTTTTCCATAAACCCTATTACATTTAAAACATAAAATGCAATCTAAGACAACATAATTAACACTGAATAATGCTTATAGTAAAGAGTTCTTTATTTTCAATGTTTTTTTCAAACTTTCCTGATCAGGTCATCATTAAACAAGTGATTGTTATAGAGCATTTTGCAAACATTAATTCCTCAAAGGATAGTTGTACCTTTCCCTTTGTGTAATTAATTAAATAAACAGTAACAATCAAACAATATACAGGTGTTTTCAATGTACAGGCGACTGATAATACCTTTAAAGTTTTGCCCAAAAACATAACATTCTTCATGGGTTAGATTATCTTCAATGGTTATGTATCATATTGATTTTAAGATTGTTCTCTATATTTGCAAGCTACAGAAATAAAAGTTTATTGAGGCTATTTGTATGAGACTATTATGTGGAAATTACCTTCTAAAGAGCCAGTAAACATATGCATGGTCACATGATTGTTCTTTTATGCTACCGGATTAGTCGTCTGACAGATTTTGGTTCATACACTGTTTGACTTCAGGGTCTGAGAGGTGGCAGAGTGAAGCTCAGCTGGGGACAAACTACACTTGTGACAGTGGCTGTGAAATAGTGTTGTCTGTCTTGGTCCCAGCAGCCCCAGTGTCCTCTGCTTTCTGTTCCAGCCTGAACTCTCAGTAACATGTTGAGTTAAATAATGAGATTCATTAAGTATATTACTTCTAACTTGTCTCTGAGGTGTTTCGGAAGTCACTGTGTTGAGGTAAGTGTAAAAAACCATAAGCAACATCCTGCATATGTCTGAGGGATACGATAATAAGGTTTATTGTTTAACTGACTGCTCAGATTGTCAGGAATCCCTGATGGAGAGGATCCTGTGCAGACGCAGGAGTGGGTAGCTGACAAGGCAGGCAAACAATCCAATACGATAGGCGAGTTCATGGTCCAAAAGAAAAGGGTGTTTCAGTAACCAGGAAGAGCGATAGAAGCGAACAATCCAAAGCAAGAGACAAGGTCGTGTTCAAAAGTGGTAAGGTAAATCGTAATCCAGAGAGAACATAGAGCAAATAGCCTGAGGAGAGAGGCGAGGTCCAAAGTCGAAAAGGCAGAAGGGGTCCAAAATCCAGAATATACGAAGTACGGGAAAAACACCAGGTAGAGCTCTCAAGGAGCAGTCTCAATACCGAGCAGTGGGAAGCAGGTTAGGGTGGTATAAATAGCGCAGCGTGCCGCACGGTAGATCATGTGCAGGTGAGTTAACACGTGCAGCGGCGCTTGTTAATAATAACCCGCTGCTGGTGCTGATTAGATCGCTTAAAAAGAGCCTTTTGCTTATCAAAGGCTTGTTTCAGATGCACATATTGGGGCAGGATGGTAGACTGCTCCTCCAGAGGGGTTACTGCAGCAGCAACCTTAACTGGCGGGTGAAAACTGTTGTCATGACAGGCATGGCTCCAGGCGATGATTTCATTCTTGTCCCAGGAGATGTGAGAATCATGCTTCTGGAGCCAGGGAAGACCCAGGATTACCGGGTAGGCAGGTGAGTCCACGAGAAGGAGTGAAATATTCTCAACATGTGTCGCACCAACTGTTAGACAGAGAGGAACGGTCTGCCAGGTAATCCGTCCAGGCGCAATCAGTGATCCATCCAGAGCTTGAATGCAGATAGGGGGCGAGACTGGAGCCAGGGGAATATTCCACATCTTAGCAAAAGTGGTGTCTACAAAGTTCCCCATTGCCCCCGAGTCAACAAAAACCGAAAGGGGAAGGTTTAAGTCAGTCCAAGAAACTTCTGCCGGGAATAAAGGCCCAGACGAGGTTTGAGAAAAAACAGCACTACTGACTCTAACAGTAGGCTGTGGAAGGGTTCGAGAGGGATACGGGGGTCTCGAGGGACAAGCAGAGAGAAAGTGATCTGGTGCAGCGCAATACAAACACAGTCCCTCCCGACGGCGCCATTCCTTTTCCTCCGAGGAAATGGGTGCATGATGCAGAGTGGCCACCGTGGGGGTAGTACCATCAGGACATCCGGGACTGCTCTCCACAGCCGAATGCGAGTGTCCAATTCAACCACCTGAGCGATCGCCGCCTCGAGAGAGCGGGTGTGAAGTTACGTGAGCACCAGGTGGTCCTTTAGTTCTTCCGAGAGACCCTTAGAGAAAAGGCAAATCAGGGGCATTATCAAGACCAAATGTTAATTCAGGGCTCCAGTCAGACTTTTGGGCTCGGTATTCTGTCAGAAATCCCTGATGGAGAGATACGAGGATCCTGTGCAGACGCAGGAGTGGGTGGTTGACAAGGCAGGTAAACAATCCAATATGATAGGCGAGTTCGTGGTCCAAAGGAAAAGGGTGTTTCAGTAACCAGGAAGAGCGATAGAAGCGAACAATCCGAAGCAAGAGGCAAGGTCGTGGTCAAAAGGAGTAAGGTAAGTCGTAATCCGGAGAGAACACAGAAGGCAAACAGTCAGAGATGAGAGACAAGGTCCAAAGTCGAAAGGCAGAAGGGGAGCCCAGAATCCAGAATAAATGAGGTACCGGAAAAATGCCAGGTATAGCTCTCAAGGTGTAGACTCAATTCCGAGCAGCGGGAAGCAGGTTAAGATGGTATAAATAGCGCAGAGTGCTGCACGGTAGAGCGTGTGCAGGTGTGTTAACACGTGCGGTGGCGCTTGTTAATAATAACCTGCTGTTGGTGTTGATTAGAACGCTTAAGAGTTGGTCTCCGCTGGCTGGCGGTCGTGACACGGATTAGAAACAATAACAGTAAAAACTAGGACCTTCCTCCAGTGCAGGTCCACTTCCCTTAGGTGAGTTTAAAATGTCTCTTTTCTTTTTCTTATAAAAATCTTATCAATTGTTTTGTTTTTTTAAATTGTGGTTGTGACACTGCACAGCAGAGACTCTGAAAGCGATAGCGATTAAAAATTAATTTGATAAAATGTTTAAAATATTGATCAGATGGCATTGTCTAAAAAATGCAGGCCTGAAATTATTAAAGAAATAAAGGAGATATAATTATCCTCAATCACTATAATGCAGACTTACAGATGCAGCCATTCAAAACAAGCGGGGTACGCTGCGGTAGACCTTGTTGGGCTCGTTGCAGCAAAACACGTCTTAAAGCATCATACCGCGCTTTACCGTATGCAAATTATACTATGTTAATAGTATCCGGAATCATCTTGTAAAAGCACCAGGTGGAGCTAGTAAAGCTTAACCTCTCATGTACAGCATTTGAGCTGTCACCAGAAAACACCTGTTTCAAATCCCAATCAATGCTGAGGGACAATCTTTATTCAATTAAGAATTAAAGTTGTATGCTCTTTAGACTTTTAAATTTAAACTGTGTATTACAGTATGTTAATCATTATACATGAAAAAGTTGGTATATTTTATGAAAGCAAGATTGCTCAGTTGGACAAAAGTACACAACCTACCACCTTTATCAAAAATATTTTAATCATGCAGAAATATTTTATGCATCAAAGTCTTTACCGAAGATATTACTAATACTATTATTAATGAATGAGCTGTAAACTCAAATTATTACCCTGGTCCACATTCTTTGTAATCGTTTTTGTAAACGAAAATACTTTATTTTTTCATTGACAAAAAGTAACACCACAGCATTTCGTTGATCCAATCATTTATTCGTTTCTAATCATACAAAATAAGTCTTGAGAATCTCCGATTCACCATGCCTTTCACATGCTCATAAACTATATTAATTTAGGAACATAAACATATTATGTAAACTGTTCTGTATATTGCTGGTCTTGGTAGTTTAAAGAAAAAATACACACCAGTATTCCATTTCTCCCTTAACATTTTCAGCATCAAAGTCTTACATGTGTTTATTTCAGAAACGTTTTTACGTGCTCCTTCTGACCATATTATTGTACGTTTATATACTTTGTGAAAAGTTATCATTTTAACCTTTTCTGCGAATATGCTCATTATCAGAGTAAACAAAAGCATACTTTTAGAATTAATAGGAAATATAATATTGATTTGCGTATCTAAATAAATTAATAATGGTATAACTATGTGTACGGCTGTCACATGACTGCATTGGTGGTGAGATAGCTTACGTGACTGACTTGAACCCTGAGCTCGGGTGTTCAAATCCATCTGTTGCCATGTGTTTTCTTTTAACAAATAAGCATTTCTTTGAAAACTAAAATAACAAATATTATTGGCATTATATTGACATTTTTTATATTTCTAAATATCACAACATGTTCATACTGTATGTACACAGCAGTACCGCAGGGTGTAGGGCACAAACCAACGTGAGCCCAAAAGCCCTACATTAATGTTGTGCATTCACCTGGCGCTGCGCGACTTTCACACCCCTGTGTCCTCTCTGCAGGAGTGCTGGCTGTGCCAAATTACACTCCACAAAAGCTGAATTTGTGTCTACATTGTTTTTGTAAACAAACCAGTTTCACAAGTACTTTCTCAGCTTCATCATTTTCAAAGTAGAATAGGGCAAGTCTTCCAATGAAAGACAGTCCACCTTCCCCCCACGGACAGACTGACACATGTTTTCTTGTCTCAGTCTTCTGTGTAAAAAAAAAATCGGTCTGAATACCATGGGTACCGTTTTTAATAAGCTGCTAAAGAGTAAAGAATTTGAATTTTCCTGCTGTCAGCAGTATTGTGTATATACAGTGCCTTGCGAAAGTATTCGGCCCCCTTGAACTTTTCAACCTTTTGCCACATTTCAGGCTTCAAACATAAAGATATAAATTTTTTTATTTTATGTGAAGAATCACCAACAAGTGGGACACAATTGTGAAGTGCAACGAAATCTATTGGATTTTTGAAACTTTTTTAACTAATAAAAAAATGAAAAGTGGGGCGTGCAAAATTATTCGGCCACCTTGCGTTAATACTTTGTAGAGCCACCTTTTGCTGCGATTACAGCTGCAAGTCGCTTGGGGTATGTCTCTATCAGTTTTGCACATCGAGAGACTGAAATTCTTGCCCATTCTTCCTTGCAAAACAGCTCGAGCTCAGTGAGGTTGGATGGAGAGCGTTTGTGAACAGCAGTTTTCAGCTCTTTCCACAGATTCTCGATTGGATTCAGGTCTGGACTTTGACTTGGCCATTCAAACACCTGGATACGTTTATTTGTGAACCATTCCTTTGTAGATTTTGCTGTATGTTTGGGATCATTGTCTTGTTGGAAGATAAATCTCCGTCCCAGTTTCAGGTCTTTTGCAGACTCCAACAGGTTTTCATCCAGAATGGTCCTGTATTTGGCTGCATCCATCTTCCCTTCAATTTTAACCATCTTCCCTGTCCCTGCTGAAGAAAAGCAGGCCCAAACCATGATGCTGCCACCACCATGTTTGACAGTGGGGATGGTGTGTTGAGGGTGATGAGCTGTGTTGCTTTTACGCCAAACATATCGTTTTGCATTGTGGCCAAAAAGTTCCATTTTGGTTTCATCTGACCAGAGCACCTTCTTCCACATGTTTGGGTTGTCTCCCAGGTGGCTTGTGGCAAACTTTAGACGAGACTTTTTATGGATATCTTTGAGAAATGGCTTTCTTCTTGCCACTCTTCCATAAAGGCCAGATTTGTGCAGTGTAAGACTGATTGTTGTCCTATGGACAGACTCTCCCACCTCAGCTGTAGTTCTCTGCAGTTCATCCAGAGTGATCATGGGCCCCTTGGCTGCATCTCTGATCAGTCTTCTCCTTGTCTGAGCTGAAAGTTTAGAGGGACGGCCAGGTCTTGGTAGATTTGCAATGGTCTGATACTCCTTCCATTTCAAGATGATCACTTGCACAGTGCTCCTTGGGATGTTTGAAGCTTGGGAAATCTTTTTGTATCCAAATCCGGCTTTAAACTTCTCCACAACAGTATTACGGACCTGCCTGGTGTGTTCCTTGGTCTTCATGATGCTCTCTGCGCTTTCAACAGAACCTTGAGACTATCACAGAGCAGGTGCATTTATACAGAGACTTGATTACACACAGGTGGATTCTATTTATCACCATCAGTCATTTAGGACAACATTGGATCATTCAGAGATCCTCGCTGAACTTCTGGAGTGAGTTTGCTGCACTGAAAGTAAAGGGGCCGAATAATTTTGCACGCCCCACTTTTCATTTTTTTATTGGTTAAAAAAGTTTCAAAAATCCAATAGATTTCGTTCCAATTCACAATTGTGTCCCACTTGTTGGTGATTCTTCACATAAAATAAAAAATTTATATCTTTATGTTTGAAGCCTGAAATGTGGCAAAAGGTTGAAAAGTTCAAGGGGGCCGAATACTTTCGCAAGGCACTGTAGTTTTAAGTACGGGCTGTGAAAAGTTTCACAAGTAGAGGTCTTTAAAATTAGCCTGGGCAAACGATTTTTTTCATTCTTAAAAAATAAATCAAAAACTAGATATAATGATGTATTCCTACTTAGAAATTGCATGACTTTAAAAGGTATAAAAACAGGTTTGAATAATTAATAACCACTTTTTATGCACAAAAAATGGGTGATTTTTCTTCCTCAAGTTCAGTTTAGAATCTCTGTGTTTGCTGTAAGGTTTTTACTTATTAATTCAACATTTAAAGAACACAAATTTCATCAAAACAACACACGTTTCAAATAGAAAAAATCATATTCTGTTGTCTTCCTCCTATATAGAACAGATCAGCAGGTCTTTTTTCCCCGATCAGAGGCTCTGAAAACAGCGTGCTACCCATTGCGCTGCATCAGAGGTGGAGGTGTAGAGGACATATTGCACAATGCCCTTTCTTTGGCACCAATTGCATCTGCATTCATAACTTAGTGTTAAAAAATTAAACAACGTAAATCATTTTCTGTGACTTCTGAGTCTCTTGCTTATCATTAAGCACAGGTTTCTCACCACTTATACTACTTTTTGATACCATTGTTAGACATAGCAGGAACTTATTGTACTTTCTAAAGACATTAAATATGGAAAAATTATAGATTTGAATCGTTTTTCATTTTGTTATACCATTTAGAAAAGCTTCATCTATACATACACCACAAAACATTTCTAATTTTTTTGTCAGAATGCTATGTTACACTATTTTAAATACATATAATTAAGAAAGTTAGGTGTTAGCATAAATGATTAGTAATCAATAATATTAAATTTAACACTGTAATAAATTGTAAAATATAATTCAAAATATTTTGCTAACAACGTTAACTGTTTTTAAAAATAAAATGTATTAACTAAAGAATAGGATGGCACAGTTGTTAGTATGCTTTTGCTATGTTTTTTTCATAAATACAACAGAAGTACCAAATGTCTCAGTAGCCATCAAAATTTAATTATGCACGCAAACCTCTGAACAAGAAATATAAGATATCCATCCATTTCTAATGGTGGCAAAGTGGTTAGCATTGTTACCTTGCAGTGCTGGGGCCCTAGGTTCAATTCTTGCCATCCTGTGTGTGGAGTTTGCATGTTCTTTCCGGATTCCATGGTTTTCTCCTTATGTGTGATATGATTCCCTCTCGCAATCCAAAACATACTGGTAGGTTAATTGGCTTATGGGAAATCTGGCCCTGGTGTGTGTATGTTTGTGTCTGTTTGCCTGTCCTGTGATGTACAACATCCACAGTGCTGCAACCAAGTGTTTTACACACCAGACAGCCCCCCTCACCTTTTACAACCTTGCTTTGGGTTGTGAAACTTTTCTTTATTTTTTCTATACAGCACCATTAGAGAAGCAGTACATGGGGATAGGGGGGTGCTCTTCACATGTCAATAGCTTTTCAAGCACAACATTCACAATCTTGCAACCAAGTGTTTTACACACCAGACAGCCCCCCTCACCTTATACAACCTTGCTTTGGGTTGTGAAACTTTTTCTTATTTTTTATTAAGAAATGTTATTAATAAAAATTGTATTTTTATTTTTCCAATACAGAACCATTAGACAGGCAGTACATGGGGAAAGGGGGGTGCTCTTCACAAGTCAATAGCTTTTGCACTGCCATACACATTATGCTGTAACTGTCATGAATGACCCGCTGAGCAAACGGGAAGATGAACCCTATGCAGTACCTTAGGGGGTCTAGAGATGAGGGTGAAGTTCCCGAAGGGAATGAAGGCAAGGCGAGAGGCGAGGTCCGAGTTTAGTTCCGAGGTTAGTAACAAAAGGTAGGCGAGTAGGTTCCTCTTATCATACATGGTATGCTATAAAGATCTCTGCCAGGATATAATTCACACAAAAATCTCTCTTACTGTATCTCTCACAACTACAGTAGCTGAAAACAAAGTGCCATTAAGAAGTTTATGATTTTATTAGCAAAATATATGATTCCAACTTAGAAAGCTATATAATCAAATTATATTTGCTTAAAATACTGATAAGATTGTGTAAGCTCAAGTTCCAAGGGTTGTATTCTGAATCACTTTAAGTGTTAGTGAATTGCTTAATAGTCTAAATGCACTGCACATACAATAACATGGAGGAATAATGATAAAACAGAATTATTTTTTTAGGGACAATTTTAAAGCTTCTTCAATGTTTATAATTGACCCTTTTTGGATTATTCAGGTTTTTCCTCAAAAGATGAATCAATAAATAACTTACAATGACAAAAATTATTTCTTTCTTGAATTCAATAACTTCAACACAGAACTTACCACCCTCTGTCAATGAACGACATCAAAGTATTAAATGCTTGACACTGACTCTCGTTAAGCATTGCTTTGAAGTTCCTTTCTATCTCTCAGATCCTGGGCTATTGCCAAAAAATACTTAGAGATACTAGACTAGGTTTTCTAAATAAAGTTCACAACAGGCTAAAAAAATGTAATTGGCACACAGTTTACATCAGCTTTCCTATGAGGAATGGCTTTTCTTGGTTAAACACAATCAAAAGGCCTACTTGAAATGGACACATTCACCAAATCAGAAATGATGTTTCTGTTTAAAAGCATGGGCATTTCATACTTCAGGTGTTTATAATTAGATACAGTATAATGAAATATAAAAATGATGAATGACTACATAGTTTTCAACATTTCTGAAGTTGGTATTTGGAATTTCAGTATTTATAGTATGAGTTGTTGTTCATACATCAAGAACAACTGAATAGTTGTGTCATGTTAAGAAATCCTGTATTCTATGTTCTATGTTTCAAAGTAGACAGGATAGGAGGTGTGAAAGTCTGGCTTGCAGATATACAATAGTTTAGGCTACAAACGGATATTGCTGAGCATGATAATCTCACTGCCGAGGCTAAAAGGACAGCTCATTGCAACCAGCCATCATTCCAATATTACTGCAGCTTGTCAGAGACATAGTCATTTTACAGTACAACAAAGCTACACAGCACCACATACAGTAGCTAGAGATACATAGACAGGACTTCATGGCCCCTGTTATGGCTAAATACTTGTGGGACATGGTGGGTTATCATGTTCAGCATAAATGTACTGAATCATAGAGAATTACTCCATTGGAAGTTCTTCCATAAAGAACTTGTAAAATGTAAAGTGTCAGTTTCAGACAGTGCCTTTTAGACTAGAGGGTACAAGCTGATCACATCAGTTACTCATCATCAGTGAACACAGTGTGTTTTTATGATATCTGTTCTGCCTCTTGAAGGGATGCTGCTGTTTCAGGGTCTAATGGAGGAATGTCACCTTGCAATCACACAACCTCCTTTTCCTCCTTTTCCTGGGCTGTGTGTGTCCCCTGCACTCAGTCCTGGGCCGATGGGATCTCTCCTCGAGGCTCTTGCTTCAGAGGAGAGGTCTCTAGCTGGTGTTGGGGGGGAATGTCTGTATAGACTACAGTACTTGTAATGTCTAGACACCAGGCCCAGCTGTCTGCGCTCCTTAACACTCCCTGGTCCCTGGTCTTGGATGTTCCTCTGGGGTGCAGGATGATGTCCAACCTGCCTGGGGTAGCCTGTACAGATTTCCCCTCAGTGGTGATCTGCAGCAGGGGTCCTGCACACCATCCTGGGGGTCAAATTTGTGTCAGTTCTGGATCCAGCGGTGTCTAACACCTGTCCCTTCTGAACCCAGAGGGAGATGCTGTTCCACTGATACAGTGCCTGCCGCCGCCTGTCGCCCATGTTTGCTTTGCTGGGCCGGCTCTTCATCGACCTCGGCCTTGTCTTCAGTGACGTTAACTTTGTGTTTGGGGTGGGTTACACAAAAAAAATAGAAGATTCAGACCGTCCTCACTAGCTTTCTGCTGGGTCAGGCTAAACTTGCAATCTACAAGACTTGGAAGAATACAATCTCTGGTTCCAGGGCTGTAGTCTTGTTGAGGATGTTTGAGGGGTTGGTGAAGAGCAGGGTCACATTAGAATTGACATTCTGTAAATTGCACAACAATCTTGGTGATTATGAAAACTTTTAGTGCTTCAAGAACATACTGTATTGTGTAAAATTATGAACTGTTTAAGTTTGGTGTTTCAACTATGAATACCTTTTTTTGGGGGTGAGATGTAAATACAAGTTAATTTTTTCTTGTTTTTGTTTTTCTGTCAATAAAGTCTAATTGAACTCTTATCTGAGCTGAGATCAGTATCACCTTTGATAATCTTTAGAAATCTGACAAAATTTAATAAAAATTGGTAATACTAATAAGCATCTCAGTTAAGCACACTGATTACTCAAGTTTGTATAAAAAGATTTAAAATAAGCTCTTTTTTTTCTTGTATTTTATTCTGCTCTAGCGATGTCACCAGTCACTGCTGTATTCAATGTAAACTGTATTGGATTAAACAGAGCATTTTACAGGTCCACTATACAGTATGTTAATTGGCATTGGCAGTAATACATATAAAACAGTTATTACTTTTTTAGGTGATAAAAGTATATTTTAATACAACTCATGACCTCACAGTTGCATCCCTATCCAGTATTACCCTTGCCCAGCAGCTCACTTTGGAGGTGCAGTACACCTCCTAACAGACACCTCCTTGATGACAGCATCTAGATATAACTGAAGGATTGTTTTAATATCTTTGGAATCAAATGGTTACTGTGTTTAATTTGCAACAACTGACTATTTCCATGTCTTCTCAAGATCTTCTGTAAATTGTCATCTGTGAAATATCAAGTGGGGAGCTGTGTCAGCATGAGTAGGCTGCAAACGAACAAGTAAAGGGTTATTCCACACTGAAAAGAGAAGAAAAGAAACACAACATACCTCAATAATGTTGAGTCAAATGTTCCTTTTGTTGAAAATCAGGATACCCAAATCTCGGAGAGATCTGTTCTCAATTGGAAATCCGAAGCAAGAACTATGATTTTGAGTCACATTAAAATATAATTTGATCACCTAAAAAAATAATTACTGTTTTATATGTATTTCTGGCAATGCCAATTAACTTTTCTATTGCATTAACGTACCTACTGTATAGTGGACCGGTAACATGCTCTGTTTAATCCAATACAGTTTACGTTGAATACAGCAGTGACTGGTGACATCGCTAGAGCAGAAGAAGATACATGTAATTAAATATAGCTTATTTAATTTTTTTTACACAAACTGGAGTAATCAGTGTGCTTAACTGAGTTGCTTATTAGTATTACCAATGTTTCTGACATTTTGTCAGGTTTCAGAAGATTATCAAAGGTGATACTGATCTCAGCTCAGATGAGAGTTCAATTAGACTTTATTGACAGAAAAACAAAAACAAGAAAAAATTAACTCGTATTTACACCCCTCCCCTCTCCACCCCGAAAAAGTATTCATAGTTGAAACACCAAACTTATGTAGGGAAAACCGGTTCAGGGACGCCAAATATGTAATCATAGTGGCTCTCTGAAGGCACCAGTTCTGTAGGGTTTGGGCATTTACTGAGACAATTATTAATTGTAGCAGTAAATCACAAAGTTGATTCTTTTGATGGCCTTAGAATCCAACCATGCGACATAACTCAAACAACGCGCACACACAGGTACTAATACACGAGGATACATTTATTAATACATAGAATATGCATGTAAATCTAACCAATCTTATCTTGAGGGTTATCAGAATACAAAAGATATATATTCAATCAGTTACAAAGAGTTACATATATCAAGAGGACATACGTTCAGTATATCATTCATTAAGACCGTTTCATAAATGAACTTGGTTATAACTTCTACATTAGATACTCAAAACAAGTACATAACTCTTAGGAATTAAATTGATATCAACTGGTTGGGATAACAATTGAATTCTCGAGCTGTAATGCAGTGAAGTTGAATACTCATCCAATTTCTGGGTATTCAGATCTCCTGTGGGCACAAAGAAACAGTTGCAGGCTGTTGCTGTCCAATCCGCGCTCTCTGGCTCGGTGCTAGGCTGTGCTGTGCGGCTTGCGACGGTGCGCTGCTGTTGCTCACTGACCGGCTAGTTAGTGTTGGCTTTAACTAGCAAAGTTTGTGCACAGGAGAAAAGATGACTGTGGGTCCCAGCAAGTCAGGAAGAGGACCGGTTCGTTCCTGATGAAGAGCTAGTTCTGAATAGTAATTCAGCTGTCCACAGCTCCGACCTGTTCACGAGGCCTGCTGCTGGTTACTCTCTGGCAACCTCCACTCTAGACTCTTAGAACAAAGGAAAGTTCTGGCACTCGGACACACTGGCCGTTCCGTGGTTGTCCAGGCTGAGTCTCAGGATGGTCAGGAGGCGCGCTGCGAGAATGTCCTGCCCTTGGGAGCCTTCTGCTACTGGGCCATCCTGCCCTGGAATTCTCCTTTGAATTCCCTTTAGAATTGTTGAATCTGAATCTTGTCTGAATCTTGTCTGAATCTGAATCTCTCAGGCTCTCTGCGTTGCCTGTTTTTACCTGGAGGAACTTCAGCTCATTGATTGGCTGAAAGTTCCATGGGCATCAGAGTCCCACGTGGGTTACTCGGCCCTACCAGTCCCTGATTGGTTGATCAAGGTGAGATATGAGTCACTTACTCCTGACACTTAGTAATGCAGTCCAGATGTCCAACTGGGACCCCCTAAACAGATAGGCGCCAATGGATGACCATTGATCATGATAGCCAGGCTTAGCTAAGTGCATCCCCCTGTGGGAGCTGTCCTTATCAAAAGAAAACATCTTGCATGAATAGTTTCTCTGTGGCTGCACCACAGAGATGAACAGAGAAATGGGGCCTCATTTGGGAAGCTCAGAAACACTTAATTCTGCCTTATTATTAAGCCTCACCGCTACACTTAAATTATTCGTAATTTTGCACAATATGTTCTTGAAGCGCGGAAAGTTTTCAAAATGGTGTAATTCTCTGTGATACATTATGTTTATGCTGAACATGATAACTCACCATGTTTCACAAGTATTTAGCCGTAACAGGGGCCATGAAGTCCAGTCTATGTATCTCTAGCTATTTGGTGCTGTGTAGCTTTGTTGTAAAATGACTTTTATGTCTCTGACAAGCTGCAATAATATTGCAATGAAGGCTGGGTTGCAATGTGCTTCCTATTAGCCTCGGCAGTGAGATTATCATGCTCAGCAAGATCGGTTTGGAGCCTAAGCTACTGTAGATCTGCAGGCCAGACTTTCACAGCTCCTATCCTGTCTTCTTCTTAAAACATAGAATACAGGATTTCTTAACAAGACACAACTATTTAGTTGTTCTTCATAAACAACATCTCATACTATAAATACTGAAATTCCAAATATCAACTCTAAAAAAGTAAATAACTATGTAGTCATTCATCATTTATATATCTCATTATACTGTGTCTAATTATAAACACCTGAAGTTTGAAATGTCCATGCTTTTAAACAGAAAAATCATTTCTGATTTGGTGAATGTGTCCATTTCAAATAGGCCTTTTGATTGTGTTTAACCAACAAAAATCATCCTCATGGGAAAGCTGATATAAACCGTGTGCCAATGATATTTTCTAAACCTGTTGTGAAATTTATTTAGAAAACCTAGTATAGTATTTCTAAGTATTTATTGCAATAGCCCAGGATCTAAGAGATAGAAAGGAACTTCAAAGCAATTCTTAGCAGAAGTCAGTGTCAAGCATTTATTACTTTGATGTACAGTATATAGTCATTCAGTGACAGAGGGCGGTAAGTTCTGTGTTGAAGTTATTGAATTCAATAAAGAAATACTGTTTGTCATCGTAAGTTATTTATTGATTAATTTACCTTTTGAGAAAACACCTGAATAGACTGCAGATGACAAGCTTTAAAATTGTCCCTTAGAAAATAATTTTGTTTTATCATTATTCCTCCATGTTAGTGTATGTGCAGAGCATTTAGACTATTAAGCAATTCACTAAGTAACATTTAAAGTGATTCAGAATACAACCCTTGGAACTTGAGCTTACACAATCTTATCAGTATTTTAAGCAAATGTAATTTGATTATACAGCTTTCTAAGTTGGAATCATACATTTTGCTAATAAAATCATAAACCTGTTAATGGCATTTTGTTTTCAGCTACAGTAGGTATGAGAGATACAGTAAGAGAGATTGTTTTTGAGAATTATATCCTGGCAGAGATCTTTATAGCACACCTTGTATTAAAAGAAGAAGATTTTCAGAGCCAATCTCAGGACACAAATATTTTTTTTTCTCCTCATTAACCTATGCATTTCTAATTAAATTATTATTCATTATTGTTTAGATCTCCAAACAATTTGTGTTTATATCTTATGTTTAAATTATGTGTTGATAGACATGGATATTTATTAGCAAGTCAGGAAAAATATATCACTGAAACCAGAAGAAACATTTCAGTATGGTGATGTGAGGGCCGGTCATTCATTTACTGAAATGATCTGAAATTGAAACAGTAAATTTCTGGAGTGCTTTAGGAACTGTTAGTGATCAATCAAACACAACAATTTACAGTCTTATACAGTACATGAAATCTGAATACTATGTGGAGCAATATACTACAGTATGTGGAACCTTTTTTGCACGTTTTGTTTCCTTACAGGGAGAAGAAATATCATTGTACAGTATAAGAGTGTTATTTGGAGGTCTACCTGTTGTTCTCTATTTTTATTGAAGATTCAGCTTTAGTGAAGAAAAGTTAACTCCAAAGTGAGCTACTCATGTTTACGGGAGAACCATTCTTGAAAAATAGTGTATGTAATGGCCGTAATACCTACGACATAGCTAAGCAGATAAAACATGACTTAATGTGTTCATATGGAAAATTTGGGAAAAGTGCCATCTATATAAAATAGCACAAAACTTGTATTTCTGAATGTTTTCTGAATGTCACACTTATTTTAATGTTTTATATACAGTACATCTAAATAAGAATGTCAGGTGTTTGCATACAGATGCAGCCATTCAAAATGAGTGGGGTATTTCGCGGTATACCCCGGTGGGCGTGTCGCATCAAAACGCAGTATCACGGGGTATATTGCGTCATTTGACGTCATGCCGGAAAGTATCTGGAATCACCTTATAAAACTGCCAGGAGGAGCCAATAAAGCTTAACCTCTCATGTACAGCATTTGAGCTTTTAAATTTAAACTGTGTATTACAGCACGTTAATCATCAGTCATTAAAAAATTGGTATATTTTATGAAAGCAAGATTGCTCAGCTGGACAAAAGTACACAACCTACCTTTATCAGAAATATTTATGCATCAAAGCCTTTACAGAAGATATTACTAATAGTATTAATAATGAATGACTTTGGACAAGCTGTAAACTCAAAGTATTACGCTGGTCCACATTCTTTCTAACCGTCATTTTAAATGAAAATACTTTAAGTTTTTCTTTAACAAACAGGACATTAGCTAGCCAATACGATAAAGGAATGATAAAGGAATGACTTTTTTTGCTAATTTCTTTAGCACATTTGTACAAGCACTTGGAATCTGTCCAAGCCCTACTTTGTCAGGCATTTTCTTTTACTGCAACGGACATAAAAACTCCCTTGCTTTTAACAGAGCATTTCATAATTTCATAATTGATTTTTCATAAAATCAACGCTTTCTTTTCCGTATACCAGATATTATGGAACCACTTCAGAAGGGTGTCAGCCAGTCAGATTCCAGGAATCGGTACTTTAAAGAAAAAATACACACCGGTATTCCATTTCTCCCTAAACATTTTAAGCATCAAAGTCTTTAACCAGCATGTGAAATAGCGTGTAAAAAAGTAGTAGTTTTAAGCTTTTCTGCTAATATAATATGGAATCGCGTATCTAAAGAAATTAATAACGATATGATTATATTAGTGTACTGTGACATTTCTTTAAAAAAAATAGCAATATTATGGACAATTAATTGACTTTTATATTTCTAAATATCACATGATCGAATTTAAGTCATTTTAATAACAATTAATAGTCACCTATGCATTACAATATAAACATTTATATTGATTTAAATCACGTTTTGATTAAAATCGCAAATGCATGTTTAAATATATTTGTTTTTTGACTCACAATCAGAGAAATGCAACATAAATTGATATCTTTGTCTTCTAAGTATCTTAATAAACTTTCAGCTTTCTCCCCGTTTAGATTTATTTTTCTTGGGATCTTGGGATCAAACGTGGAAAGATTAGATTGTAATCATTTTTATTTTTTAAATACATTTTAGAAAAGTGTAATCTATACTAAAAAGCTGTACACCACCTGCTATAAAGATACATATTGTAATACTTTCGGGCTCGGATAGGACGGACACAAGAGTTAAAGCAAGTTAAAGCCTTGATTTTATATATCACCTTTAAACGTGGCATCTAAAAGCAATACAGATTACAAAGTAAATACCCAACACTGATTGTACCCATCTGTCATGGTTATAAAGCACCTTAAATTAAAATGAATCGAGAGAGGGAGGGGGGGAGCATGTTTGAGCTGTCGCCATCAAAGTCTTTACAGAAGATATTACTAATAGTATTTACAGTATAATGAATGACCTTGGACAAGCTGTAAACTCAAAGTATTGCCCTGGTCCACATTCACCATGCCTTTCACATGCTCATAGAAGATATTGATTTAGGAACATGTATACTGTACTGTATACAGTATGTTTATGTATATTTAATGTCTTTACTGTGCCCGTTTAAGTATTGAATATGTATATGGAATTTTTCCATAACGTGTGTGAAATCCATAAAAGATATTAGTTTTGGAACATAAACATACAGTATGTAAACTGTATATGGCTGGTCTCTGTACTTTAAAGGAAAAATACACACCAGTATTCCATTTCTCCCTAAACATTTTAAGCATTGCAGTCTTTAACTAACATGAAATAACGTGTATAAAAAGTGGTAGTTTTAAGCTTTTCTGCAAATACGCTCGATACCGGAGTCAACAAGCATTATCAATTATCATAGTTCTGCCCCTTATGCAAAACCAAACCCTCCTCCCATCCCAGTTTATCCTCTTTATCATAAACAAAATCCACCTCAATTTTAACATAAAGCATTACACAAAATCAATACCTCAACACGCTATACTCAACAACGATAATTCGCAAACAGCCAGAACATGTAACTCCACATTCCCAAATAGACCTCATTTCCATAGCCCCTTATGCAAAACCAACATCCCTCCCCTCTTCTCTCTCTCCGCTGGCGTTTGTAATCGTTCTTATTTTTAAATAAATTTTAGCAAAATCATGTATTTTAAAAATCTAAAGATTTCTATATTTATGTCTTTATTTAGTGGTTTCATTAGTGATTAAGGCTAAACTTTCTTGGAAAAATGTCTTTTATGTAAACCATGTTTGCTATTAATTCATTTAAGGCTAGAATATGTTCATTGTCTTCCAATGAAAGAAGGGTTCCTTTCACCATAGTCGGGTTGACATTAGAAGCTTGCCACGCCCGGACTGTTACACCAACGCATTAGCATGTTAAAGTGATTTAATTGAGGAGCCTAGCTTTCTTAACTAGTAAGTACTGTACTTACTGGGTGGTTTTGGACGGGGGGAGGTGTCTTTCGCTGGAAATCTCGCCCCCTTCTACTTTGAAAATACCCGGAAACCAGTTTAATTCGTTACAGCCAGCACTCCCGCAGAGAGGGGGGTTGTACTTGCAGTGCATCAGTATAGATGGGAAAGCCAGAGCCAACCGCTACGCCGCCCACGTGTTATGCTCTTCGTTAATGTCTAAGCCGGAACACAACATTATATCTCATTTTGTATTTCTATTTAAAAAAAAAATCGTTTGCCCAGCCTAACACTATTGTTGTTATTGTTTTTATCCTGTAAAGCGCTTTCAGGAGCCACCTTTAAAGGCGCCATGTACAATAAAATTCATTATTATTCTTATTGTTAATTTGCTGGACAGAGAGGTGAACATTATTACGCAGAAGACAAAGATAGCGATTTACGTTGCATTGTGCATTGCGCTGCTGTAATACAGTTTTAAATAATTAAAAGCCTAAACAGTATCAGCTTTATTTATGGGTTTTAAATAAAGGTGAATTAAACGCGATTTAAATCAATATAAATGTTTATATTGTAACACATAGGTGACTATTCATTGTTATTAAAATGACTTAAATTCGATCATGCTGTGATATTTAGAAATATAAATTTGTTTGGTGCGGGTTGCGGAACCAGGGAACTATTTACATGGAAAAAGGGCATTTCCAAGTGCTTGAGCAATCGATGGAAATGTTCAAATAAATGTGCAAAAGAAATAAACAAAATAATCATTTATTTCTTTATCATATTGGCTAGCTAATGTCCTCTCTTTGCTGGTTAGTGGCTGTGTTTCTGCGTTGGGTAGCAACGGATGACTATGTTCTCAGGCGGAAGATGTAAACAGCTTAATTTTCGTGTTAAATATTATTTTTAAATTAAAATTCATTCTATACAGCAATCGCATATCTGGGTACCGTTTCATAAAACTTTCATGCTTAAAATGTTTAGGGAGAAATGGAAGACTGGTGTGTATTTTTTCTTTAAACTACCAAGAACAGCCATACACAGTACAGTTTCTATACAATAATGTTTATGTTTCTAATTTAATATCATTTATGACCTTCAGATGCGTTATGCTCCTCTTCTTTTTATGCTCAGCTACTAAAATTTCCCTTTAGTGGTAAAATTCCATATACATATTCACTACTAAGCGGATTAAAATGTGCACAGTAAAGAGAATAAATTATTAAATCTTTTCACTACCAACCAATGCACCACAAGTGCCCCTGTCGGTCATTTTGGCCAGTCAATCACTTACAGCAGTGCCCTGCAGTGACTTTCCCGGTTTGTACCGTGCATTTTGAATGGCTAAGATTAAAATTGGCAATGAAATAAAGTGTTGAACTTTTTTCACATTTTGTAAAAATATTAATTGACAATACATTTTCAAATATATGATTAGTCTGACTATTATAAAATAAGTAAAAGACAAAATTATAAAATATCAAAAAGGGTAAAATGTAATTTAAAATATTTTTCTAACTAAACCATCAACAATTAATAACAATGTAACTGTTCATAAAAATTTAATGGTTTACCGGACGAATAGGGAGGCACACTGGTTTGCATGCTTTTTGTATCTTTGTCATAAATTCAACAGTAACACTAGATGGCTCAGTGGCTTTCAAAATTAAATAATGCATGCAAAAATTTGAACAAGAAAGATTACTATCTACTCATCCATTTCTAATGTTGGCACAGAGGTTAGCATTGCTAACTTCCAGTGCTGTGGCTCTAAGTTCAATACCTGGAGTACTGTATGTGTGGAGTTCATAAAACTGCACGTTCATAAAAATTGCACCTCTCTCTGGGTTCACATGGGTTTTCTCCAGGTGATCTGATTTCCTCAAGTTTATTCCTCAGTTTGCAGAGCAACCAGCACCCCTGATATACATGACTAGGCAGTCCACCCCGAAGGTGGTCGCATTGTAACAGTATGGAATTTCTGGCTGCCTTTTCTCCGGCGGAGGTTTGATACCCCAGGTTGAGGTAAAGAACCAATGTGCAGTCACTTTGAGTTGCGTTCTTTCAGCCCACAGGAAATACTGAATAGCGAGAAGCGAGAAGGAAAAAGGGCTTCTGCAGCCTTTCAGCTGGTGCCGTAGATCACCTGAGAATGTAATATAGGGTTTCTAATGATGACACCAGGTGGTGGGGATATACATTCTCATCTGGAATTAGATAGAGAGGGAGCAGTTAGAGGGCCCTCTAGTGGTGCACCACACATCCTTGCCTCCAGCTTAGAGTCAGGTTAAGCGGTCAGGTTGTGCCTCCTGGACAGGACATCGGCATTCCCATGTGCATGTGTATTCCCTCCCCAGCAGATAAAACCATGGTGATTCTATAGCCCACTTTATTACCAGACATTCCTATTCGACCATGGTTTATTTTTGTTCTCTCGGGAGTAGTTTCCTGCTCAGGAACATAAGAGGATGCTCCACTACGTCAAATTCCTGAGACAGAACGCTGTCCAATTCCCTTCTCAAGGTGTGGGTCTGTAGGAGGAACAGCTTCCCGAAATCCTGCACCATAAGAACGGGCTCCTAACAGCGGGCATCTTTCAGGTCAATGTAGACTTTGGTTGATTCCGGGTTCCAGTGTACAATCTTTGGACCAGAGGTAAACGTCAGCCCATTCAGCAAGCTGGGGAATAGAATGCTGATAATAATAAAGTAAGCCCAGGAATGATTTTACTTGTGTCTTTGTTGTGGGGACCGGCCAGTCTTGGATATCCTGGACTTTATCTAGTTGAGGCCATATTTGTACTTCACCCACCTTTTCCTTACTTTTCATCTCTGGTATTTGTAATATATACACAGACCTACACTGCTTATTTATGTAAAATGTACATTTTTTTAAAGAGCTCATTTCTAAAACAATGTAGATTAAGCCTTATTGTTTTTGAACTAATCGAGTTGTGGCTGTCGCCAAGCTTTTTACTTGAGGCTCCTCCGTTTCCTGCAGCGGGTCATCCCCATCTTCCTCTCAAGACCCTGAGACTTGAGAGAGATGGGGATGTTTTTTCATAACAGTCTGTAATTCTGTTGACCAGTAAGATACAAACCTTAACGAAGAGGCAGATAAAATTTAAGCGAGGTGTTGAAAACCCCCCTTTTGTCATGGATGTCCAAAGGGGCTAACCGTGGGGAGCAGGAGAGCGGAAAAAGACCCATATGCGTAGCGGCGAGACGGGAAAAAGGCCCGGGCTCATTAGTGCAAAGAGTTCAGGAATGCCGTATAGAAACCTATGCCCTCAGGGAGTGGACGTGGGGCGCCCTGGTGCTAGGTCTCAGGACATCCGAACGTCAATGCTGAGCGAGGACAGAGTGCAAGACCCGGAAATATATAGCCCAAGGGAAAGAGAGGGACCGGAAGGACAGCAGACCGGAAACTAGGGACAGGACAGAAAAGGAGCGCCCTCTGGCTGCAGAGGGCGTGACACTTTTTCAGGCAGTAAATGGGTTGATACGATCAACAAATTAAGTTTGTAACATTTATTTTCTGTTACTCAGTGTAATGTCTGTAATCAGTCATTCACCAACATAAGGACAATGATTTTGCCTGCTAACAGACAAGCCTCCCTATCCAGAGAAGTGGTGCTCTATGTGGCAGCGGAGGTGTTGTCCTTGCGCTCGCAGGATTTGGATTATTTCACAAGTGTGACTCCTCCACAGAAGACAAGCAGTGTCGCCAGGTCCACAGAAAAAACTGCATGTTTTTCTTAGTCTTTTTTTTTTGGAGTGTATATTATTTTTCTTTATACAGTCTACTCACAATGTATGGAGGGGTTAGAATTTAAGAAGCACTCAAAACCAAATTTGCACATAGTTAAATTTTACTCTATAACCCTTTTACCCTTTTACTCTATAACTCTATAAGATCACAGTGCTGATGCTGGGATATTGGGTCACTGAGTCAGTGAGTGGGAGGGATGGGGGTAGGCTTCATGGGAGATGACTATACTGTATACTGTAGGCTCAATAAATAGCTCTTATAGGTTTGTTTGTCATTTTTTTAAATAAAGTATTTTTTTATTATTATCCAGACTGGACCTCTTTAATATAAATACGCTTTATTAATATTAGGGTTTTCAGCAGCCTTTTCAATATTTAACTAAGTTTTATGTTAATGCTGCTTCACTGAGATGTCAGGTCCAGCTCTTTGTTGTGGAGAGCCACACTGTGTCTCACAATGGGTTCAGCTTGGAGCATGCTTGACATGGAGTTTACATGTTCTCCTCATGTCCACATGGGTAAACTGGGGTGCAAGGTGAAATAAATATAAATATGGTACAACTATGACTATTTATGTAATTATACTAGCTTTTGTGTAGAACAATAATTTGAATGACACAGTAAAATGTTTTATTTTGGATATACTGTACACACAATAAATGCAGTATATAGAGATCAGACAGCCATGATCTCAGCTCTGTCTTACATTTACAGTTAGGGTTTGATTCTTTCCACAAGATTTCTCAATTAACATCATAAACCATTTTTGTTTTGTCAGAAATGTTGACTAGTTTCTGTTGTATTTGTTGTATATGTGAGTTATAGAGCTCACGCTCATTTTATTTTATTTTAGATGAGGCCATTCAGAATGTGGGGCAGAAATCTTTTCTGTGACAAACTCGCTGCAGCAGACTACAATATCATTCAAGACACCAAACTTAACTTTTCACTGGCTGAAGATGATTAATAGGTGGCACTTGTAGTGTCTTAGATGTTAGTGAAACAATTGCTTCATTTACAGTAAGTTTCCCTATTGTACTTCTTTAAATTAACTTAATATGGAATATTAATATGGAATCATGTAACTAAAGGATAGTTTTGATCACTTAAAATAAAACTAACCAAAGTTAACATCTCTGAATGTCATTAACAATATTAATTAATGAATGATAAATGAAAATTAATATACACATATAGCTGTAAACGGTAGCTTAACATTAAAAAAACAAGTTATACAACAGTATTCCAACTTCTACATATACCTGTACATTTTCTACAGCAATGTCTTTAACTCAGTCACTTGTTGTGATTGTTTTGGAAATATTTAATGTGCTTGTTTTAACTGCTCTTTAACTACATTTGTTGTAAATAAAAATCAAAAGCGAATGAGAATGATGCATTGGTGACTCAGTGGTGGAATTCTCGCCTTTCACGTGAAAGGGTCATGGGTTAAGCCCGCCAAAATGCTAGTTTTACTTTCAACAAAGTATCCCTTGAGCATAATAAAGACTTCCTCTAATAATAAAATAATATGTAAACTTTATTCACATTTATTTTATTTTTATATATCACAGTATGTTAAATATTCAAATAATATTAAGAGTTTGAAAAATTCACCCTATGATGCACCTGGACATCAGTGATGTTATCTAGGGTCACAGGGTTTTCATGGTCTCTCAACATCAGAAACTCTCACCCAGGTGACCCAGCCAAGGTTCATCAAGCACTGGCTTGACTGTGGCTTTGATACCCACGGATCTCTCCTCTTGATCCATAGCCATCCTGAGGTTCTTTTTGCAACCATTATATTAGTTTGTTTTGGCTTTCCTCTTGCTCATCACTGTTTTGTCCAAAGGACTGTAGGCTCTACAGAGTGATTGGCCACCAAATCCTCTGCAGCCCACCTCAACGGGCTCACACTGTGCTCCTCCACACATTCAAATGGGACTGGTTAACCAATTCTTCATACTTGGCTCTCTTCCTTTCATTGGCCCCCTCCATCCAGTCTTCCCAGGGAACTGTTAGCTCTAGCATGACCAACTGCAATCATAAGCTTAAAGTAATGACAAAAATTAACATCCAGACCAACAGTTTCCAGGATGCTGAGAAAGAGGAAGGGAATTTAACAACACCTTTTCATCACTTCTCAAAATATTGCAAAATTGCAAGCGATGACCAATATCCTCTAAACATGACCATTAAGTTGGTTTCCAATGCAGTGAAACTATTTAGTGACACCAGCACTTTAGTGACTTCTGCACATGGATTAATATTAATGTACACATTTATTCCAGTGGAATCAAAACAAAATGCTATGGACTATATGTCACAAAACACAAGGTCATCACAAGATAAATCACAAATCTGATTTTTTCAGACCTGCATTTTGTAACTAGATACATCAGTATAAAGCAAATGACCTTTTAATAGGAATATTCATCTTGATTTATAGTTTTGAGGAGCACCAAAGTACAGTATATCAATAATTAATCAGTTCTCCAGCAAAATACAAGCGCAAAAGAAAAAAAAATCACTAAAATATATAAAGATCATTTTCTCTTACCTTGAGAAAGGTGTTTTCAATGTACTCTTTTACAATTTAAATAAGATAAGATTTTATTGTCCCCTGAGGGAATTTTTTTATGGACACACAGCACTCTGGTACATTTAAATAGTATGCAAACAAAAAAAAAGAAGAAAAGAAAAACATTACACGTTATTCTTTTACAAAAGATAAAAAAAACATTACACATCACTCTATTGCACGTGTACAGTATAACACATAACAACATGTAACATTTATAACACATCACAAAAACATATTGCAATCAAGTGGGTTGTAAGAGTCAAAATTGTGTTTATCCTTGACATTTACGTTGACAGCTTTAATGGATAGCAGAACAAAGGAAATTTAGTAAATAGAACATAATCATAAATTTATTATTTTCATTATTTTTACTTTATTATTTATTTTACATTTTGTGAAAGGCTTAGAAATCCAACCCGATTCCCCGTCTTCATAAAAAAAACATGCAGAGTTTTTTAAACCACTTTCAATTTTTTATCTAAGGTAGTAGACATTTTAGAAAAGACTTATAAAAACAATTTTAAATCCTGCTTGTTCCTGTTGTTATTCTGGACATTTCTTTCTATTGTGTGTACTAATATATATAAAAATGTGAAGGTTCAAACTGGATGTCCAAGGGGTTCTCTTGCATTCAAGACCCTAACCAGGCCTGTACTTTCCAAAATCATTCCAAATATTAAAGGGTATATCCATTCCAGGACATTGATTTTGACTTTCATTTGAGGGAGGTATGGATGAGGTTTAATATGTATGCTATATTGTCATTTTTATTTAATGTACATATCACTGTATGTCAGGTGGGTAGTTGCGTCAGCATGCATAGGCTGCAAAGGAACAAGTAATAGGTTTATTCCATGCTGAAAAAAAGAAGAAAGAGAACACAACGTTTCGGCCGTGGAGCCTTCTTCAGGTGTGGATACATATCACTGTATGTTAAACATACATATCACTGTATGTTAAATATTCACTTTACTTTCACAATCTCTTAAGCCCATAGCAACTACTACTGTATGTACCTGGGACATATCAAGTATTAAACTTAGGAGACATTTACTTCAGCCCCACCTCCAACCCCTGGACAGACAAAGAAAGCAATTTGGAGACATCCAATAAATATCCAGTCATTGCAAATGAATCAGTGTGACAGAGATTAATGCATTTACAAGATAATCCAAGGGTATGAACTACAGCAGCCATGAGTCCTGGTGCCACAAGGAATAAAAATAAAGCTTTGTTCCCTCCTATTGGACACAGAATAAATTGCTTTAATTAGAATTCCTAACCATAACAAGTTATGTCAATTTTAACTGATGTAATCATCATGAAGTTTAAGAAAAATGAAACCTCTTCTTAAAATATTTGTTGTCCCATTAAAATATTTTTCATAAACCACTTTAGATTTAAAATAAAATTAGAAGTGTGGAGACGTCAACATAATCAATTTAAAGATCAAATAGTGTCATCATAATTATAATACAGCATTCATAACATAATAATATAGCAGCATCACTGACGCCACACCCCATAAAATAAGACACTGTAACTCTGGAATGAAATGCGGTGGGAATCATTGTTTGTGCCATGTGTAGTGTGGGAAAAACTTTATGTGCTGGATGGGGCCACTTTGCAGAGCTGCCCTTGTGTTTAATTCTCGGGGTGCAATCTGTGTGTAGTTTGCACATTCTCTCCATATTCATGTGGCTTTCCTCCCAAAGTTAAAAAATATCCCAGTAAGTTAATTAGCTTCTGGGAAAAGTGGGTTGTGAGTGTGTGCCACTGTAAGTTTGTATCTGTCTGTGTCCTGTGATGGACCGAAGTGGTAAATGAAAGCAAAAGAAAAGGGAAAGTGAGATATTATTTTATTCTTTTTATTGTCAGACAGTTCACAGCTTTTCCTTCGATTTTTCTATGTCACCATGGAAGCCTCACATTTCCCCCCAGAGATATAGTAGCCTTCCTCCCAGTATGTCTCCAAAATGTCGGGTAAGGAAACAGTGACTGCTACAATATTGTAAAACAAAAAAATCATCAAAAATCAGGACAAGCACTCACAGTTGGAAACAAACCTCTTTCTGAGTCTGTTACTGTATACACAAAGGGTGTAGAAAGTATTGACCCAACTAGAAAACTCCATAAACTCAAGTTATTTTCAATTTGATCCATGCAACATCCTCTATAATATCAATGTGTTTACAAGTTTAAAGCTAAAAATTAATTAAAAATAAAATCCCTAGAAAATCTTTATTAGAAAATGATTCACCTCCTTTCACACCCTTAGAATTTACATTTATTATGCCCTACTTCAACCAGTTGCCTTCAGAATTTGCTCAATATGTTGATAGTTATCCACTTGTGAGCAAGTAAAGTGGTTAACCATTCAGATTGCACACACGTGTATTTGTAAGGTTAAATACCCCCACCCGTGTGTATTCCCACTGTCAGAGTTGTGGACAGACACGAGTCAGGTGAGGGGATATAAAAAGACATTGACTAGTTCATGGAGCACTGTTTAATCAATATTCAGGAAGTAGACAAAACATCAGCCAGGCAAGAAGGACATAGGTCAGAGAAGCAGTCAAGAGGCCAAAAACGAGCCTCAAAAACCTACAATGTCTCACAACTGACAAACTGTAAGCAAGTCAACAATATCTCAGGCAGTCCACAAATCTGGGCTGTATGGTAGAGTGGCGAGGAGTTAGTCATTTTGGAAAAAATTTGTATGCATCATCATTACTTCCAAGCATGGCGGTGACAACACAATGTTAAGGATCTGTTTCTCATCAGCAGGGATGCTCGTCAAAACTGAATGGGAAATGGATAGTACAAGGGTTGCAAGCTAGCATTGCTGCCTCAGACAGCCGGGGCCTTGAATTCAATTCTGTGTTCTGTGTATCTGTGTTTGTGTCTGCATGTGATCTCTGAAGGACTATTGTCCCATACAGGATGATTCCTACCTTGCTCCCAATGCTTCCTGGGATAAGTTTTTAGTTAATGACCTAAAACTGGGAAGAAGCTTTACCTTTCAGAAGGAAAATGCCTTAAAAGACATCAGGAAAACACTAGAATGATTTAAGAATAAGAAAGTGAATGTCTTTGTGTGACATAGAGTCTTCAAAAGACTCATGGAAATTGGTGGCAAGAATTGAATATTGCAGCTGATTAACTTGACAGAGCTAAAGTAAGTTAATAATAAGAATGTGCATTATTTCATTCTTCAAATCCTCTTCCACGGAATAAGATAACACTTTTCAATCATGTCTCTCCATGCCGCCTTAAGTTCGCTTCTGATTTATTCTGGGAACAGGTATAGGTGACATAAACTAAAAACCTACAATTTACCTACAATACCATTTCTGTTAATTAGATGTCATTAGCACCAACATGAAAGAATAGACTGTCTGATGGAGTGGCTGTTCAATGTGTACTGTATGTATTGCAATGTATAAATAGGGGACAAAGTCGATAGACAAATATTCACAATACTAGTGGATTGTGTGAGTGCCATTTAGTAATTTTACATTTATAAAATAAATGTTCCATTTTGTAATGTTCTATTAAAAACAGGAACAGGAAATACCAAGAAAACCATGTACTTTACCACAGTCTTTAATGAGGCACGTGGGCCAAATACCTGGACATTGTTGCACACCGAGTCATAAAGAACTCGAAGCAGGTCTTCCAAATGAGCCCGAAGGGCTCCGAGTCCGAGATGGGCAAGGCAGAAGAGTAGTCGGTAGTTCCAGGTCAGGTGGTCGAGTCCAGGTAGCGAAAACAGAGAGGCAAACAAATCAGAGAGGGGCGAGACGAAAGGGAAGTCGAAAGGGTATGAGGCGAGAAGAGTCTTCATTGTAGTGGTCAAAGGCAGAGGTGAGCTCAGGAGGTGGAAGAATTCCTAATACCGGGCGAGGTCTAAGAGGGTTTAAATAGTGAAGGAAGAGGAGATTGAATAATGAGCATCAATTGATGCCAGTTGTGCTCGTAACGGACATCCAAAACGACATTTTCTAACATCCCACATGAGTTAAAGAATTCTATGAATTTGCAAATTGAAATATTAAAATTACTACATAAAGACATATGATCATTAGACTGAGAAAATCACAGATTAAATGACGCTGCGCACTGTCCAAAACTGTGGTATGCTTATTGTTAAAGTTAAATCTGATGTTCTTTCTAGATGACTGCTTCTGTAATGCAAAATGTTCCAGCACGCATTCTTTCTGGCAAAAATGGGTTCTACATGGCTGGAAGTGGAAACCCACCAGTGTGCTTATGTTGAAGCTCCTCTATACATTGAAACATCTTAGTGACCATGTTTAAGTGTTGAGTGAGTGTTGCGTGGGTTTGAATGATAAGTCCTTTCATTGTTGCTACCACAGCTGTTCACCCAATTAAAAGAACATAGTAACATGCACTTTGGCAATGTTGCACTGTGGCTATCTGAAACACACAGCTGCAGCTGTGTCCTGATTTTCAGTGGCTGGCAAGAATGCCAGAGTGGAGAATGAAAGCTCACCAGAGAAAGCTAAGAGAGAGGAGAAATGGCGAATGGAATCTAGTTCTTTTGATAGCATTAGTTATCTGCATAGCAATGGAGCTATAAAGGTACTGGATGGGCTTTGGTGTTTCTGGGAGATAATAATAATAATAATAATTATTATTATAATGATAATAATAATTGCTTACACTTATATAGCGCTTTTCAGCTATCAGTGGAGAGGAGAGCAGAGAGTAATGAAGCCAATTCATAGATGGGGAGATGTCAGGATCCAGGTCAGGAGTTTCAGGTGTTTAGCTTTCTGGTTTCTGGCAGATGAAAACAGGAAACACCCAGACAATAGAATCAAGAGTCCTCTATAATTCTAGGGGGTATGTTTGAATTAACTTTCCTCCATTTTACTCGTTATACTGTAGCTATGACATACAGATGCAGCCATTCAAAGTGCGCGGTACAGACACGTACCGGAGGTAATTGGCTACGGTGTCGCGCATTTTGATGCACGATAACGCGCGGTACCGCGGTATGTGATTGGTTGACTGACAGGAGCACTCGTGGTCCGTTGGTCTGTTGTAGAAAGATTTACAGTAAACATCTTTACTGTGCCCGTTTTAGTATTGAATATTTATATGGAATTTTACCACTGAAGGGAAATCTTAGTAGCTGAGCATAAAAAGAATAGGAGCATACTGTAACGCGTGTGAAGGCCATAAACGATATTAATTTTGGAACTTAAACATACAGTATATGGCTGGTCTTGGTACTTTAAAGAAAAAATACACACCAGTATTCCATTTCTCCCTAAACATTTTAAGCATCGAAGTCTTTAACGAGATACCGGAGTTAACAAGCATACTTTTAGAATTTGATTAAAAGGGAACATAATATGGAATCGAGTATCTAAAGAAATTAATAACGATATCATTATATTCATGTTGCAAAAAAACTGCAACGGACATAAAAACTCCCTTGCTTTTAACAGAGCGTTCCATAATTTCTAACTACAAAAATGATTTAAACTGCGACACTTATCATTCAACCAGAGCTCGAAATATCACAAGGATCCTCTAGAGCACAGCAAAGACTGTATTAAAAGAATAGAGTATCTAAAGAAATGAATAAGATATAATTATATTTGTGTACTGCGACAGGGCTGTGTAGGGCTGTTTCACGTCTCTCTTCATGTGACTCTATTCAAAAGCCATTTAGCAAAGAAGGGATGAGAAGAGTGACAAACTAGTATACTTTAGATCTTTTTTTCTGAACCGGGAAAATCTGATCATGTTTCTCTATAACAATAATAAAAAACATTGCCACAACCGGACTGTTAAACCAACGCATTAGCACGTCAAAGCCCATTGAGGAGCCGGGCGCAATAATTGTTTTGTCCCTTGATTTACTGATCTGCATTAATTACAGAGTTCCTGCTCTTTGCAGACGACCTGGTCCTGCTGTCGCCCACAGAACAGAGGCTGCAGCAGAACCTGGCACTGCTGGAGCAGCACTGTCAGACCTGGGCGCTGACAGTCAATATGGACAAGACCAGAGTTATGGTTTTCCAGAAAAAAAGCCAGACCTCTCTTAGTTTTCCTGAAATTGTCGGATTATGAGTGAATAAAAGCATCTCATTAAAAACACGTTTGCGTTTGTTTGGGAGCTATATTAAGTATTTTTCATATGTAAGATATAATGATGTGTTCCCGCTTACACATCGCACGACTTTAAAAGCTGGAAAAACAGGTTTCGATTCACATTATCTGGCGAGCCTTGTTTTGTCAAAGGACAGCACAAAAAAAACAGACAATACACGGGGGGCGGGGGGAGGACAAGCGAGAGAGGAAGTTTTTTACCCTCTGTCAAAAAAAAACAAATCACCCGGGGCAGAGACTCTGGGGAGATCATTGTGTGGTACAGAACGGAGCTCAGTCAACCTAAACAAGTTCAGTATTAAAGAGAGAAAAGTCAACAATTGATTTAAGGACGATCTGTCAAAGTGCAATGAAATACAATACTGTTGTTGTTGCTGTTATTGTTGTTTTTATCCTGTAAAGCATTTTGAGAAGCCACCTTTTAAGGCGATATATGAAAGCGTTGATTCTTATGGAATGTGTTCCGCCGGGGATTCAAAAAAACTGCAACGGACATAAAAACTCCCTTGCTTTAACAGAGCGTTTCATAATTTCCAACTATGAAATTTATTTAAACTGCGACACTTATCATTCAACCAGAGCTCGAAATATCACAAGGATCCTCTAGAGCACAGCAAAGACTGTATTAAAAGTATACTAGTGACAAACTAGTATACTTTAGATCTTTTTTTCTGAACCGGGGAAAATCTGATCATGTTTCTCTATAACAATAATAAAAAACATTATTTTACATATCACCTTTATGTGATATCGCCTTAAGGACAGCACATACAAGGGTTAATTGCACAATGGACCGCGCAAAGAAATTAAAAAAAGTCTTCTTTATGTGTGAGGGCAGGAGTGGATCGCAGAAGGCATAATCAGCAAATTAGGAAAACAAAGAACAGGACAGGTGAGACGTTTATCCAGAGAGCGAGTGATCAGAAAAAGGAACAGCTGTTACACCAAGGTTTTACGATCTCTCTCTGCTGAATGAATAAAAGCATTTTCTTAAAAACACGTTTGCGTTTGTCTGGGTACTTACTTTGTAATCTGTGGTTTACATCTACTGTATTGCCACTTTTAAAGGTGATATATAAAATAAAGTTTTTTTTTATTATTGTTATAGAGAAACATGATCAGATTTTCCCTGGTTCAGAAAAAAGATGATTAAAATCTGTAATCTCTCCACTTGTATGTCATCGGAAAATACAAGAAGTTTCTGCTTTGTGTAAGGATGGTATCAAAAAGTAATCTAAGTGGTGAGAAAGCTGTGGTCCTCAAAACGCTTTACAGGATAAAAACAATAACAGCAATAGTGTTAAGCTGGGCAAACGATTTTTTTATAGAAATACAAAATGAGATATAATGATGTGTTCCGGCTAAGACATTAACGAGTACAACCCCCCTCTCTGCGGGAGTGCTGGCTGTGACGAATTAAACCGGTTTCACAGGTATTTTCAAAGTAGAAGGGGGCGAGATTTCCAGTGAAAGACACCTCCCCCCTCCAAAGCCAAGGAAGTACAGTACGTACTAGTTAAGAAAGCTAGGCTCCTCAATGAAATCGCTTTAACATGCTCAAGCGTTGGTATTACAGTCCGGCCATGGCAAGCTTCTAATGTAAACTCGACTCGATTGAAAGACAATGATCATATTCTAGCCCTAAATGAATTAATAGCAAACATGGTTTACATAAAAGACAGTTTTCCAAGAAAGTTTATAATAATACGATCTATACTTCAAATCTGAGCCTAAACAAAAAGAAAAAGCATTTACAGAGAGCAATCACTCTGTGTTTATGTAGCAAAAGTGATTTGGTTTATGAGCAAGCTAATTACTTATTCGTTTAAAATGCTATATAAAATAAAGTTTATTATTAATTTCCATTAAATGCCTGATGAACTAGGGATTGGACAGTTTCCAAGTGCTTGTTCAATCGATGAAAATGTTCAAATAAATGTGCAAAAGAAATAAACAAAATAATCATTTATTTCTTTATCATATTGGCTAGCTAATGTCCTCTCTTTGCTAGTTAGTGGCTGTGTTTCTGCGTAGGGTAGCAATGGGTGACTATGTTCTCAGGCGGAAGATTTAAACAGCTTAATTTTCGTGTTAATTTTTTTTAATTAAAATTCATTCTATACAGCAATCGCATATTTGGGTACCATTTCATAAAACTTTCATGCTTAAAATGTTTAAGGAGAAATGGAAAACTTGTGTGTATTTTTTCCAGCCATACACAGTACAGTTTACGTACATACAGTAATGTTTATGTTCCTAAATTAATATCGTTTATGACCTTCAGATGCGTTATGCTCCTCTTCTTTTTATGCTCAGCTACTAAAATTTCCCTTTAGTGGTAAAATTCCATATAAATATTCAAAACTAAGTGTATTAAAATGTGCACAGTAAAGACATTAAATGATTAAATCTATTCACTACCAACCAATGCACCACGAGTGCCCCTGTCGGTCATTTTGGCCAGCCAATCACTTACAGCGGTGCCCTGCGGTGCCCCGCGGTGGCTTGTGGATAGATTACTGTACCGCGGGTTTGTGCCACGTATTTTGAATGGCTGCATATGTACATACTGTATATAGTACAGTTTGCATACGGTAATATGTTTATGTTTCTAAATCAATCTCTTTTATGAGAATGTGAAAGGCATGGTGAATCGATTCTCAAAATTACTGTACTTTGCATGATTGGAAACAAATGCGTGATTTGCGAAATGCTGTGGTGTTACTTTTACAAAGACGGTCAATTAAAAAATAATGTGGACCAGGGCAATACTTTGAGTCTACAGCTTGTCCAAGGTCATTCATTATTAATACTATTAGTAATATCTTCGTTAAAGACTTTGACAGCTCAAACATGAGAGGTTGAGCTTTATTGCGGAAATCATGGATACTATTATTTGGCTTGCGGTATTCTAGGAGAATTTACGGTAACTAGCGGTATTTACCGGTAACTCGCGGTAGACTGCGTAAAGCGCACCGCAAAATAGTGCGGTGTCGCCCGTGCATTTTGAATGGCTGCATCTGTAACTGCAAAAGAAATATGTAAAATATATTCTAAACGAGTTCAGAATTTCAAAATGTTATATTGAAGCTCAAGTTATAACATTACTATAATTACATTTATTGAAGATAATTTTTCTGTCTGATAAATTCTGTCTAGAAAAGTACCCAAGTAGAAGGCAAATGCAAATTGCTTATTCCCTTAGGAAGTACACAGATTTCAAATTTTTGGTGTGTTCATATTGCTTGTTTTTGAATACTGGGGAAGATTATCACTTGAAGAATGTGTTGTGTGAGATCCAGACTTTGGAGATGATCTGACACTTTTCAAGAGCGCAGGTACATCTGTTGAAGACTAAAGATGGTGGGCAGCATATAAACTTTGCTTCCTTGGTTCAACAGAGCTATTCTCTACTACCTCTTGTTTCTTGGATTCATCTCTTACTGAGTTGCTTATTTCCCGTTTTTGGTTTCTTTTTCGTAATATTCATTAGCTGCAGACAAACACAATTCTTGCTTGGCTAATTTAAATTTTACATTAAAATATACTGCCTCCAGGTTGGACTGGATGAAATGTTGGAAAGTTCCCATGCATTTGTTAGAACATTAAACTTTTTATATGTGATTGGAACAGGTATGATATTCAGATTTCTGAATAACTTTGTTTTTTTCTTTTTCTTGTTAACAAACACAGCATAATTCTTTCTATTCTTTCTTAAAGATAGATAGACTTTATTGACCCCAAAGGGAAATTAAGGTTAATTAAAGCCTCAATTAATTTGAGGGAAATTAAAGCCATACTGTATGTTATGCAATATTATAGTAAGCATACATTTTTTTGTTGGAATGTCACCACATCAAGCACCTCATTCAATCTTTTACCAAAAGAAGCAGTCACGATACTATTTTCTTGGTGTGAATTTCACATTTTCTAATTGGTGTTTTTCCTAATTTCACCCCTAGAGGTATCGATTGGTATTTTAAGACCCTTAATCCATGTGGCTTGGATTATTCCCTCAATTCAAAACTTTTTGATCATTGCTTTTTGCAAACTGAACAGTTTCATTTAGTATATTGTAAATACGTCTTTAAGACCAATTCAGTGATATTAACGAGAGTTCACTACAATTTTTTGTTTCTTGGAATTCAGTAGAGTTGGTTACAATGTTTCTGGATCTTCCCACGCTATTGCTTTATTATCAACAAAATGAAAAAAATGTACTTCTGAGACATGTGGATAATTATTAGGAACATTTCCACAGTTTTAAAAGGATTTATTTTTTTGGAAGGAATTCTTGCACGCCTTCTACTCTGTTACTGGGACAGGAGATATCCTCTTCTTGACTGGAGAGGTGCCATGCTTAATTAGCATTCCTACATGGCAGGAGCTTTTATAATGTTGTCTCTTATATTTCCTTGATAAGTAGGTTTATAGTACTTATTGCCTTGTGAAGTCACAAGAAGAGCAGACTTTATTCCAAGATGTCATTTAAGTGGGAAAAGTATACAGACCTGTCTGTTGGCAGCACATGAACAGATTAGCAGATAGTATGTCTTACAGATCAGTGGAAAAATAAATGAGGAAAATAGAGAAAATAGCTTGGCTGTAGATAACAAGAAGAACACAAAAATACGAAGGAGGCAGCAGGAGCAGAAGGACAAGACACATCTGTAGGATCAGTAAATGGAGTCTTGGGCAGCTCAGTGGTCCTTGCAGCTGACTGGAGTGCTGCACCGTGAATGACATCATCAGGCAATGTAGACGTATGCTGGGGCACCAAGCATTGAAGATCTTGAAGTATAGTGAGAAGCACTTTCCTTAGGTATTTTTTTTAAGTTCATGTTTCTGAAAATTTTACTGGAGTGTGGTACAGTCCAGCAGTCTTGATTGAATGGAAAAATAGTTGCCAGTGTTCTGAAGCACTTGTGTTCCTCCAGAGCCAGGGTATGCAGGAGAAACTGCCTGTGTTTCACTTCTATCCTAATATTCTGTTTGCCTATACTGCTGCTTCCCCATGCTGTCTAGAAAACGTAAATAATGTGTCAAAAGAAACACTCAATTCATTTTGGTCACTAGACTCTTGTATGTCAGTGCTCCCTTTTTTGTAATTATGCTTCATGCTACTATGTGTATGTGAAACCCTGCACGTATCGATATTAAATGTCCCCTGCCAAGCGTTTAAAGTCTCAAATCTGATCAAACTCATCTTTTCATTTGCTGATTATGGAGTATTATGCTGATTATGGGGTTAATCTTACTGATTGGATATCATATGCAAATAAGCCTAGTTTAACTAGATTAACTATTGAATCTTGATCATTGACAGAAATTAAGAAATGCAAGGATTCTGGCACAGATCTCTGTATTGCTCCAGTTGACCAGAGTCAAAGGAGTTTCAAGTAATTGTGTTGACTGAGAGTGTGTGTTCCTGTTGAACTTTGGAAGATTGCCAAATCACATAAAGATTAGGAACATTTCCATGGAAGTGTTGAGTAGGAATACTTTTGTAACAGTATGGGTGTGGGACAGGTGAATTACCTTGAACAAAAAGGTTACAGCAGCCTGCTCCCTGCAGTATCCATGTTAATCCACACCCACATAACTGATAGTTATTTGGCCTTTTGAGTATCAGATGAATATGAAGCTACACAAATTAAAAAGTAAACTGTATTAGGTTACCAGAAATATTACAAATGATCAGAGGTCATTTCAGTACATCTAAACCATATAGTTTCCCCTCGTGTCCTCTAGTTGGGTCCAACTGTTGGCTTTTTCAATGCATTTGATTGTTTGAATACTTGTATCAGGTCCCCTCCATGTTCTTCTCTGTCTAAGGCTTAAAAGTTCAGTTTCTTCAGCCTTTCGGTGTAGGACATTGCTTTAAGCCTAGGAATGGAGTTTTTGAAGCCAAGTCTTCACATTTCACAAAACATCCTATTTTCTCTCAGTCTTCAGCCGCTGTCATTCCTCATGTATTCAGTTGCTCTTGAAGTAAAACACAAGATGTAAAAAGGGTTAATTAAAGTCAGTTCTTCCTGAAAATTAGACTTCTAAGCAACAGGTGTTTATGGCAGGAAAGGGAGTTAACTTATAAGGATTCCAGATGCGAACTAGGAACCCCTGTGGGCGTAATCTTAAACTGACCATTTGGCCAGGGTCTCTTAACTGGCCAAATACCATGACTACCCCTCTTTACCATAACACAGAATGACGTCCGAAGCCGCAAGGAAGGATTATATAACCTAAAAGTTTGTACCGGCACATCGAACAATACTTCGGTTTTGTTGTTTGTTGTGGGGAACAAGAATTCGGCTTTATTGTTCCTTGCATGCAATAAACTCATCTGTTTTACTTCATCTCGGGATATAGAACCTTATTCTTTCTGTTACAACAATTTTGGCGTAGTCGGCGGATGCTCCAGAAGGCGCAGAACTTCCCATCGGCAGGAGAGACGGTCAGCGCTCACATTACAAAGAGGTAAGGACTCCTCTTTTTTTAAAAAAAAAAAGTCCCGACTCTCTCTGACCGATTGGGAAGTCTCTGCTCCCTTCAAGAATCACCCGAGATGACGGAGTAAACGTGAGTTCCTGAATTCCTTTGGCCCGGGGAAGACACTGGTGTATGTAATGAGTAGTTTGTTGTAAGCCCAGAAGTTGGTCTGGCAGGCGATCCGCAGTATTGTGCATAGGCGTTCAAAACTGGTGTACAGATGCAGCCATTCAAAGTGAGCGGTACAGACACGTACCGCAGGTAATTGGCTGCGGTGTCGCGTATCATGACGTAAGATGACGCGGGGTACCGCGGTACGTGATTGGTTGACCAACAGGGGCACTCGTGGTCCTGTTGGTCTGTCATAGAAAGACTTACTGTACAGTAAACATCTTTACTGTGCCCGTTGTAGATATTGAATTTTACCACTGAAGGGAAATCTTAGTAGCTGAGCATAAAAAGAATAGGAGCATACTGTAACGCGTGTGAAGGCCATAAACAATATTAATTTTGGAACATAAACATACAGTACTGTATATAGCTGGTCTTGGTACTTGGTACTTGGAGTATTCCATTTCTCCCTAAACATTTCAAGCATCGAAGTCTTTAATTAAAGAGATACCGGAGTCAACAAGCATACTTTGAGAATTTGATTAATAGGGAATATAATATGAAATCGCGTATCTAAAGAAATTAATGATGATATCATTATATTCGTGTACTGCGACAGGACTGTGTAGGGCTGTTTCGCCTCCCTGTTCATGTGAGTTGTCTTGTAACCTACTGGTCTACGGGCCTGACTAACAACGCACAGGGTGGGTGTTCAAATCCAGCTGGTGCTGGACTTTTCTTTCAACACACATTTCTTCGAAAAAATAGAATAGCGATATTATGGACAATCAATTGACTTTTATATTTCAAAATATCACAACATGATCAATTTTAAGTCATTTTTGATAACAATGAATAGTCACCTTCTTCCCTTCTGACAACGGTTCCTGCTTCTATTGTGTGTGTGTGTGCAATAGAGTAAATTTTTATAGAGAAATGGAGGCTGGACAGTATGCGTTACAATATAAACATTTATATTGATTTAAATCGTATTCTGATTTAAATCGCAAACGCGTGTTTAATTATGTGTTTTTTAATCATAATCAGGCTAATGCATTTCTACATTTCTGTATGAACCAGCTTAGAGGTTCATACAGAAAGACAGCTTGTGTTTAAATTGAGTGTAAGGTAATTTATGCTTCTAAAGTCATGGTCAGCATTTATTATTGTACTGTGCTGTAAACTTGTTCTGTGCCTAGTCACATTATTTTATAGCATTTTTATTGCGTTATTAAATCCGGTGGCGCTGTGTGTTAGTTTCCTGACTCCCATGTCACATGGTCTGTGATTGAAACCCATGGAACTATGACTTTATTTTTTAACAAACATTTCTTTGAAAAAATGAAATGTTTCCCTTGGTCAGAGATTAAATAAAACCTCACTCACACCAAACAAATTTATATTTCTAAATATCACAACATGATCGAATTTAAGTCTTTTTAATAACAATGAATATTCACCTATGCATTACAAAATATACATTTATATTGATTTGAATCGCGTGTAAACACGTGTTTAAATATATGTGTTTAAAGGCGATATACTGTATAAAAGCGCTGATTCTTATGGAGTGTGTTCCACCGGGGATTCAAAAAATTTATTTTAAATAAGCTGATAAAGCTTAGACTAACTGTATTCTAGACTGTATTACAACAGAACATTGGACAATGCAACGTAAATCGCAAAAATGCACTTGGAATCTGTCCAAGCCCTCCTACAAAAATTATTTAAACTGCGACACTGATCATTCATCTCTAAATAAACTTTATTTTATATAGCGTTTTAAGCGAATAGGTAATTAGATTGCTCATAAACCTAATCGCTTTTTCTACATAAACAATTTAAACACAAGCTGTCTTTCTGTATGAACCTCTAAGCTGGTTCATACAGAAATGTAGAAATGCATTAGCCTGATTATGATTAAAAAACACATAATTAAACACGCGTTTGCGATTTAAATCAGAACACGATTTAAATCAATATAAATGTTTATATTGTAACGCATACTGTCCAGCCTCCATTTCTCTATAAAAATTTACTCTATTGCACACACACACACAATAGAAGCAGGAACCGCTGTCAGAAGGGAAGAAGGTGACTATTCATTGTTATCAAAAATGACTTAAAATTGATAATGTTGTGATATTTTGAAATATAAAAGTCAATTGATTGTCCATAATATCACTATTCTATTTTTTCGAAGAAATGTTTGTTAAAAGGAGAGTCCAGCACCAGCTGAATTCGACCACACAACCTGTACGTTGTTAGTCAGGCACGTAGACCAGTAGGCTACAAGACAACTCACATGAACAGGGAGGAGAAACAGCCCTACATAGTCCTGTTGCAGTACACGAATATAATCATATCATCATTAATTTCTTTAGATACGCGATTCCATATTATATTGGCAGAAAAGCTTAAAACTACCACTTTTTCACATGCTATTTCACATGCTAGTTAAATACTTCGATGCTTAAAATCGTTAGGGAGAAATGGAATACCGGTGTGTATTTTTCCTTTAAAGTACCGATTCCTGGAATTTGACTGGCTGACACCCTTCCATAAAGTGGTTCCATAAAATCTGGTATACGGAAAAGAAAGCGTTGATACATACAAGTATCTTTTAATACACTCTTTGCTGTGCTCTTGAGGATCCTTGTGATATTTTGAGCTCTAGTTGAATGATAAGTGTCGCATTTTAAATCATTTTCGTAGTTAGAAATTATGAAACGCCCTGTTAAAAGCAAGGAAGTTTTTATGCCCTTTGAAGTAAAACAAAATGCCTGACAAAGTATGGCTTGGACAGATTCCAAGTGCTTGTACAAATGTGCTAAAGAAATTATACTTTGGGTATACAGCTTGTCCAAAGTCATCCATTATTAATACTATTAGTAATATCTTCGGTAAAGGCTTGATGCATAAATATTTCTGATAAATGTAGGTTGTGTACTTTTGTCCAACTGAGTAATCTTGCTTTCATAAAATATACCAACATTTTAATGACTGATGATTAACATGCTGTAATACACAGTTCAAAATTAAAGGCTCAAATGCTGTACATCAGAGGTTAAGCTCCCCCTGGCGGTTTTACAAGGTGACGCCGGATAGTTTCTGGCAGAGGGTCAAATGACGCGCGATTAACCGCGTGACACTGCGTAATACCGCGTGATACTGTGACACGCCCACCGGGGTATGCCGCGAAATACCTCACCCATTTTGAATAGCTGCATCTGTATGCCTTAATTGCGTGTGGAGTTTTTGAATGGGTTTGGACTGTTACCTCGGAGCTCAGAACTGGGTTTGGCCTTAAATGTGCACAGGAGTTCTGGGGCTTAGGACTGGGTTGGGCCTTGTATGCCCAGGAATTCTGAAGCTGGAGTTGTGCTTTAAATGCACGTATATTCCAGGACCAGTTTGGCCTTAATTGCGCGCGGGGGTCCTGAGATTAGTTACATCTTGATCGTGCGCTGATTGGCGTGGCATGTTTTCTTGTTTTAAAAGGGAACAGGAGAAAAGTAGTTTGTTTTTGGTGTTTTCCTTGTTTGTGAATACATATACACATGCACGACACTAACATAAACACACCTCATAATAAAAGAGCAAAGCACTAAGTAGCAGGATTTAAAGGATGCTGAGATCCGAGAATCGCCCTGATTGAGCTCAGTGCTTAAGTCCACCCCGGGGTGAAAGCAGCGATGCTGGCGTTCTAGGGATGGTGAATTACTGATCAAGAAAGGGGGTTTTCGAGGTCTCGTTCCTTGCCTGTGAACAGTGCGGTGTAAGTCCTCTCTAAAGCCTCTGAGAGGCATTTAGATCTGGAGGTAACAGACGCCCTTAGCTGAATGAGTGTAGGAATGCACAGGTTTTTCAAGTGAAAGCATCCCCCTACTGTATGAGCTGTTACCTCACACAGGACAAAGTACCTCTTAAAGAAACCTAACATGTGTGCTAACTGATGGTCTGAGAAAGTAGTGTAAGGGTCCGTTTATATATCGGAAAAGTGTAAATTGACGGAAAAAAAGGAGAAAAATATCGGAAAAGCTGAGTTTGTCAGAGGTAGTTTGGGGCGAAGACGCCTGTAAAGAAAGCATATGAGTATTGATTGGCAAAAGCACAACTATGTAGCTCCCACCCTGGTGCACGGCCACCACCAGTGGTGGCAGATACACGAGAAAAGAAAATGTGACTTCTTAAAAGTGTGTTTACGGGAAAAACAAAAATCCAAAAGAAAAGATACTTTACTCGCTACAAAGAGTATGAACAAAAGCAAAAGAGGCTGTGCAGGAGGATCGAAAGCTGAAAAAAGGGTACAGACTGTCAGACAAGTGTTTGGTCTGAGCAGTGTCTGCGCAGTGGTAAAAAAATAAACAGACGAATAATAAGCGATGTCAAGTTTTATGGGAAGGTACGCTGTTAAAAGTAAAAAGGATTCATGTGGAAGTGAAGTGCATGCAATAAACTCATCTGTTTTACTTAATCTCGAGATCCAGAACCTTATTCTTTCTGTTACAACACTCTTATCTGGACTGATTCCAAGCAAGGAAACTTGATTTTCAATTTCAAACTTGTAAAAGTCTTATTTGTTTGTCTTTTACATTGCTTTCCCCACATTGTCCAGAAGAGGTAAATGTCATGTTAACATAAATACCAATCAGTATTTTACATTATTTTTTTCCTCCCTGGATACAGGCCTTGTTCTTGTCTAATTTAAATATTATCCGAAAGGGGCCCAATCTTGAATTTTATCTATTTAAAATGAACATTTGCTGTCCACATTTACAAGAAGCAGATGTAAAAGAAAAATATATAATTTGCTCCAAGGAAATGGGGAGTTGCTGTATGTGTTGTCTGGGTTAAAGGTGGGTGTTGAAACCAAGAACAAACATCATTCTGGATGTCACAGCAGTATTTCAAAGGTAATTCTTTGTAAATTAAAGATGTCAAATAAAGGGCCAAGGTTAGTATTTAACAAGCAGACATAAGTCTCTGAAATCCTGAGAACATTTGCAACTTAATCATGAAAAGATCGTGGATAGTATTATAATCAGTAGTACAGTAGGTATATCAAGTGTTTAAAGAGTTTTATATTTTGGAAAAGTGAAACTTTTAACTCCCATTAATCTTATTACCTCTGCTGATTTTACTGGACCATTTAGACTGTGACTTTTCTTTCTTTGTTAATAATTAGGACAATTAGGACAGTTGGAATAATAACAAAAGACAAGCTGTGCTAAACAAAATGTTACAATACATTTATACATAATAGTGGGAAAATGTTAACATTTACATGTGAAGTATTTCAACTCCTGCTTCTATGAAACATCAGGATTAATATTTACCATGAAAAATCAATCTTAACCACAATCTAAATATTTAGAAAAGTCATAATGTTGATGGATATGTTTTGACATGAAAAGAAGCATCTCTTCTACTCATGGTCTACACAGGAAAAGTATAATTATGAGCTTTGTTTTTGGGCAATTCAGCTATTAACTCAGCTACAGTCATGGCTGTATAAAAAACTAAAAAGGTATATTTTGAAGCAGTTCAAATAATATATTCACTATTTAATTAGTTAAACTATTAACTTGGAACTAAACATTTGGAATTGTTGAAATGTCTAAAATCTGAGATTTGAAAGCGGAAGATTACCTTCAGGCTGTGCCCAGAGGTGTGTCTTCTACATGGGTATTTTTTCACTCCTCTTCTCTATATAAGTGTGCATTTTTCATAACAATACTTCAGCTTTACTTCTATTGAAGGGCTTAGAGACAATGAATTCAGTTGATCAAGTTAACTTGATTACTATGATTACTTGATTACTATTTTTGCTTTTATTTATCATAGTAATGTTTTGAGGAAGAATTTTAGCATTTACCTTTTTAAAGTGTATAAGATAATGGCTAGTTGGCTTTGAAAAATGTCTTTTGCCCAGCAACAGTGTGAAAGAACAATTGCAAGCATATTATTTGACTTTTTGATATTAATGCTACAACAGCAGAATGTCTAGCTCATTTCACACCTTTTATATATATACTTCCTTTTGTCTGTATGCAAGGTAAAACTGCTTCTTAAGAAGAATGTGGTCAATTACAAAGAAATGTTTGTAGAGAGAAAATCAACTCCTAATATAGTAACTTAGAATGAGCTTTCCTGTGTGAATTTGCTGTATAAAACTCTCAGATCTGTATGAGAGGCTGCTCTCAGGTCGGCATGATTATATCCTCCCCATGTGCATGAATAAAGGGACTTTGCTTGACCACACCTAACCTGAGTGAAGTCTTTTCTTTGACAGTTTTTTAACTACATTTTATTCAGTCAGCAAATATGGACCTTTTCTAATTACGCACTGTGATCCACAAGTGTTGGTGAAGCTATCAAGTCTAATTTTGACAAAATGTTCCTAATCATGATAATTCAAAGCTGCTTTTTCTACACATAGTTGTATGGGTATAAAGCATCTAATTTTCTTACATTGTCAGAGAGGATAGACGTTGGCATTTATGGTTAATTATACTACATTTTCAAAGTAACACAAAAGAGAAAGGTACACAATGGAAATCATTAACTGTGAATCCCGCGGTCTTAATAACCATATTGCAAATATTAAAAGAGCTCTTTGTTAAAAGCTGAACATATGGAAACATATGTTATACTTCAGACATACTGTATATTTTAATTGATTGAATGTTAACATGGGAATAGAGTGCTTTTTTTCAATATCTTGTCATGAAATGCCATGTAGAAGATCTATTAGGTGCATATTAATTAGGAGGAGTTGCCAAGCAATCACCAAATATATTTGTATGTTCTTCGCTCTCTCTCCCCTCTCTCTGCAAACAGGACTACTCTATCTGTCTCTGGACCCTGACACTGCCAACAATTTCATCGATCTCAATGAAACCTATAAAAGGGCCAAAAGGAGTGCGGAGGACCAAAAATACCCTACAAAACTTTTGCGGTTTGACAATCTTCCTCAAGTCCTCTGTAAGGAGAAGGTGGACGGGAAAAAGAAATGGAGCATCAAGTGGAGTGGAAAAGAGATCTGGATTGGAGTTGCCTACGGAAGCATCCAAAGAAAAGGAGATGGTTCCGCAAGCCACCTGGGAGGAAATCCGAATTCCTGGGCTTTGCACTGCACTCAGTCAAGTTGTGAGGTCCTCCACAACAATAATCCAACCCCCATCAGTCAACGCTCATTTGATAAGATAGGCATAGATATCGATGGAGGGGGGGGCATTGTCTTTTTATGGCGTCGAAGATAGAGAAGTCTGTCTCCATACTTTCGATTGTACCTTCACTAAGTCTGTCTACGCTGGTTTTAAGCTTGGTGAAAATGCTGAGTTTACATTCCTTGCCTGAGTATTTTTTTAGCATTTCTGCTGTTCACTCTTAAATGGAGATTCACTGCGTTTTTTTAGATAAAATGTTCTGAAATTCAGTTTTGCCTCCATGTTTACTTCCTTTATTAACATCACCTACTGCTTCCACATGGTAAACATGGTTTACCTCCACAGAAATACTTTTAAACTATTCTTGTACCACAGTGCCCATGGTTTATACCTTTAGAGCCAATATATTTCCCTAGTGCATTTTATGTATTTACTGCCCTCACTAGAACATCTGTAATTCAATCTTTTTTCTATGAAATCATGTATTTTAATTTTATTAATTTATCAAGTGTCTGAAGGAAGTTGTTAAATCTCAATTTGAAACACTTAAGGTAAGGCACGTAACTGGTAATTACCAGCTCTATAGAATACATGAGGATGGTATTAAATTCATATATTTCCACTATGCCATTGATACAAATTGGAAAAGTACAGTGTAAGGAAAGCACACTGTGTAGCATACTGTTCAGGCATAAGAGCAGCTCTGGGCAGAACTATATTCCTCAGGAAGCTACAGGCAATATCCTGCCATCCTCAGTGACTTTACCAGTTTCAATGATTTGTGAAGAAAGTGGTGGTTTCAAATGAGGAGGCTGAGACTAGGAATAGACAATCATGAAAAAAGCCCTGTGTGGGAAGAGAGAAGAGACCACATGGAAGAAGCATAAGTATTGTTTATTTCAAATATAAGGAATATATTGAATGACCTATTAATATATATTAGATGTGAAATAAAACATCCAAAAGCCATATATTTGACTCACATGTTCTCAATTTAAAATATTGAGAACATGCGAGTCAGAATTTATCAGAATTTTAAATTTGTCTCAGAATTTATAGAGATGCAGTCATTCAAAGTGTGCAGTACAAACCAGCATAAATATCAATGTCTCGAGTAGAGACTGTCCAGGTCTTAAATATCCCAGAGAACCTGCTGCAGTGTGTCTTCTCACTATAGCCAGGTGCTCTGCAGTTTCCTGTCTCTTCAGCGATCCAATCAAAGTGGAGATGTGGCCGGTGTTTGCTGTAGATGTACAGTAACACGCTCTGCTGGTGCAGCTGGCCAGACAAAATAAGAATAATTCAAGAGGTAAATGTCACCAGTCAAGTCAAAACAACTTGCTCTGCAATCTTCTCACTCAATGGAAAGTCGTGTCACTGCCTCTGATCGCTGATCTAAGAAATCTGTTGGCTATTTGGTTGCTTAATCAAAACTATCCACCTTGTTTCCCAAACAAAAAAACTGCTTCTGAAGCGCTAGTTGCTGCAGTGGTTAGGGCTCTGGAATTCTTTAAGGGAGAGTGGGAGTTCAGATCCTACAGTAGTTGAGTCACTGCAGCTACAGTATGCCCTTAAGTGAGATAATTTACTCAGTTTGCTTCAGTTCAGTTAAATCGCCTGCTTGTATTAGGACAACATTTTATGGATCAACAATTAAAAGAAATTAATGTACTATTGCTGTTACTTCTTGCTGCTATTATTGTTGCTTTGATATCTGCTTATACATCTTGAAATACAATAATCAGATTATATAATTATGGTCTCTACAGCAAACATCTGAGATGAGAGTTTTTCCTTGTGTTTTTCCTTTTTCATCTGCGACTGGTCAATAACTGTGTAGATGGGGTAAGGGTTGGTCATGTCCTCATCTCCCTCTATTGAAACTGAGTCTCACAGCATGGTGCTGCAGGTGTAGGCCTGGACTGGGCAGAGATTCAATGAGGTGAAGGACAAGGACAGTGAGGCTGAAGAGAATCTTAACATGTTAATTGCAGTAATTACAAGAAATGCAGCTCAAAATGAACAGTACGAATTATTGAATGTTACAGCTTATAAATATGTGATTTAACACAATTAACAGATTGCGTTTCTTAATATAATATTGTTGAAATCTTTAGCAGTTTCAATAAATGTGTTTAACAAACGCTGAATTTTGTTATTTCTTCTTTTTTGTTGACCTGCATTAATAAGAATATACATTTTTACTAGTATTCCCAGTTGTGTATTTTGTGATCAGTACCTACTACTGCAGCAGATAGTATTCGTATGGGAAACCTATCTTCACTGTTACTTTTGACAATCAGTGGATAATTATCTACTGTGGAAGATTTCTCATATCTGTAGGGTAGCCAGGATTCTCATACTTCAAATTCAGCTTGTCAGAACTAAGTTACCCGTTGAAGATGTAAAAGAAGAACACAGAGTTGCAGTGTACTGTATCAATACAGCTTCCCTGACAGCTAAATCCCTCTGGAGAGTGCTGGTGTTTAACACTGACGAATCGGGTGCTCAGTGTCTGAGCTATGCAGATCTGGATCATTGGGTCCTCTAGTGGCCATCTGAGGTAACTGCACTCATTTGTACTAAACACCCTTTCCCTCACTGTCCCAATCTGTCTTACTTTGCTGGAGTGCTTTATAAAATCATGGTTTTTGTGTTATAAAGTATTATTAATACCAATTTTTATTTAGCTAATTTTATCTCTAAAGACATGAAATTGAAATTAAATATTGAGTCAAGATCTCCCCTTCTCATTTTGAAATATGGCCCTTTTTCTTCAGGAGAAAAAAAGGATTGATAATAAAGTAGAGATGGGTAATAGATTCCTACAAAGGCTGTGTTACCCAAAGACTTCTGCAAAACAGGTTCACAAACACAACCAGCCACATAGAAAGAGAACATACAGACAGTTACACACAAGCATACACAAAAGGCAATGCTTTCACCACTTTGTAAACGAAACCGGCAGCCCATACTGTACGTCTGTTAAGGAAAAGCTCTCATCCTCTGTCAATTTATTAATTTTTTGTCTCATTTTTGAAAAGCTGAAATTGTCCCCTGTGAGTGTTTCCACCATCTTTGTCTCTGCATCCTCCACGTGAGAGGACCACTGTGGGTAATGGTTCAGAGAAGACATACACCTGCGGTGTTAGACACACAAACACACAGATCAGGAAGGAAACCGAAAACATTTCACCAGTGCACGAATTGTGCACAGCTGACTCCACGGTTCTCTCAGAACCTTCTGGACTGAAATCTGAATTTCCAGGGTTACACTGCACACCTGACTATCAACACAGATCTATTGCTGTTTCTCATCTTTCAGAAAGGGAACTGAATTCACAGGCTCACAGCTGATCTTGGTGCCCAATCTCAGAATGACCAGTTGGATCCCGACACTCCACGCAGGTACATGATGGTGTCCAGCAGGTTCTGAGCCCCCAGCTCACTTAAGGTCCTCATGAGAGCCACCATGGCGCGCAGACCCCTCCCCAGAGCCCATCACAGCGATGGGGGGAACACAGTCCTGATTGAGGAAGAGAGAAGAAGACAGAATCGAACACAGAGGAAGATATGGACACCAGGTCTTGTGATTCAGTGACTTCTAAAATAACAGTAATACTTACTCATTTTTATAGTATCATCCTTTCAGCCTTCTCTCATTCTGTTTCAGAGAGAATGGAGCTCATATGTACAGCACTTGCAAGGTTTGAGGTTTTCAGATGTGTAATTTTTTCTGAGGCTCTACTGTTCTGATGCAGTGTTGCCTTTCAATCTTTTACAGGCAGTGTGCAGCAGTAAGGTCTCTTATCTTGCAAACAGAGGGCTGTGGAATTGTTGTCCTATTGCAGCGCTGGCCTGCTGCTGTGAGCCAGACACTTCACTTGAACTGCTCAAGTCCTCCCAGCTGTACAAATGAGAGAAGCATTGCTGAGGATGACCCTATGGCAGGCTGGTCATCCAGTCCAGGAGGAGAACCTACAGATCTTCTGTCAGTCTGGACACCAGGATGTGTGTGGGGTTTAAGAGTAAGCTTTTGGACTGATAACGGACAGGCTTTTTTAATATATAAACTTAATGTGTTTACAGTATATACAGATATATTTCAGAACAATATTCTTCACTTTTTTGAGTGAACGATGTGAAACATAGTACTGTGTACCAGGCCAGTCTGATTCATATAACAAAAGCGCAGTTAATAATGTTCAAAATACAAAACTAAAAATATATTTTGTTAATATAGTAAAAAATTGTGTGCAAATAACTGAAGGTATCTAAATTTGTATAGAACAAGAAATGAAGTGTGTATAAATGTTAGTAATTAATCATGTTTTAGTTTGCATCTAATCTAATCTAATCTCTTTATTCCAAAGTTAAATGCTTGTGTTTGTTCAATAAAACCCTGAAACTTGGGTTCCTGACTTGAATGGAGTTCGACTGGAGGTCACATTATGGTAGAAAACACACAAGGCCAGTACAGTCCCAATGTTCTCACAGACTAATGGAGCTGTACCCCATTTCTGACATCCACACATCAAAGCCAAATAGAGTCCATGGCTTGTGCTATTTTCTATACTGATGGCTATAAGTTGCTGCTCTTCCTCTAGAAAATTCACACTCCATCTCGACAGTTTAACTAGCACAGCAAATGCTGAGGCAAAAATGCCAAGCCTTGATTCGGCAGTAAAGAGTACTTTATATCACTGTTGGAGAGTCCACCCGAGGAATGGCTCCAATTTCCAGATGAAACAAGGGTGCTGTGTTCCTGATATATTAGAGGATATTGGTTCCTCTTTGTGTTTGTGCAGTGGGCTAGAAATAAGATGTATTAGTTAAAAAAGAGGCACCCCTCTTTTTTTTTGCTTGTTAAAATTTAGTATTTTTTCAATTTTCTTCAAGATAATACACACCATGAAAAATCTGTGTTGGGAACAAGTTTATATGCTGTTTAATAGTTCATCCTGTAGATGGCATTTGGCACTGGCAGTGATAAGGAAATGCAGTGTTACGTTTGAGATGTGGAAGTAATTAGAAAGTAATTAGTTAAGCGTTTTTGTAGAAGCCAAACTGGTTAAGGATGTGTTGTTTAGAGTAAATGTTGAATGGAAATATTATTTTTGCTGTGCGGTTATGCAGGGAAGCAAGGTGGCGAACTCCAGGGTAAGGAACATGTTGCAGATGTAGAGCAACAGGTGACATGGACGGAGTTGATGATAACAGTGGAACTCTGAATGGACTTCAGTTAAATGTATAAGATTTACACTTGATTTATACTAGGATTGATATTCAGTAGCGGAAAAACACTCCTCATCTCATCCCAATCAACCCCCCCCCCCCCCATAGAAGTCCTTTAATATAATTTAACACAACAAGAGTCATGTCAAAATCAATTTGTCACAAACCACACGCAAGCATGCAAGAGCTCCTGCATTTCCATGAGCTCTACTCTCCCTAAACGCCCACGCACCAATTAAATCCACACTATTTAAACCCTCACACATCTCCTTTTCCTCGCTCACTATTGAGGTTTCCTCCTTGAGCTCAGTACCCTGTTACTTTCCCTGTGATTTCCAAATTACTACTCTCCCCGTATTCGACTCCTAGCTCTCGTCCTCGCCTCTCATTAAAGTACTTCACCTCCACAAAACCTTCCTGACCCCAAGCTTTCGTCCAAAACAACGACTTCGCCTACAGCCATTGTACTTCGCCTCCTTGGAACCTTCCTGGCTGTTGACCCCTAGCTCTTGTCCAAGATCACGACTTCATCCCTAGATTCGACACCGAACCACAAGGGATTTCCAGCAAACCCAGGCACAGGGTCCTACCTTCCATTGCTTCGAGCTACATGACACTATTAATCAAAATGATGCCAAAAACATTGAGTCCTAAATCCATCTTCCTTATTATTCTAAAATATACATTACAATAGAGTGTTTGGATTTTTTTTTTTATTTTAAATATGTTGTGCCAAACAAAGGGCATCAGCTGAGAGTTTGTGTGTTAAAAGTCGTGTTTATTTCATATGCATATGGAAGTCTTGCTTTTAGGCACAAGACTTAAAAGACAACGCTTACAGTGCTCTTTTATACAGTGAAACAAACGATACAAGATACACTCCCACATGACTCTCTACTTGCACTGTGGCTATGTACAGATGCAGCCATTCAAAATGCGCGGGCGATACCGCATTATTTTGCGGTACACTGTACGCAGTCTACTGCGAGTTACCGGTAAATACCGCGAGTTACCGTAAATTCTCCTATAATACAGCAAGCAAAATAATAGTATCCAGAATTTCCGCAAGGTGGAGCTAATAAAGCTCAACCTCTCATGTTTTGAGCTGTCGCCATCAAAGTCTTTAAAGAAGATATTACTAATAGTATTAATAATGAATGACCTTGGACAAGCTGTAAGTGTAAACTCAAAGTATTGCCCTAGTCAACATTCTTTTTTTCATTGACCGTCTTTGTAAAAGTAACACCACAGCATTTCGCAATCACGCATTTGTTTCCAATCATGCAAAGTACAGTGATTCACCATGCCTTTCACATGCTCATAAAAGAGATTGATTTAGGAACATAAACATATTACCGTATGCAAACTGTACTGTATACAGTATGTATATGTATATTTAATGTCTTAACTGTGCCTGTTTAAGTATTGAATATTCATATCTAATTTTACCACTGAAGGGAAATCTTAGTAGCTGAGCATAAAAAGAATAGGAGCATACTGCAACGCGTATGAAGGCCATAAACGATATTAATTTTGGAATATAAACATACAGTATATGGCTGGTCTCGGTTCTTTAAAGAAAACATACATGAAACATGGTTTCATTATGACCAGAATCGGTCTTGAGATATTTTTAACTTGATTTACAGTATTTGAGAGGTATGTCTTAACACCGATACTACAGTGCTTAAGTACTGCTCACGTATATGTTTCTAGGTTTATATTATGCATTTCATACGGTCAAATTACTTTTGAGCAACTAATAAGAAGCGCGAAACGGTATGCGTTTTAGTTTCGTTTTGTGCTGGGACCCGTGGATTGATTAGAGATATCAAGTACATACAAGTCATTTTTTAAATGTTGTAGTTCGTCTTGAAAAAATGTTACGAGTACATCATCTATCAACAATTACACAGGTTATGTTTCCATATTGCGGATTTTGGTTACGTAATATTATTTTCTAGATTTCACGTTGTGAATATATGATTTGGGCAAACAGAGCCGCAAAGAAATACATTATGGGTTGTTGTTTTTTTTTTTCAGTTTTATCTAGAACAAGCGATGCTTAAACCTTTGTCTGATTCTTGTGAAACTATCCACACGACAGTTACAGTGCCTAGGAGTTGACTTCAGTGATGTCACTGATGGGATGTTTCTAAAAATCCATCCTCTGTAAAACGTCTTCTCTAGTTGTCCTGCATATGTATTCGCTAATGAAGCTGTGTGTTCTGAGCCTGGATCTCTACATTTCTGTATGAACCAGCTTAGAGGGCTAAAGACAGATTGTGTTTAAATTGAGTGTAAGGCAATTTATGCTTCTAAATTCATGGTCAGCATTTATTATTGTACTGTGCTGTAAACTTGTTCTGTGCCTAGTCACATTATTTTATAGCGTTTTTATAGCGTTATCAAATCCGGTGGCGCTGTGTGTTAGTTTCCTGACTCCCATGTCACATGGTCTGTGATTGAAACCTGTGAAACCGGTTTAATTCGTCACAGCCAGCACTCCGGTTGTAAAGTAGAAGCAGGCAAGATTTCCAGCGAAAGACACCTCCCCCTTCTTCAGGTGTGAGGGTCTTCTGCTCAAAATGAAACGCTAAAATGTAATGTAGGCTCTGAATGGGTTCAATTATGATTTGGGCTTGATTAAGGTCGCTGCCTTTCATCAAAAACCCTACTTGAATCCTTCTAAACTAAAAATCAGTGTTAGTGAGTTCTAAATAAAGAGGTATCCAGGTAACAGTGAAACGGGCGGACAGTATGGGGAGATCGCCCGTTTTCCATGTAAATAGTTCCCTGGTTCCGCACCCCTTGGTGTTTCTCTCGCTCTCTCTCGGGTCACCTGATCATTAGCTCGAAAGATTTGAGTGCTTTGTATATATTCTAATGGTAGTGGGGGCAGGGTGTGTGGGAACAGGTTTGGTTGAAATTGCATTGGAGATCTATGTTCGTCACACCTGAAACATTTTCTCTGAAAGCATTTTCTTCGCAGTTTAACCGATCTTGTTACAGCATTTTACAGTTTACTATTATTAACCATATTAATTTTAAGTGCTTAATGTAAAATCGTGTAAAAATATATTTTCATTGTTCAAATATACATTAAGTCTGACCATCATATAATAAGTTAAATACAAAACTAAAGAAAAAATAGGGTTAAATATAATTCAAAATATTTTGCTAACAATGTTAACTGTTTATGAATAATAAAATGTATTAACTAAGGAGTAGGATGGCACAGTTGTTAGTATGTTTTTTGTTTTGTTTCTTTTTCATAAATACAACAGTAGTACCTGATGTCTCAGTGGCTTTCAAAATTAAATTATGCATGCAAACCTGTGAACTAGAAAGATAACTAAGATATCCATCCATTTATAATGGTGGCAAAGTGGTTAGCATTGCTATCTTGCAGCACTGGGGTCCTACATTCAATTCCTGCCATTCTGTGTGTGGGGGGTTTACATGTTCTCTCTGGGTTACATGGTTTTTCTCCATATGTGTGATATGACTCCCTCTCACACTCCAAAACATACTGGTAAGTTAATTGGTTTATGGGAAAACTGGCCCTGGTGTGTGTGTGTTTGTGTCTGTCTGTCCTGTGATGGACTGGCGCTATGTCCAGGGTGTGTTCTGCCTTGTGTCCGTTGCTTACTGGGATAGGCTCCAAATCCTCTGTACTGGATAAAGAGATTAGAAATGGAAGTAAAGGCACTGTGTGGATGGAGCCATACACAGTGTTAGAAACCCACTATGAAATGGCAGCATCTCACTGAGAATAAAACATTTTATAGTGCTGGCTTAAGGAAACAGCCTTTCCACCTCTCTTGCACATCAGTATCCATACTTGTTATTTAAACAAATTGCCTCTAATTATAAACATCTTAATATGCTGGCTCTGTGGATCCGCATCAGCTATGTTTGCCCATTCCTTCAATTCATGTGCATCCAACACACAGTTCAATGCCAGCAACTACACATAATCTAAAATACAATCCTTATTTCAGTATGTATGTAAACATATAGTCTGTTAACTTCATCATCTTCATCAAAAGTATGCCTAACCCCATTAGGAAGTGTTCTTGTTATAAGTGTATTCCTCAGCTTTCCCCAAATTGTCTTCTTCTTGCCAACATCTCTAGTCTTTTATCCTGCAATAACTCAGCCAACACTTAAATCTCCAAAAGCTGCTTGTGTTAATTTCTTTTTATCACAAATATCATGTGTAAATACTGGCCATGTAATACTCTGCATTGTGGAATAATAGTTTATTTTAAACTATTATTAGTTTAAAATGAACTATATAGGGAACTAGAGAAACTAAGAACTAGAGAAATCAAGAAAGGCTTTTTTTCTAGAATTAATAAATGCACATCCTGTTCACTGGGGAAATTAAATCCACACTGAGCAATCTTCAATATGTTCAGAATATGACAGCAAGAATCCTATTAGGGATGCATTACACCTGTTTTCAAGTCCTTGCACTGGTTACCTATCAGATTTCGAGTCAACTTCAAAATCCTTATCCTCCTTATATACTGTCCTACAACTGTTATTATTGATCTCCGAATTATTGTACTTGACATGACTTCATTCAGCCTTTCCTGAACGTCTATGACAGGCAGAGAGAGTGCTGTTTCTGGTGCAATCTTTTGCAGCTGACATTTCACTGTTTTAAACGAACAAGAAATTAGATTGCTCATAAATCACTTATTCTATATAAACACAGCGTAATTGCCCCCCGAAAATCCTCTTTTTCTTGTTCGTTTTAGAGACCTTGATCGAAACTGATTTTAGATGTCAGAAAGGATTTATTTTCTCTGTATTTCCTACATTGCATTGTCGAGATTTTAACTTTATATCTAACTTTATATCTAGGCTCAGATTTCAACTATAAATCGTACAGTAATTAATAGCAGTAAATACTGATGTTTATGCATAAAAAAGTCATGCTTTGGAGTATAGACCCCCAAAGGAATGCCATAGACTCAAACTGCAAAATAAACACATACAGAAAAAATGTATTTGTATTGTAATTGCAAATCCTGGTACTGTATGAGTGATTGGTATGACTTTCCTCATTACAAATCTCTTATTAGAATTTAAATTTCTCTGTAACTCCAGGTCAGAACAGAGAAAATGTAACTGCCTTAAGGAGTTTACGATTATGAAAAATAGAAGGATAAGCATGATACGTATGTCTTCTGTCATTTTCTAAGTCATGTTACTGAACACCAAATCTTATTGAGAATATGAATCCATTTAAGGTTTATACCATTAAAGTAACGGTTTATTCCATGCTGAAAATGTTTGTACCAGACGTTTTTGAGGCCTGTTTAATTGTGTCTGAAGTCTGATGTTGTAAATTTTATTGTTAAAAAGATCCATGAAAATGTCACTACTAAAGTTAGCTGGTACTGTTGGTATTGTAAGTGGCAAGTAGAGCTCATATTTTAGATTTTGTGTAGTTGCTAGCGTTGAACTGTGTGTTGGATGCACATGAATTGAAGGAATGGGCAAACATAGCTGATGCGGATCCACAGAGCCAGCATATTAAGATGTTTATAATTAGAGGCAATTTGTTTAAATAACTAGGTATGGATACTGATGTGTAAGAGAGGTGGAAAGGCTGTTTCCTTAAGCCAGCACTATAAAATGTTTTATTCTCAGTGAGATGCTGCCATTTCATAGTGGGTTTCTGGGTTTCTTCAGTGCCTTTACTTCCATCCATTTCTAATCTCTTTATCCAGTACAGAGGATTTGGAGCCTATCCCAGTAAGCGATGGACACAAGGCAGAATACACCCTGGACATAGCGCCAGTCCATCATAGGACAGACAGACACAAACACACACACACCAGGGCCAGTTTAAATCTAACCTCAGAACCTTTCTTTTCAGAAGACTTAGTGTCTGTATCTGCTTCATTTTCTAATTTTGGTAGCACCTCTAACAGCTTGTCTTTCTTATATGCATTTACTTTGTAATCTGTGGTCCTTTTTTCTGTTTTTACATCTACTGTATTGCCTTGAGATGCCACCTTTAATGGCGATATATCAAATATAGTTTTTATTATTGTTATAGGGAAACATGATCAGATTTTCCCTGGTTCAGAAAAAAAGATCTATAGTATACTAGTTTGTCACTCTTCTCATTCCCTTTGCTAAATGACTTTTCATACCAATCTGATCAATCTAACTGCCAGTTTTCTGTGCTTTCTCTATCCTGCTAGATTTGCAATTATTCTGAAAATTTTCATCTTGAAATAACTCATTTCTAAATACCTTTTTCACTGTTAACATCTTGCAGCAACTCTGCGACAAAATATACACTCTGACAGTTCATCCTGCTACCAACATTAAAAAAGATTTAAATAAGATTTCTATATTAATGTCTTTATTTAGATACGCGATTCCATATTATATTCCCTTTTAATCAAATTCTAAAAGTATGCTTGTTGACTCCGGTATCGCGTTAGTTAAAGACTTCGATGCTTAAAATGTTTAGGGAGAAATGGAATACTGGTGTGTATGTTTTCTTTAAAGTACCGAGACCAGCCATATACTGTATGTTTAAGTTCCAAAATTAATATCGTTTATGGACTTCACACGCGTTGCAGTATGCTCCTATTCTTTTTATGCTCAGGCACTAAGTAAAAGGAGATGCTTCATATTGCTTGACTAATTTTAAAAACTAAGTTATAAATGCAGACGCTCCCTCGGTGCGCTGCTCTGGTGCGTCGGCTCTTACACAGTGCCTCTCTGCCGTAAGCGTTACAATATACATACCCAACACTGCTTGTACCCATCTGTCATGCAAATAAAACACCTTGAATTGAATTGAATTGAGGGGAGAAGGGGGGAATACTAAAGCCAATACTGGCTCAATGGGCTTTGACGTGCTAATGCGTTGGTTTAACAGTCCGGGTGTGGCAGGCTTCCAATGTCAACTCGACTCGATTGGAAGACAATGAACGTATTTTAGCCCTAAACGAATTAATAGCAAACATGGTTTACATAAAATACATTTTTCCAAGAAAGTTTATAATAATCCGATCTATAGTTGAAATCTGAGCCTACTTTAAAAATAAAGGAAAAGCATTTTCAGAGAGCAATCACGCTGTGTTTATGTAGAAAAAGCGATTAGGTTTATGAGCAATCTAATTACCTATTTGCTTAAAACGCTATATAAATTAAAGTTTATTTAGAGATGAATGATCAGTGTCGCAGTTTAAATAATGGGAGTCAGGAAACTAACACACAGCCCTGTCGCAGCACACGGATATAATCATACCATTATTAAATTCTTGAGATACGCGATTCCATATTATATTCCCTTTTAATCAAATTCTAAAAGTATGCTTGTTGACTCCGGTATCACGTTAGTTAAAGACTTCGAAGCTTACAATGTTTAGGGAGAAATGGAATACTGGTGTGTATTTTTTTCTTTAAAGTACCAAGACCAGCTATATACTGTATGTTTATGTTCCAAAATTAATATCGTTTATGGCCTTCACGCATTACAGTATGCTCCTATTCTTTTTATGCTCAGCTACTAAAATTTCCCTTTAGTGGTAAAATTCCATATAAATATTCAAAACTAAGCGAATTGAAATGTGCACAGTAAAGATATTAAATGATTAAATCTTTTCACTACCAACCAATGCACCACGAGTGCCCCTGTCGGTCATTTTGGCCAGCCAATCACTTGCCCTGTGGTGCCCTACGGTGCCCTGCGGGTTGGTTACTGCACCGCGGGTTTTTACCGCTCATTTTGAATGGCTGCATCTGTATGGTCATTCTAGAAAGCTGACCAGTATATACATATATTTTCCTTACTGCCAGCTTGTGTGACAAGCAGTCCCTTCTGCTGAATAGACCATTTGTTCCAAGAGAGGTCACTGGTCATTTCTCTGAGAACTATGCCAGGTATGCGTAAAGACCCCATCTTATCTTTTGAGACCAGACGTACTGGGATGGATTTAGTAAAACATAAGTGAAACGATACCAAGTTAACTAAATATAATACAAACTTTTAGTGAAAACCTTTTAGTTAATTCCCTCAAATATGAAAATGAAAATTCAACTGTAGGAAAAATATGATTTCTTGTTCAAATAGATTTGGTTGCTTTCTCTGTGAGTTGCAGCATTTTGACATTATTGTGTTGAAGATACAGTACTTGGATTAGTTTTATTAAAGAACAAGAAAGTTGATATATTACTTCAATCCACTAAAACTAAATAAAATTTGCTGTTTTTTCATTTTTCTGCAGCTCTCCAGTGTGGTTTGCCAGTACTCTCTGACCTGTCTGCTTAGCAAGTGTCTTTTTTTACCCTGCCATCCTTACAGGTTAGTGCTAGTTAGAGGAGAAGAGAGTTTTTCACTTACACAAGGTCATCAGAAAAGTTAAGAAAGAGAGGAGGCCATCCAGCCCATCTGCCATGAGGTAGTCAACCGTTCAAATTGAGTACAAATTGAGAAAGAATTGCTTCCTGTTTTAAATCCTCAATTTTAAATGCATATAATTTAAAGTACAGGATCTTTCACTTGCCCTGCAATGGTCTGACGCCCCGTCCAGGGTGTACCCTGCCTTGTGCTCGTTGATTGCTGGGTAGACTCCGGCTTCCCGCAACACTTATGGTATAACGCAGTTTAGTAAATGACATGACATGACATTCAGTTTAAAACAAATGGAGATAATTGTGTATTAACACTGTGTTACCCTGGTAGTCTTCAAGTACTCAGAGTATAAGAAGGGAGTTGAAATGCTGGGTTTTATCAACTAATTAGAAGTAGTATATGACTATTCAACAGTTTTTTGCAATAAGGGATTTTAGTTCACAGCTTGGGACAATATGTTCTTACAGGGCAATATTTGTAGCAGTCAGGACTAAATAGTTTACTATTTGAATCTAATTTGTGTAGATTATGCCGGTTCAGGGACACCAAATATGTAATCATAGTGGCTCTCTGAAGGCACCAGTTCTGTAGGGTTTGGGCATTTACTGAGACAATTATTAATTGTAGCAGTAAATCACAAAGTTGATTCTTTTGATGGCTTTAGAATCCAACCATGCGACATAACTCAAACAACGCGCACACACAGGTACTAATACACGAGGATACATTTATTAATACATAGAATATGCATATAAACCTAACAGATCTTATCGAGAGGGTTATCAGAATACAAAAGATATATATTCAATCAGTTACAAAGAGTTACACATCAAGAGGAAATACGTTCAGTATATCATTCATTAAGACCGTTTCGTAAAGTGAACTTGGTTACAACTTCTACATTAGATACTCAAACAAGTACATAACTCTTAGGAATTAAATTGATATCAACTGGTTGGGATAACAATTGAATTCTCGAGCTGTAATGCATTGAAGTTGAATACTCATCCAATCTTTGGGGATTCAGATCTCCTGCGGACTCAAAGAAACAGTTGCAGGCTGTTGCTGTCCAATCCGCGCTCTCTGGCTCCGTGCCAGGCTGTGCTGTGCGGCTTGCGACGGTGCGCTGCAGATGCTCACTGACCGGCTAGTTAGTGTTGGCTTTAACTAGCAAAGTTTGTGCACAGGAGAAAAGATGACTGTGGGTCCCAGCAAGTCAGGAAGAGGACCGGTTCGTTCCTGATGAAGAGCTAGTTCTGAATAGTGATTCAGCTTTCCACAGTTCTGACCTGTTCACGAGGCCTGCTGCTGATTACTCTCTGGCAACCTCCACTCTAGACTCTTAGAACAAAGGAAAGTTCTGGCACTCGGACACACTGGCCGTTCCGTGGTTGTCCGGGCTGAGTCTCAGGATGGTCAGGAGGCGCGCTGGGAGAATGTCCTGCCCTTGGGATTCTCCTTTTAATTCCTTCTGAATCTTGTCTGAATCTTGTTGAATCTCTCAGGCTCTCTGTGTTGCCTGTTTTTACCTGGAGGAACTTCAGCTCATTGATTGGCTGAAAGTTCCATGGGCATCAGAGTCCCACGTGGGTTACTCGGCCCTACCGGTCCCTGATTGGTTGATCAAGGTGAGATATGAGTCACTTAGTCCTGACACTTAGTAATGCAGTCCAGATGTCCAACTCGCACTCCCTAGACAGATAGGCACCAATGGATGACCATTGATCATGATAGCCAGGCTTAGCTAAGTGCATCCCCCTTTGGGAGCTGTCCTTGGACCTTAAATCACCTTGCATGAATGGTTTCTCTGTGGCTGCACCACAGAGATGAACAGAGAAATGAGGCCTAATTTGGGAAAGCTCAGAAACACTTAATTCTGCATTATTATTAAGCCTCGCCGCTACATATCCCCCCTTTTTGAAGGTCACGAGGTCCTGAGGCGTTGTTGCCTTCAAAACAAAACAGAGTTAAGTGATGTCCCTTGCCATTAGAACATTAATCTTAAATGTCTACATTACTCCTCGAGAATTCATACCGGAACCAGCATTGGATACAAACAGGATGAATAACATCTGGAGTATGTATAAACATGGTAGGAGACATTATCTAAGTCTAGGAATTACACATCAGGAAGTTCACTGTCAATATCTGATACCTCTGTGTTAGATATTTGGGGAGAAGTCACTTCCTTTCTTTTGACATGCTACCTTTGACTCATTCGTGCTACCCAGAGTACATCTTGATGTGAGAGTACATCATTCAGAGTACACTGTCAGTCATGATCCAGCTACCTGGCAGTAGTGTTACAATAACAACAGTTCCTGTTCCCAGCCCCCGATAAACCACAACACCTGTGTTGGGTATCTGCTAGGGTGATTTGGAGGTTTGTTCCATTAAAGCAAACTAACTACCTGTACCTCTTCAGGGCTTACTGTTTCTTGGATTTCTATCCAATTCCTTAGTGTGGCACCTGAAGGCATCCATGACCTCAAGTTTGGTCTTATATTGTCTGGTTCCAGACCGTACAGTGTTAAGTTACCATGCTGTACTATGGCCTCCTCGGGAACTTACAGGAAAACTATTGGTTAGATAGCTGCATTGTGGTAGCTGTATCATGCCCGTTACAAGTCATAGTGTCAGTTAAATGTGGTGTGCTGACCAGCCATTTACTTCCCACCTGCTCTTCATGGGGTTCATTAACCTCCCTCTGCTCGTTAATAGCTTTACACCCTTCATTGGTGAATCGCTTAGACACAGCCAATGGATAGCTTTGGTAGCCATACCCATCTCAAGATTTGGAACCGAATTCAATCTTGGATTGCCTTCTGGGTGAGCTATGAGCGATGGGGTTAATGTCACACACTCCTCTACTGAGAAGAGTGGAATCAAGTGGGTTGGGATTTGTGCCGTGGTTAGACTGGCTACAGTGGCACTAAACTCCCTTAACAGGTCTTGTGTCAACATTCTGGCCTGTTGCACACAAGCATAAACCCACTGTATAACACCAACAATCATGTCTACTGTTTGGGGAATAAGGTTTAACCCTGTTGCATAGGAAGTTGCCTGTAGGGTTTTCCCTAAGCTTTCCAACTTTTGCTGCTGTTGATACAGTCTGTCACTACCCTCTGGCATCTCTGACACCTGCCTTCTTGGGGCAGTCAGGGTGAGAGTGCCAGTAGCACACAAACCTACCAGAAATAGCAAATGCACAACAGTGGTGGCAGCAATCAGTCCTCCCAAAAGTCTTTTCGGGTGGCTGATCCCAGTCATCTCCTTCTGAGTGACTGTTGCCTTTCTAAGCTGGCGCAGCGTGTACATGGTGTCTTTCTCAGTATGCCATGTGGCATCTTGGGCACCAACCTCCTGGAAATCTGGGGAGATCTGACGCAGCGGCTGATGCTGCTCCTCCTTTCCCAGGGCATCTGCTTTTTCGATTTGTTCATGCCTGTGCTCTAGGAACCCTGCAGGGGGCGGTGCAGCGGTGGAGCATGCCTGACCCTCGGCTGAGTGGTCATCTGGAGTGTCTGAGTGATCTGGGATTGTTACCCTATTCTCACTGTTCAGGTCCACCCTGCACACTTCCTGATTGAGGAATCCCTCTATCGGCATGTTTACAATCTTTCGCTGGGGGTAGGTGTAGGACACCTGCTCGCTCCCCCCTTCCCTCGCTAGGGGTTCAGGGAGCTGCCCCAGCACTGGGATAGCTAGTTCACTGTCTTTGAACTCACTATCACTCACCAGGCCCATGTCAGTGGAGGCGGGGATTCTGACACCTCTCTTTGCAATGTCCTGCACTGGCAGGCGGGTGACTTTACCATCCAGCTCCAGTCTGGCTGAACCACTGTTGGTCAGACTCAGACTGACAGACTGAGCTGGTGGCTGTAAGAAAACCGGCTCGGCTTTCATTCCCTGTCCCTTCTGGGGGACTGGGTGTGTTGGCAACCCTGCCGTTGAGGCAGGAACAATCAGGTCAGTCTCACTCACTACCTGGTAGTTGTGAGAAATAATGTTACCTGACTGCAGGTTCCCTGGGTCAAAGCAGAGGGAATCGGCATCTGGGATCAGGTGTGTCCACAGCGCAGTAGTCTCAGCGTCCAGCTGGACCTCCTGTCTAACCTGTGAATGTTGCACCAGGGGCACCTGGCGGTGGCCCTGTGACAGCTGCTCAAGCAGATCCTCACTAATAGAGGACCTCTCAGCGCTAAGGGTGAGGGCTTCATCACCAACCTGCTCTCCTGCCATCTGGATCCCTTCCACCACTGCGGGGTGGTGTTCCTGAACCCTCTTGGGTGCCAGGGTGCACAGGGAAAGCTCCTTTTCATCGCCAGGTGGGGAGATCTGCTCCTCTTTAGGGATGTAAAAGGGGTGTGCTTTACCTGGTGGATCAGACGGCTGCTCGGAGCAGCGCTCCTGTGGCAGGGAGGCTGTTGGGACCTCAGCCGGGACAGGACTTCCCTGTATATCTGGGGAACAAGGAAATATTTTTATTTCTTGTCCAGAGGGAACAGAAGGAATCTCCGCATAGGCTTCTGTGTTCGGTGGGCACTGTGTGAGCACAGTCTGCCTCTTGGCCCCCCTTTCCTTCTGTACAGAAGGCTTAGGAGCCTTGACCTGTTTCCACACCTTGCCTTTCTGGTGATTCACCAAAGGTTCCTCTCTGAGTCGCATGCCCTTTCCTTTTTCTACCCGTTTGAGCTTGCCGTGTGACATCAAACACCTTTCAACCTCAGTGTCAATCAGTGTCTCACTGGGTAAGACATCTCCCATGGCAGCCTTGAGATAAAAGCTTCTTGCTTTTCCTCTGCGTTTTACTGCCTGCTCTGTGACTTCAGGGGTGGAGTCAGCACTCACTTGGGAGTGGCTGACCTTATCCAGGCAGGAACCATTCCGCTCAATCAGATAGACTGAGGGAGGGAGAGGGGGCGGGTCTCCGCCTCCTCCATTGGAGAGTATCAGCTCATTCACGCTTCCGGCAGCCTTGGGGAGCGGTTGTCCCTGTCCTAATATAGCTTGTTCAAGCCTGGCCAGGCGGGCGGCTACTGAATCCTTTTGTTCAGCCTTATCTAGCCCTTTCCCTCCCCCGGTGTTCTCATGGCACTTAGGACGCTGGGTGCGGTCCTGTGTGAGTGCTTTGGAACGGGGCTTAGCCAGCTCAGGAGCCTGTGCTCCTTCGAGCAGGAGGGAATTAACCCTGCTGGCTCTGACGGCGAACGCAGTCGCTTTAGCAACTTTTTGCTCAGAGTGACTTTGGACATCATACTCCCAGGCTTTCTGCACGAATCTCTTAATATCAGTCATTTTCATGGTCTGTGCATCTGTATGCATTAAGATCATCTTTCTGACTGATGGGTGGAGATTCGCAATGAATAAACCCTTGAAATGTGTGTTCTCTTCGCAACCCTCATCATTTCGCCCTGCAAAATAAGTTCGTCTAAGTCTCTCGTAATATTCGCGAGGGGACTCTGCTCTCTCGTGCTTAATGTTAAGAGCGGCGGCTATCGCAGCAGTCGGGTCAATAAACGCACTGTATTCTTCGATAAGTGCTTGACAAAGCTGCTCAAAATCATTACAGACTTCTTTCATCTGCCTAGCCATCCACTCATGTACAGCTCTGCTGGTAGTTTTTCTAACCAGAAACACTTTCTCCTGTTCTGTGGCGTTTGGCAGGTACTGCAGGTTATACCTGAGGTCTTGAATATAACTCTCGATATTATTCTCTGACACTGCGGGGTCAAATCTCTCTATGTCCTTCGCTAGCTCTCTCAGAGAATGGAGATTTATCCTAGCTTCTCCGCTGACGGAGATATGGAAGAGATCGTGGTCAGACCTGTCGCTGCTAGAGAGAGTGCTTAATAGCGACTCGAATTCAGACCTTTTAGCAACCATCGTTAAACTTAAAGAGTATTACTTTTAAGTACGAAATCACAGTTTTACCACAGAAAACCACAAGATCAAGTATGCAATCAACCCGGTAGATCGCAAAAGATCACAAAACAATCAAGCACTGCTTAAAGAGCAAGGGGAACTTTTTCTTTCGGCTTTCAGCACACTGTATTGTCGTGTATGAAACCCGCGGCGTTTTATATTGAATTATTCCGCTTGGTTGACTCATTTCAGTCTTGCCACGCCCGTGACCCAGGGACGCCAAATAATGTAGATTATGCCGGTTCAGGGACACCAAATATGTAATCATAGTGGCTCTCTGAAGGCACCAGTTCTGTAGGGTTTGGGCATTTACTGAGACAATTATTAATTGTAGCAGTAAATCACAAAGTTGATTCTTTTGATGGCTTTAGAATCCAACCATGCGACATAACTCAAACAACGCGCACACACAGGTACTAATACACGAGGATACATTTATTAATACATAGAATATGCATATAAACCTAACAGATCTTATCGAGAGGGTTATCAGAATACAAAAGATATATATTCAATCAGTTACAAAGAGTTACACATCAAGAGGAAATACGTTCAGTATATCATTCATTAAGACCGTTTCGTAAAGTGAACTTGGTTACAACTTCTACATTAGATACTCAAACAAGTACATAACTCTTAGGAATTAAATTGATATCAACTGGTTGGGATAACAATTGAATTCTCGAGCTGTAATGCATTGAAGTTGAATACTCATCCAATCTTTGGGGATTCAGATCTCCTGCGGACTCAAAGAAACAGTTGCAGGCTGTTGCTGTCCAATCCGCGCTCTCTGGCTCCGTGCCAGGCTGTGCTGTGCGGCTTGCGACGGTGCGCTGCAGATGCTCACTGACCGGCTAGTTAGTGTTGGCTTTAACTAGCAAAGTTTGTGCACAGGAGAAAAGATGACTGTGGGTCCCAGCAAGTCAGGAAGAGGACCGGTTCGTTCCTGATGAAGAGCTAGTTCTGAATAGTGATTCAGCTTTCCACAGTTCCGACCTGTTCACGAGGCCTGCTGCTGATTACTCTCTGGCAACCTCCACTCTAGACTCTTAGAACAAAGGAAAGTTCTGGCACTCGGACACACTGGCCGTTCCGTGGTTGTCCGGGCTGAGTCTCAGGATGGTCAGGAGGCGCGCTGGGAGAATGTCCTGCCCTTGGGATTCTCCTTTTAATTCCTTCTGAATCTTGTCTGAATCTTGTTGAATCTCTCAGGCTCTCTGTGTTGCCTGTTTTTACCTGGAGGAACTTCAGCTCATTGATTGGCTGAAAGTTCCATGGGCATCAGAGTCCCACGTGGGTTACTCGGCCCTACCGGTCCCTGATTGGTTGATCAAGGTGAGATATGAGTCACTTAGTCCTGACACTTAGTAATGCAGTCCAGATGTCCAACTCGCACTCCCTAGACAGATAGGCACCAATGGATGACCATTGATCATGATAGCCAGGCTTAGCTAAGTGCATCCCCCTTTGGGAGCTGTCCTTGGACCTTAAATCACCTTGCATGAATGGTTTCTCTGTGGCTGCACCACAGAGATGAACAGAGAAATGAGGCCTAATTTGGGAAAGCTCAGAAACACTTAATTCTGCATTATTATTAAGCCTCGCCGCTACATTTGTGTTCCAGAGGACTGCTCACACTATCACCTACAGGCAGTTTGTTGAAGATACCTAAGAATTCTTAATAAAGAATCAGTTTTGGTTATTGATTGAGTGAAGAAATATATATATATATATTTGAGTTTTGGGGATTATATGCCCGCTACAAAGTGTTCATTTTTTGCATCCATTGACCTGTTTAATACATAAATTACCCCTAATACACTACACAGTCATTCTAACCTTTCTTTAGGTTTAGTTTTCAAAGATAAATACCTCTCTTGCATGTGTGCAAGACCTATTTAATTTAGTGCTGGGGATTTCTAGTAAAAAAAATAGTCACCAGTGTAAAAGACAGAAGCAGCAGGAAACAATTTAAATATCACCTTCTAAGCCTCCAAACTGATTTGATCCCTTGCTTTTTTGGTTAATTATTTTCCACAGTAACCATGTTTCCAAAATTAACTTATCGGCATTACGAAGATAAATATGTACCGTGTGAAAGTCCGCATTGTCTTCTGCTTATGAAGAATGTGTGCTGTTTCTGTGCTTCAGTGGCTCTGTCAAGGAAACAATGTACTGTATAATATTAGGAGAAAATTCTACACATCTAGAAGACACGAGGACACAGGCACCCAAGAACAAGCTGGTCTAGATCAGATTAGAGAGAGTTACAGACTTACTCATAGTAATATGATTATGTAACTGAGGGCTCAGCTGGCACAAAAGAATAGGACACAGTTGGTCTTGTGGGAATTGAGTCTGGATCTCCTCATTCAGGCTGTATATCTCCAACAAAAGACGGATAGTCATCTTATCTGCCCATATCTGTTAATCAGCGCTGGTAACTTGACTGTGACAGTATCCAGCTCATGAATGGAATGTAAGATTGAAAGTGGCCATACTATCAGCCACGTGTTGCCATCAAGTTCTAGCTGTCTGGAGTGTCCTCAGATGTCCACACAGCAATGACCACTGTGGCTTTCCAAACACCTGAGAACCTGTTCAGAGCCACAGTCCTCCTCCCACTGATGATCACCTGGCTGGGGCACTTCAGAGTTCACAGTGTGAAAAAAGCAGATGGGTCCCACAGTGCACATGTTCTTAATAGCAGTGGTAGCGTGAATTGAAAATTAGTGTTAAAGGAAAAAAAAAACTTTTGGCCATGGACACCATCTGTAATCAAAAGAGGTTTAACTACAGTAGACTTCATGATAAAAGCATCTGTCTCTTTCAGTTCCCTTTGAAGACTTTAGAGTTCTCAACTCACTTAATACTTCACAAAAATTTCACAGCTCACTTATCACACAGTGACATGACATACACCTCAAAGATAAAAGAGCTCTCAAAACAAATTGGCAGCACAGTGGTACAAAGGCCCCGATCATGAGAAGGCAACTTCACTTTTTGAGTACAGTCACATCCATCATTAAGAAGTGGAATGTGTGTCATAGCTCCCAGACTTCACCTGCTGTAGATCAGGCCGACTTCACAAATTGGCAGTGGCTTTGAGAAATTTGTAAATTTCTGTTGCTAAGGTGGTAAAATATTCACATAGTCCTAATAACTCAGTGCAAGGGAAATTGCCCATTCCATATCATGCATAAAATAATAGATTGTTAGATTTTATTCAGAAAAAATCACAGCCCTCTTGACAGTTTCATCACTTAGCAGTTTTCAATTGGGGGATAAGACAAGGATGTTCTTCAGAAGCAAGGGAATAGTGAAATACTGTGCATGTTGACATAAGGAAGAGGACATTTCATACTGTATGTGTAAAAGAACAGAGATAGCCAATGGCAGTCTGGGTTAAGGTGTTCTTTGGGATTAAAATGCTTAACAAGCAGTAATAAAATACTAATCTAGACTTAATAATTCAAAAGCAGCTAGTCATTGGAAGAAAAAATAAGTGCCCCCAATAGCACATAAAACATGTTTGTGCTTCCATCTCCTTAAAGATTAAAGGCAATCAGTTCTGCAAAAAGATACTGAGTAATGAATTTCCATTAACACTAGGTCTACCTGTTCCTTCTGTGAAAAAATGTCATGTGGCAGAAATGTCAAGGTTGCAGCAGAGTTGGAGAAATTTGGACAGGCTTAAGATTAGTTACTTTGATAAGACATATTGATCATAGTTTCTTTAAGCGCAGAACTAACAATAATGATAACCAAAATCACAAGCCCATAGAAAATATACTGCACTAGGGTAGCACCCTAGGGTCCAAATAAATTCTTAATCGAACTAGAAATTCGCAAATCATCAGGATTATAGTTAAGATAGTTCTTCTCAGCCAGGTTGTTGATATGTTCAGAATCATCTGGAATATAGGTGCAACACTCAGAGCCTATCACAGCACACATACTGGCCTGGGCAGCCAAAAGGTAGTCCAGTGCCATATGATTCTGCATTGCAACAGTCCTCAGTGCCACCAATTCCACATTTATTAATTGAAGACCTTTGGTTGTCTTACTTGCCAATCTCTCCAATGAATCAGCCTTATTTATACTGTAGCTTCAAGAACTAGCTTTGCCCCTCCATACGGCGAAAAGGCAATAGCAAAGAACCTTTCAGTTTCCATGATCTTCCTTTTCTGGCAAACAGGCTTAGACTGGAAGGGGCTTTGCTTCTGTAACCTGATATGGGGCACCACATATTCTAAATAACACGATCCCGACCATCCCTCGGGCAGCCAGTGGTAGGCATGCTCCCCGCAAATCCAAAAAGCACCGTGTAAGGATGGCTGAGGTGTGGATTCTTTAAAGCTAGTTAGCTTAAAGGTCTTATTGTCACCAGGACCATATCGAAATGTGACTTCTCTACTTGTTATTGAGGCAACCTCTTTCTCACTCATTACATTCTTCGTGAAATTAAATCGACAGATGGAATTTCCTAAAAATCTTGTGCCTTTGGTTCTTACAGCACAGGTAGACTGGAGCCCAGCATAATCTTAGGGGGTTTAAAAGATAGGTCAACAGCTGGGTAATAACTCTTAGAAAAATCTTAGATAGTCTTCTATCTCTTTTACTTTGTTTGCTTTAACTGTTTTCTTATCTTTTCCTGTAAAGCAATTTGAGAAGGAAGTTTAAAGGCACTGTATAAAACATCAATATTATTGTTAATTATATGACCAACATATTAAAGAATTAACAGTCAATGGTGACTGATGATTTCTAGGCAGGTGGTTGATCCAGGAATATAAATACAGGGAAGAGCAAAGGAACAGTCAATTTAAAAAGAAAGAGACAAGAGGAAGAGAAGAAGAAAATCATCCTCATCTGTTTCCCTGGTCTTCCTCTTAAGCTGAACTGTGGGAGACATCCTGTTTCTAATTCTGTCTTGGAGTCAGATTCTGTAATATGAAATATTACTTATAATTATATCTAATATTATATAGTGCAGCTGGGTAGCTGTGTCAGCATGCGTAGGCTGCAAAGGAAGTAGTAATAGGTTTATTCCCTGCTGAAAAGAGAAGAGAGAAACATTTTGGCTGTCACACTCTGTCTTCTCTTTTCAGCATGGAATAAATCTATTACTTGTTCCTTATAATATTATATATATACAATACATATCATTTAGTTCCCATTCTCATGTTTGCATTCATGTTTTAGGAAAGAAGATCTAGTCATTAAGATTCCATCAACAAGCAAGCAGCCAGACCTTCTTCAAAAGGGGCCGGTAGGAGGCTAAGGTCTCTTTTCACCCCTGGCAACCGTGGGAGGTGAGCAGTTTCATCCTTCCATGATATTGTCATGTTCTTTTTGTTCTTCAACTAAGGGGACTGCTTCAGTACTGTTTGTACTACTTCTCTTCATGTCCCATCTGAGGTAAAATAATAAATGTTACCCTCAACAGTGAGACAGATTTTCTGAAGCAGTTCGTCTCATTCTTTTAACAACCTCTCTCCTTGACAGGCTGCTTACATTCATCTCCATAGGAAGCAAGAGTTCTGCATTACACAGGAAGTGAATGGTTAAACATTTTACTTCTCTGAAAATTGATGATTGAATGGTTATTTATACAGATTAATTAAATCAAATTTTACAATTGTTTGAATTCTATACACATACCAAACACTAAGCACCTGGCATTTGTCTTGATTTGACAGAAGAAAACAGCAACAGACTCCTATCTGTAACAGGAGCCAGTCCAGGCTCCAGTAAAGCATAGCTCAGGCCCCTATGCAGACGGTATGATCTGGAAGTAAGTGGAGAAGGACATCGGGGGAGGAGACGAAGAGGATCAGGGCGGGTTGACAGATGGGGGACATAACTATAATGATCTGGTGCTCGGGGGGCATGGCGATGGCAAACAGGTTCGGGGAAGTCCAAAAGGGGGAATCCTGGGCGCAGTCTAAAGTCCAAAATCGGTGGATCCATCCAGGACAAAACAATACATGTTTAAAATCTGGAATAGATTATTACTGCTAGTAATCTGAACTAGCAGAGTTTGTGTACATGAAAAGTGTCTGCGGGTCTGAGCAAGTCACACTCTTTAGACGGGACAAAGACCGCTTCGTTCCCAATGTAGCACTTGTCCTGAATCCTGAGATTCAGCTGTCGACAGTTCCGATCGTAGTTCACTTGTTGATCAGGTGAGCATTCACGGTGGGGTACCAGCGGTTCACGAGGCTTGGTGCTGGGCTAACCTCAGGTGGATCCTTTGGTTACGTGCAGGCGACCTCCGATCTCAACTCTTAGAACAAATTAAAGTCCTAACACTTGGACACACTGGCCGTCACGTGATTGTCCAAGTTGAGTCTGTGACTGTCTTGGTGGGGCACTTTCTGGGCCCTGTGCTGCCTCTTTTATCTGGAGGAACTACGTTCCTTCATTGGTTGAAAGTTTCATGGGGATTTGAGACCCACGTGGGACTTCTAGTTCCTGATTGGCTGATCAAGATGGAAGATGAGTAACAATGCTCCCTGACATTAAGGTAAACAACTTGGGATCAGACTCTCCCTTGGAATCTCGCAGACAGAAAGACACCAGAGATGACCATTCATTAGGGTGGCTGGAGAATCTCAGCCCTGGCAGTTGTTCCTTATCAGGAAACTATCAGATAGAAAAACACCTTAAATCTGAACCACATGGAATGGCCCCTCTGTGTCCAGCACCACTGAGATGAGGGAGAGAGAGGGGGAGAGAGACTGGGAAGGGAGCAGCAAACTTAATTCCTGTATTATTAATAAGCCTTGCCACTACACCATGATGAAGCCTATGCCGTCGGGTCTCTCCTGGACCCACTGGTAGGCTGACTTTCGGGGGTCCATCTTCCAATGCTGAGCTTAAATAAAGACAGACTAAATAGCGGGCAGATGCATGAAATCAACTAAAATACGAAAGAGCCGGAGCGGCCTTAAGAGGAGGGATTCCGATTGTGACACTATCCCTGTCAATCCCCACAATCCTTCAGGACTCATGAGTAGGTGCTTTGCATACCTGTGCCGCCTCACTGATGCAAACACTTTAAGACTCACAGAGTGGATCAGTCACCGTTCAGCCCTGTAGTGGCAATGGTTGTTAATAAGACAGAATTAAGTGTTGCTGTGCTTTCCCAAATGAGGCCCCATCTCTCTGTTCATCTCTGTGATGCAGCCACATAGAAACTATTCATGCAGGCTGATTTAAAGATGTTTTTTTTTATAAGGGACAGCTCCCAAATGCGGATGCACTTAGCTAAGCCTGGCTATCATGATCAATGGTCATCCATTGGCGCCTACCTGTCTAGGGAGTGCCAGATGGACATCTGGACTGCATTCCTAGGTGTCTGGAGTAAGTGACTCATATCTCACCTTGATCAACCAATCAGGGACTGGTAGGGCCGAGTAACCCATGTGGGACTCTGATAAACTTTCAGCCAATGAACAAGCTGAAGTTCCTCCAGGTAAAAACAGGCAACAGAGAGCCTGGAGAAGGAGAACTAGTAGGACTATTCCAGTAGGAGAATTCTAAGGTGAATTCCAGGGGTGTGAGACAATTCCAGGGCAGGATGGCCCAGGAGCAGAAGGCTCCCAAGGGCAGGACATTCTCGCAGTGCTCCTCCTGACCATCCTGAGACTCAGCCCGGACAACCACGGAACGGCGAGTGTGTCCGAGTGCCAGAACTTTCCTTTGTTCTGAGAGTCTAGAGCGGAGGTTGCCACGAGTAACCAGAGGATCCACCCGAGGTTAGCATCAGCAGCAAGCCTCATGAACAGGTCTGAACTGTGGACAGCTGAATCACTATTCAGAACTAGCGCTTCATCAGGAACGAACTGGTCCTCTTCCTGACTTGCTGGGACCCACAGTCATCTTTTCTCCTGTGCACAAACTTTGCTAGTTAAGGCCAACACTAACTAGCCGGTCAGTGAGCATCAGCAGCGCACCGTCGCAAGCCGCACAGCACAGCCTGGCATGGAGCCAGAGAGCCCGCAGGAGATCTGAACCCCCAAAGAATGGATGAGTATTCAACTTCACTGCATTACAGCTCGAGAATTCAATTGTTATCCCAACCACTTGATATCAATTTAATTCCTAAGAGTTATGTACTTGTTTCGAGTATCCAATGTAGAAGTTATAACCAAGTTCATTTACGAAATGGTCTAAATGAATGATATACTGAACGTATGTCCTCTTGATATGTGTAACTCTTTGTAACTGAATGAATATATACCTTTTGTATTCTGAGAACCCTCACAATAAGATCTGTAAGGTTTATATGCATATTTTATGTATTAATAAATGTATCCTCGTGTATTAGTACCCGTGTGTGTGTGCGTTGTTTGAGTTATATCGCATGGTTGGATTCTAAGGCCATCAAAATAATCATTTTGTGATTTACGGCTACAATTAATAATTGTCCCCGTAAATGCCCAAACACTACAGAACTGGTGCCTCGTGAGAGCACACTACACCATCAATAAGCAATCATTATCAAGAAGCCATCAATTAGTTTTTCATAGTTAAAACAAGTTATTTTCAAAATCCTCTTTATTTTTGTAAATGTAGCAGGAAAGAAATCATTTTATTTTTTGTGATCAAAAGCATTAAGTGATCTGACCCATCACTCTTTGAATTTTAGTAACATTCTTTTAGTTGAGGGACTTGGGAAGTAAATGCAGTCGTGTCACTTATTTTCTTTTATAATGTGTTATTTAGTTAGTGCTTGGAATCCATTTTCCATGTTTCATTATATATCCAATAGGAACACTGGGTATTATTTGTAGCTTCAAATGGTCTGCAAGATACTTGTACTGCTCCTTTATCATTTGGACGAATTCTGGCCTTTCAACAAGAGGTGAGGTTGAAAAAGCCTGTAGAAAATATGAAAACAGAATGAATGTCATGTACATTATATTATATCATAATATTCTGATTATGGTCATATTATGGTTGTATTGATATGTCAAGTCCTTTACTTAACTGGTTCTGTTCTTTATACCTCTGCTCCTATTGTATTTAGTACAGTAGTATTTGTCAATACATATAAAACATTTTCAGACAAATAATATTACTGACACCTCTCTGTGAAATACTGTAGCTGCAGAGCCTGACTTGCTTATTTTATAGACAATCCCAAGCTTAAATCATTTATCCACACATCTAATCAGTCAGTCAAATCACATGTAGTTCATGTGATTAACTCAGCAGATGATTAAAGAAACCCATTGTTTTCCTTTTATACTCAAGCCTTTCCTGCTATTTTGATAGCCGTTAACTCCTTAGAGGGGTTAATAAATGTATGGCCTGATGAGCTGGAATTCCAAAACAAATAATTTTAGTCTTCTGTAGTTGAATGCAAATTATTGACAAAACTGGTATTGCATCAAAAACTTACAGATATTCAACTTCTTTACCTGTCTTTATATGACAGGAAAGCAGACCCCTGAGATCAGTAACCATTTTATTTGGTACACTTTGAACTCTTTCTACTACTATAAGTTAAGTCTGATTAGTACATAGTAAGATTTAATCATAACATGCCTAAGTTTAAATTTCACTTTGTAAGCTATAATTTATTTTTAACTCATTCCTTTATAGTCTTTAATAGAATCATCTAAATAAACATTGAGATCCCTTTTGAGCATATCTTCGTGAAACTGTAAATTTCCCAAGTGAAATGTACTGTATAATATTTGTTCACACTACCAAAGTGGACCTATTTCTGTGAAATAGGTCCACACCTGAAGAAGGCTCCACAGCCGAAACGTTGTGTTCTCTTTCTTCTTTTTTTCAGCATGGATTAAACCTATTACCTATTTCTGTGAAGCTGTTTCTTACTACTTTGATATTTCAGAATGATTGTTATTGAAGTCATTGTTATAGAACAAAATAAGGATAATATTTATAACCTCTTTAATATTTTCAGAAGGGATACTTGTAATCAAAGATTAAAAAATGAATACCTTACTGTTTTTAAACCACATTTCTACAGCCAAACATACACAGAAATAATATTTCTGAGTTTATTTTATGTATATATGACAAAGATTAAAACTGTGTGAGGACACATGTAGAAATCAAATCTAGATGTCTGACTTGGCATCATATATAAACAGATATCAACAGATCAAATGTACCCTTCGTATCTCCTCATCTGTCAAATCACGGCTGTCATCGTCAGTCTTCAAAATATTTTCAAAGAAGTTGTAAGGTCCAACCATCAGCATGTTCTTCTCAGTGTCGTACACTCTACGCATCTACAGAATAAACATAAAAAAAATTCCAATTCTTCTGGAACTACAAGTAAATGCAAAGCACTGGTACCAGCCTTTCTGTCAACACCACTATCTTACTGTAAAAGTCTGATGATTTCTACTGATTCCAATGAAATAGTCTTTATTGTAGCTACTTAAATCATTATATTTTACAATGTATTTTATCAAGATATACAAAATCTCTATAAATACATGTTCAATCAATATGAATACAAATTTTGCTGATGAATATGAATAACAGTTGCACCTATACAGTATATATATAGATGTGCATTTTTTTATACCAAAGAACTTTTAACTTAAAACATTAAAGCCTTTTTCTACACAGACATATGCGCATGTTACCAATAGGCTTTAGGTGATATTTAAGTAAGCCTCAAATGAGCAAAAAATTAATATAGATGGTGTTCTCCTCTTTCTTAAACAATGTTTGATCCACATAAATAAATCTATAAACCCTCTGTACTCATTGCATTTTAGAACAGTATAATGTTACTAAAACATTTTCTGCAAAGGTTGTTGGAAAACAAAGTTTTAGTTATTAACTGCCCCAATAGTTTCTAAAGTGCCCCAACATTGTCCAAACTTCTATTCATACAAATATAATACCACATATTAAAAATACAAACTTTTAAAATCAGTGTTAGAGGACAAAGACTGTTCAATGATACAGGCTGCTGACCAGTGTAAGATATAGCTTTGCCCAGCGTAAGACAATGCCTGTACATAATGACTGGTGAATCATAGTCAGGATCCAGACTGTAAATCAAAGCCAATCACACAAAACACGCATTTTGATGGCAAAAATAATTGCCAAAAATTTGGAAGTCCTACAATTTGTTTTAATTTCGGTTTCAATATTAACTGATTTTTCGGTATCTGTATCCAACATGTCAACTCAGGTGCATCTTCAAATCAATTTTGTTTCCTGTTTCTGAGCCGCCATTGAGACCATCCTATAGGCAAAAAAGATGGAGACAATACTTCCCACTGCACCAGTATCTATGGTGGTATTTTTTGTGCAAAATCTTCATTTATTTTGAAAAAGAAGACCACATTTAATATCTGTAAATCTGCAATTTCCTCCAAGTTCATTTAAAATCTTATTTGCATTTCAGTGCATAGTGATTTTGAAATAAAAAAAATCCAATGTCATACTCTAATGCAGTGGTTCTCACTTTTTGGACCAAGTACCACCCCTAATCCAACCAAAGCATCCAAGTACCACCTACAACTCATCAGCTCATAGGAACCCCAGAAATTCTCAATGACCAATATGAGCGCGAGTGCACACACACACTCACACATACATGTAATAAATATTATAATCAACTTTATTTGATATAGCGCCTTTAAAGGTGGCTTCTCAAAGTGTTTTACAGAAATAAAAACATTAACAACAACTAATAAAAAAGCACCATTTCAGTGAGAGGGGTGAGCCTGTTTAGTTGAGCAAAGCAGATGTGAATTAATTTTTCGAGCCTTGATACAATTCAAAACAGAGTCTAACAGATATTTAATCATCAGGCATTTTCTTGACGGCAAAGGTCTCGCGGTTGATGTTGTAATGCGTACATTAATTTCTGGAGCAACCTCTTTAATTCGTGCAACTACACCGCTATGTCGGCTTGTCATTGCTCTAGCACCGTCTGTACAAACTCAGACGCATTTTATCCAGTCGAGGCCATTCTCTTCGATAAATTCATTCAGAAGCTGAAATATGTGCTCTCCTTTAGTTCCTGTTGGTAGCGTCTTACAGAATAGAAAGTCCTCATAGGACGTACCCTCAAATTCGTATCTAACGTTAACGAGCAAATTGGCCAAATCGACTACAGACTCATCTAATTGCAGTGAAAAACATCTGCTCATCTTAACGCGCTCTATCAGTGTACTTTTGATATAATCCTGTCTGTGTCTTTCAGGGGGAGGGGGGCAGCAGGTCGAGCTGTTTAGCAGCTTTTTCTCTACACATAATACGTGTCAGCTCTTTTGCCAACAGTAAATAAAGTTCTTCAAAAATAGTGTAGCTTACCTGCTTTAGCAATCCGCAAGCTTGCATTTTTCCGCGTTTTCCTTTTTATTTCCGTATTTAAAGTTTTTATTTCATGCGCATGGGAGCTAAACACAGAGACGCTCGGTGTATTTTTCTCAAATTAGAACAGTTCTTAAATATTTTTCTGTTATCACGCTTTCGGGTGCTCACAAGATGACCTGCGTTCGTAGCACGTATTTCTATGCATTCCTGTGTTTACAACGTTGGCATTGTTCCAAAATCACGCACATTCTCCTTTCTCCCTACTATACAGTAGCTTTTTTTTTAATACAATTGGTCATCATCCGTAGCACGCATTCCTATAGAGTGGTATAGAATTACAGAGTATCTCTTGTGTCCACTGAAGTATTAGCGCGCACTGTATCGTAGTATGTAAGCTGCATATTCGACACGTATTAAAATACAAAATATGAAAACCTGTCCCGATTTTTCAGCGCACACGACACAGTTCCAGGGTCATTTGGCATACCACCTGGCGCCACTCCACGTACTACTGCCGGTACGCGTACCACAGTTTGAGAACCACTGCTGTAATGGAAACAATTGATAAGTAATCAGACTATATAAAAGGGGTACTCTGAAAACACTGACACTTTCCTTTAAGGATATTGCCTGAGTTGATCATTTCTAGTAACCAGTGGTCAACATGACCCACTGTACTACATGCTCATAATATCCTCCGGTATTTTAAAACACAATGCTTTTCTACGTGCATTGTGGTTCTGTGTTTCAGAATGTGTGGGGGCCGCAAAGTGTTGCTGCTTCTTTTTGAGCAGCTTCTGAGATCACCCAGACGGTACTATGACACGGCTTTTTATACCATCTTGTCGACTGTCAGTCTTGCTCCTCTCAGAGTGGCATCAGGGCCCTTATCAGGAAATGTAGCTGGATAGATGTGAAAAGAGTTACCATCCATCTTCACACCTAGAAAGAATATGGATGTAAAGGAAAAATAGACATTATTTAAATCGATTGGTGATGAGAGCTGCAATTATTTCTTGTAGGCAGATGTCAATAAAGGTAAGAAGCAAAGTGATTTTTTCTTTGTTGTTGAGTCATTTTCACACTGGGTAACCTTAATTTCCTAAATTTTCCCCTTGGTTTGGTTCTTCTGCCTTATTTTTGTCACAGAGTGAAAAATAATGGGTGTGGGACAAAAGATGCCTGGGGCTGATTGGTCATAAGTGGTCATTGAATGGGCAGTGTCGCCCTATGTGTTAATGCAATGCCTTGGTCTCTGAACTTCCCACCTTGTTCTCTGAACTTCTTACCCTGACCAAAGGTCCACATAGCACAGATGCCAGGTAATTACCACACACTTTGGTGGGGTGGGGTTTCAAGGCAGCTTTGACTGTGCCTGTTACCTGAAGGGGGTTCTGGACCAGAGTGTAAATTCACAATGTATGTAAACCTCCCCATCTTGTTCAGCCAGTTCCTCAATGAGGCCTGAGCAGTTAGCTCTGCCTCTACCCAAGACATCACAGGCACACTTCCAATCCCTCTGAGGATGAATCCAATCCCTCTAGGGATGTTCACCGTGGCGTAAGGAGACACAGGCAAGTTCCGGAGAGAAGCAGTGACAGACTGATCATTTGGGTCATTTGTTCTGGTAACTGGAACCCTTGACTGTTCTATGAGTGAGTCATATCATGTGCTCTTTGCATTGGGTGTGTAGTTATAGGAATGACTGTGTTACGTTTATGTGATGGGAAGATCAGAATACTGTAATAAAATATGATATTTTAGATGATTACTGTCTTGTCTGGTCTGTGGATGTACTAGTAGTTCTGAGAGATAAAAAGAACCTGCAGCTGGGAGGAAGTTTCCTGACACCCATTATAATGGCTAGGTGTTGTACTTTGGATTCAAAGCAAAAAGTAGTTCTGAATAAACTGTTACCCCATACATGACATTTTAATGTGCCAAAAAAGCCTGGCTATTATCTAAAGGAAATATGAGGTGATTTCCTGAGATCTTTCACTCAGTTCTCCTTTTTAGTGGCTGGAATCAGAACAAAACTCAAGACAATCTTGTCTTTCAATTATCAGGCATTATACAGATACTCATACTCAAAGTGTATATACTGTAGCTTTTTTTAGAAAAAAATAGCTGCAGCCAGGGGACTGGCTGAAGCCCAAGCGAATAACTTCGGGCATGTCTGGAAATAAACAGAGAGAGAAAATGTGGGCAGACAGGTAATGTGGTGTAAAGGGCTAAAGTAATAGACTGCCTGAAAGTAAGCAAGAGGGAATGAGGTAAAAATGAGAGAGGAATGTCATAAAAATGGATGAGGCTCCCATTGGGGAAAAAGATGGAACTGCTGGAAGATGGGATACCACTGGTCAAACAAATGGTGAACTGCCTTTGGAGAATCCAGAGAGCACTGGCAGAAAAAAAGAAAAAATGATTTCCACTGTATCAGTGGTCCAGTAGGAGTATTTTTTTTTTCAGGAGAAAAGTGAAGCATTGGCATGCACAGACACACAGAATGGAATGAGCTGCCTTAAATAAGCAGTTTTTTTAAACTGATGAAGACCTGCTTTGATGGCTGGAATGTGGGTCTGAGTGACAGGCTCCTTGGCCTTGTGTGCACATGCTCAGTAGTTGGTTGTGAGCTCGTGCAAGTGCTGGGGTTGCCATTGTCAACGGTGGGATGAAAGACAGTCCCAGTCCAAGCTTGACAGTGTCTTCTTACCTTATATGTACTGTTCAAGAATTCTGAAAGTCATTGTGCAGTTTGTTATAACATTTAGGCAATTTTGACATATCCTTCCTTCACATATTCAATTCTGTTTCTCCTCGTTTAATGCTGAATAATAATTTGATTATGCTCTTTCTGCATGTCTTTTGAGTCTGTATTCATAGCTTTAAATGCATAAATGGTCTTACCTACACCATATACCACTGCCAGTGATTCCCCTGTCTGTTAACATCATTCATCTCTAGAAAAAAAAAGGAAAATATAAGCCTGGAGCCACCTTGTGGGAGACTGAGAAACCAATCCACATGTTCCTTATGAAAAAGTTTACACATGGTTTCTGGGTCTGCAGCATTACCTGACACACAGGCCAGCTGAAGTTCAATTTGGCAGTCTTCATAAATTCACCTGCAATTACACCAATGAGAAAGGAAGGATACATGCAAGAAAGTCTGTTAAAATGTGTATTCTGTCTCTATGAGTCTGTGTGTGCCCTGTGATGGAGTGGTGTCCTGACCAGGGTGTACCCCAACTTGTGCGAATTGCTGGCTGTAAGGCTCTGTAAGCCTGCATTGTGTGTTTTATTTCTGTTTTTGTTTGTGCACCTTCGAACCATCCACTCCACTAATCCTGTTTTTAGACCTGTGGATCATGAAATTAATCTCTGAAGATAAGCAAGCCATCACAATGTTTTAGTTAAAAAAAACATGCACTTTGATTTCCTGTAGTTTTGCTATGCTTATAGGAACAATTTATAACTTTATGTTCTGGTCTGAAATTCAAAAATAAAATTTATAATAGAGACCACGATTTTATACATAACATCAAAGTTTATGATCTGATAAGATTCTAATTTGAATTACACTGTTACAGCCTGTAACAAATGTTAAGCCAATTTCACTCACGAAGCAGTTTCATGGTGTTGTCATGGGAAATCCCTTTCTTATCAAAGAATCCCCCAACCATGTAGAGATCCAGCCTGTTGTAAAAAAAAAAACACTTTCTTTAAAGTCGGCCACCAGTTGTAAAATTATGAAGCATGGTTTCAGCACAATGGTTTGCATTGCTGGCTTGTATTGCTGGGGCCCTGCATTCAGTTCTGGACCTGGGTGCTATCTGTGTGAGTTTGTATGCTCTCCCTGTGTTTGTGTGGGTTTCCTTCTGGTGTGAGCACGTTTGTCTGTGTTTGTGTACTCTGTGATGGACTAGTGTCCTGTCCAGGTTGTATCCTGACTACTACATTGATGGATGGATACTTTCATCAGATCTCTCTAACTAAGCAAGACCTGGAGTATAATAGTCAGCACCATAAATGTGCAAAGAAATTTACTTTCTGCATGTATGCTACTCCTGAGCTAAACATAATATTACAGTTACTGTTTAGTCTTAGAATATTGATGTGTAGGACTATTATCAGGATTGTTATTTGTAATTACATACTGTGAGAAATCCTTGCATTGTTTTTTCATCTCTTCAACCAATGCTTTCACTCCAACACCCACTTTGGAGCCATCAATGTGAGCCAAGCTGACCTTGCCAGTGCCTGAAAAAGAGCAGAGCAGTCAGCTAGTAGTAAATGTTGGCATTGTGAAATGTCCAGTGTGAAAACAACTATTATATTATTTTATCTATCAGAGGGACAGAGTATTGTGAGTTATTGAAGCAAAATATATAGCTTGATGCAGATAATGTTTTGTTTTTTACCCATATGAAGTTGGGTTGTGTGAGATATAGCATTGCTGAACAATTACCTGTAAAGCAGAAAGAATATCCCAGAAAGGTTTTGATAGGAAAACTTACAACAGTAAAATATGCACAGTGGTGTGCAGGATGGTAAACGTGACTCCAGACTAAATAATCAAGAACACTACTACATATGTGTGACAGCTGAACTGTTTTTTGCTGAAGAGAGTTCAGCTTGGCAGTTTAGCAACATATTTATTGTTTTGTATAAAATAAATTCTTGCTTGTGTATAAGTAAATCTGAGCAAGTAATCAAAAAATCTAAGGACACTATGAAGGCTATAAATGAGAGGAAACCATTCATCTCCTGTTTAGTTGCAAGTAGCTAATTGATCTCATTCTTATGTTTAGTATAAACTCTTTGTATAACAAAGTGTCCCTGTTTTCAGGAAATGGCTAGATTAGATTCTTGGACCAGTTAGGCACTCACTACCAAGCAGGCTAGATTAGCCAAATGTCAGAAAAGTCCTGTCAGAAAGGAAAGAATAAAGAAAAGTACTAATTTATACCTATTTTCAGATAATCGTTGCTATTTTCTGAAATACAAAACATCGCTTTCATGTTCTTGTAGAGTTCTTTTTAAAAATAATGTCTTGCTACTTTTACTTTTCTGCTCCAGTTAAGCAGTAACTAACCTGGGCAATGGAGGACAATAATGTGGCAGGTGGTTGCCTCATCACTTCCGATTCTAGTCACAGGTCCTGTAACAGTTGGAAAGAAATGTCACAAAATGTTCTTTGTTTGGCTGTGCTTTTTTAAAATACTTCACCTTATAGTAAAACAATGATTATCACTATTTGTAATCCATTCAAAATGGATATAAACATGAAAAAATAGCTATTTTTTAGTTTTGTTAACACTTCCTGTCTCCTATAATATTATTAAATTGTCTTTAAAGAACTTGATATATGCTGTTGACTCAGTATAGAAACGAACATTCCTAGATGGTTCAGTTGTACTTTGGGGTCATATTTTAAGGTTGGCATTAAATCTTTTGATGTAACAAAATGTCCACTTTATAAGAAACTTTATTATTATTCCAAAATATGACCGAGCTACCATATCAGTCCACAGCATAGGTCACTGCTTATGTGTTTGAAGTTATTCACAAAATTAAAACGTTGAGTAAATTGTAAGTGGTAAGTGATTTCATGTTTTGTCATCTGTTTTTAAATGACATTCATCAATGGATATAAAATCCTTCCCAGCTCCACCCCATCTCGGCTCCCCTCTTTTTCCCCATCTCCATCTTTTCAACTCTTTCCCATCATCTTAAACTGTAAAATCTGTAGTCAACTCTCCTGCAATGGGGCTATACAGTATGTATTTGCTTTCCTTTATGATCATTTAACTTTAGTTGTACTTGTGTTTTTGTTCTACATTATTTCTTTTGCTTAAGCCCTCATCAGATCCCCCTGTTTTGAGTGATTCTGACACTTTTTCATAAAAGACAATAAACAAATCATCATAAAAAGTCATTATTTTGTTATGTTTTGTAATTTCCTTTATATTACAAAGCTTAACAGCTAGAGCACCATCACTCAATATAACTCAACAGAAGTGGTGCAATTAAGAATACCTAAGGAACAATATAAAACTTCTTTGAAAACACAACAACAAAGGCTACCTCTTTCCCAACAAACTGCAGATTCATGGAATGTAAACTCATATGGAAAAAACGTTTTTTAATATAAAATATATTTCAGGATTCTACCTTTACTAAGGTTAATCGTTGCATATTCTCTCTGAGAAACATAAAGCAGATAATTTGGTTGCTCTTTCACTTCAGGTTGCTGCTTGAATTTTTCAGCTTCAGGCTGTAACACAAAATTATTGTCACTGCATGGAAAATTCAGCTTTTGTATAAAAGGATTTTGAATGACTTTTAAAATAACCAGAGACAGTTTGAGACTGCTTCAAAGTTTTGTGAATCACTCCGCAAATGCCAAAGTTTCCAAACTGCTGAAAAAAGCATGACAGCAGACAGCAGAAAGACGGCATAAAGTCTTCCTTTACCTCTGTTTCTTTACATGGATTACACTTCAAACAGATTAGTTTGATACATAATAGTCTGCATTGCCAGCACTGTTTTGTAACTGTGCTTCATGCATTTCTCACGCTTATCAATACTGTGATTGATGAAACTATATCGTTTATCTATTAAATACATACAATACTATACAAGCAGTCATTTAAAAATTCACTCTGTCAGCGGTCAGTTTTTAATGCAGATACTCTGTCATCAAATTAAATTACACAAATGAAATGCTCATATGTATACAATTTATAAGCACAAATTGTCCAATACATCTTTTAATCTATACTTAAATATTGATTGGAACCACTGATTGGGTGGCAATCTCATGAATGTGAACACAGCATAATTTCCAAGATATTTTAAAATGTAGTATACTGGATAAACAGAGTCTATATGCGTTTATTAAGCATTTGATTAATTATGAATAATATATGAATAATAAAGTATTCTAGCATGGAAAACAAAAATAGTACATGTATTCAATTCCAGAGCTTTGACAGAAAGTTAAATGTTTTACGTTTCTTCCTATACAATGCCTTGTATGCTGTAAAAGGTTCCAATATGCATGTTTTATTTTACTTTTATGTTGCGATAATTTATTTTTTTGCAAGATATATAAAAAAGCATTGTAAAGTACCTGTAAATCTTCTCCATATTTTGCCCAGAATTCTTCAATAGTTTCAAAGTCCTCAACCAACTTGTGTTTCACAGACAGGGGCATGGTGCTGATTTGGACTGTTACTGTAAGTGAATCAGTGATCGTTGATTATATGGTGACTTAGAACACAAATCTTCATTTTTATACAGGAGGATATGACCTGCTGACCTGCTGACTTGCTTAATCCATGCTGGGTATTTTTTTTAAGTTTCTCAGAATTTACTTTACTTCCTTGTTAGGTAGTTGTGTAATTCACTACATGTTTCAGCACACCCAAAGCAAAACTAGTCATTTCTAGTTCTGATTTTGTTTCTTCTTAGCTGACCTACATAAAATAAGTGTTTTAATGTTTTTATAAACATATATATTTACATTCTTTACCTATAGAATATTAGGGTGCATTTAAATACATTTTAATGTATTTAAATATTAATAGATTTTATATTTTAAATATATTGTCCTTGTTACTAACAACAGAATATTTAAATGAAAATAAATCAATATTAAAAATTGTGGGAGGTCAATATATTAAATGTATACTATGCTGCAGCTTAAGAAAGATAAGAAAATTAGATGAAACCAGCATAAGGACATTTGGTAATAAGCTTTGTACTAACTATAGGATTAGCCCTAATTACTAAGATGGTTTCAACTTTATACTACATAGAATACATAATGTGACAGCAGATGGAAACTTTAAATACGCACATCGGAAATACACTTTTTGTTACACAGTGAACACTCTCTGCTTTAATAGAGGATATAATAGATAGTAATAAAGCTTTTTAGGCAACAAGCACCTTTGTTGTATTTTTTACAATAGTTGTAGCAGTTGTGTGGTACTGTAAAGCCATTTTTCCTAAAGTGCAACAAAATAAAATCAGCCAGCAACTTCATTGCATAATTGTGGCACCATCAATATAGATAGATGATCCTAAAAAACGGGAAATTATCTGTACATCACTTGATAAGGAAAAGGGAGTTTCAGTTTCACAGAAATTCAATCCAAGCTTCATTAATCCCCTAGAGAAGTTGTCTCTTAAGAAAACTGCTTATTCCTGCTCAGGGTCATACTGACAGAAAGCCCTTCCAGTTAGTACAGAGCACACCCTGTACAGGACACACTCACACACAACAACATAAAGATATTTCAGAGACTTAGGGTGTGTGGAACATGGTACAAATCCACATGAACTTGGGGAGACCATTCAAATCACACACACAGATGCCCCACTCTGGAATCAAACACAGAACAGCTACGCAGACTTTCACTTTCACTGTGCTGTGCTTTCCCGACTGAATTACTGTAAATTATTACCAAATTTAAATCAGTGTTACCTTCCCTGTTTTGGGGTCATATTTTAAGGTTGGCATTAAATCTTTTGATGTAACAAAATGTCCACTTTATAAGAAACTTTATTATTATTCCAAAATATGACCGAGCTACCATATCAGTCCACAGCATAGGTCACTGCTTATGTGTTTGAAGTTATTCACAAAATTAAAACGTTGAGTAAATTGTAAGTGGTAAGTGATTTCATGTTTTGTCATCTGTTTTTAAATGACATTCATCAATGGATATAAAATCCTTCCCAGCTCCACCCCATCTCGGCTCCCCTCTTTTTCCCCATCTCCATCTTTTCAACTCTTTCCCATCATCTTAAACTGTAAAATCTGTAGTCAACTCTCCTGCAATGGGGCTATACAGTATGTATTTGCTTTCCTTTATGATCATTTAACTTTAGTTGTACTTGTGTTTTTGTTCTACATTATTTCTTTTGCTTAAGCCCTCATCAGATCCCCCTGTTTTGAGTGATTCTGACACTTTTTCATAAAAGACAATAAACAAATCATCATAAAAAGTCATTATTTTGTTATGTTTTGTAATTTCCTTTATATTACAAAGCTTAACAGCTAGAGCACCATCACTCAATATAACTCAACAGAAGTGGTGCAATTAAGAATACCTAAGGAACAATATAAAACTTCTTTGAAAACACAACAACAAAGGCTACCTCTTTCCCAACAAACTGCAGATTCATGGAATGTAAACTCATATGGAAAAAACGTTTTTTAATATAAAATATATTTCAGGATTCTACCTTTACTAAGGTTAATCGTTGCATATTCTCTCTGAGAAACATAAAGCAGATAATTTGGTTGCTCTTTCACTTCAGGTTGCTGCTTGAATTTTTCAGCTTCAGGCTGTAACACAAAATTATTGTCACTGCATGGAAAATTCAGCTTTTGTATAAAAGGATTTTGAATGACTTTTAAAATAACCAGAGACAGTTTGAGACTGCTTCAAAGTTTTGTGAATCACTCCGCAAATGCCAAAGTTTCCAAACTGCTGAAAAAAGCATGACAGCAGACAGCAGAAAGACGGCATAAAGTCTTCCTTTACCTCTGTTTCTTTACATGGATTACACTTCAAACAGATTAGTTTGATACATAATAGTCTGCATTGCCAGCACTGTTTTGTAACTGTGCTTCATGCATTTCTCACGCTTATCAATACTGTGATTGATGAAACTATATCGTTTATCTATTAAATACATACAATACTATACAAGCAGTCATTTAAAAATTCACTCTGTCAGCGGTCAGTTTTTAATGCAGATACTCTGTCATCAAATTAAATTACACAAATGAAATGCTCATATGTATACAATTTATAAGCACAAATTGTCCAATACATCTTTTAATCTATACTTAAATATTGATTGGAACCACTGATTGGGTGGCAATCTCATGAATGTGAACACAGCATAATTTCCAAGATATTTTAAAATGTAGTATACTGGATAAACAGAGTCTATATGCGTTTATTAAGCATTTGATTAATTATGAATAATATATGAATAATAAAGTATTCTAGCATGGAAAACAAAAATAGTACATGTATTCAATTCCAGAGCTTTGACAGAAAGTTAAATGTTTTACGTTTCTTCCTATACAATGCCTTGTATGCTGTAAAAGGTTCCAATATGCATGTTTTATTTTACTTTTATGTTGCGATAATTTATTTTTTTGCAAGATATATAAAAAAGCATTGTAAAGTACCTGTAAATCTTCTCCATATTTTGCCCAGAATTCTTCAATAGTTTCAAAGTCCTCAACCAACTTGTGTTTCACAGACAGGGGCATGGTGCTGATTTGGACTGTTACTGTAAGTGAATCAGTGATCGTTGATTATATGGTGACTTAGAACACAAATCTTCATTTTTATACAGGAGGATATGACCTGCTGACCTGCTGACTTGCTTAATCCATGCTGGGTATTTTTTTTAAGTTTCTCAGAATTTACTTTACTTCCTTGTTAGGTAGTTGTGTAATTCACTACATGTTTCAGCACACCCAAAGCAAAACTAGTCATTTCTAGTTCTGATTTTGTTTCTTCTTAGCTGACCTACATAAAATAAGTGTTTTAATGTTTTTATAAACATATATATTTACATTCTTTACCTATAGAATATTAGGGTGCATTTAAATACATTTTAATGTATTTAAATATTAATAGATTTTATATTTTAAATATATTGTCCTTGTTACTAACAACAGAATATTTAAATGAAAATAAATCAATATTAAAAATTGTGGGAGGTCAATATATTAAATGTATACTATGCTGCAGCTTAAGAAAGATAAGAAAATTAGATGAAACCAGCATAAGGACATTTGGTAATAAGCTTTGTACTAACTATAGGATTAGCCCTAATTACTAAGATGGTTTCAACTTTATACTACATAGAATACATAATGTGACAGCAGATGGAAACTTTAAATACGCACATCGGAAATACACTTTTTGTTACACAGTGAACACTCTCTGCTTTAATAGAGGATATAATAGATAGTAATAAAGCTTTTTAGGCAACAAGCACCTTTGTTGTATTTTTTACAATAGTTGTAGCAGTTGTGTGGTACTGTAAAGCCATTTTTCCTAAAGTGCAACAAAATAAAATCAGCCAGCAACTTCATTGCATAATTGTGGCACCATCAATATAGATAGATGATCCTAAAAAACGGGAAATTATCTGTACATCACTTGATAAGGAAAAGGGAGTTTCAGTTTCACAGAAATTCAATCCAAGCTTCATTAATCCCCTAGAGAAGTTGTCTCTTAAGAAAACTGCTTATTCCTGCTCAGGGTCATACTGACAGAAAGCCCTTCCAGTTAGTACAGAGCACACCCTGTACAGGACACACTCACACACAACAACATAAAGATATTTCAGAGACTTAGGGTGTGTGGAACATGGTACAAATCCACATGAACTTGGGGAGACCATTCAAATCACACACACAGATGCCCCACTCTGGAATCAAACACAGAACAGCTACGCAGACTTTCACTTTCACTGTGCTGTGCTTTCCCGACTGAATTACTGTAAATTATTACCAAATTTAAATCAGTGTTACCTTCCCTGTTTTGTTTAAGGTATTGTCAGTTGTAAACGACTCAGTAGCTCAAAATGTGTCAGTAGCTAAATCTTTTTATACAGGTACCATCAAACAGGCTTACAACTAGTCCAGAAACTCTTACAGCATTCAGATCTGTTATCATATTTTAAACGTGTGGTTTTAGTTCTGAAATACAGTACTTAAATATGCAATTTTGTTTTCCTGTTCTTTTCCATTTTTTCCTGTTTTTAAATGTAAGAATACAAGGACACTATGTTACAAACTTATTAGTTAGTTATCAGTTGAACACATTAATAATAAGTTTTAAGCAAAAAGTATTTTATAGTCTCCACATCAAACACAAAGAGAACTAAAATTAAATCTGACCTTTTGTGACCTACAGCAACTTTTACATTTTCATCTTAGTACATTTAGTAATGTACTAAATAGCCATTACATTAAACTAAAACTGTTTGATTAAAAATCAAGTTTTATAGAACATGATGAGATTCTGTAATGATTTGTTAACAAAATGTTGAAATGCAATACGTTTTTGTCCTTAGTTAGTCTATAATATAATTCTTGTAGCAAATTAAGTCTGAGAGGAATAATCTTTTCCCATTAAATTGTCTGATACTGAGGATAATTTGTAAAAATATTGCTACAGTTATTGGAAGGGACAATTGTGTTGTTGAAGACTTTAATGATAATGGTCACTATCAGGTTAATATCAGCATTTGCAGTTCATGGAAGCTTCAAAGAAAAAAAAATAGATGTTTTTAGACCTCTAGAAAGTCTGAGACACATTAATCAAAATGTGTCTGGTTTGCCTTGGTTAATTATATTCTGGGCAAATGATTAGTGAATAACCGTCCAGTAACACAGGATAAAAAGACACTGAGAAAATAAAGGAAAGGAAGGCCAAAAAGACACAACACAAGACAGTGCCAGGCATGAGTGTAAGAAGCGGTGTGAAGAACCCTATGCAGGTCGGGCAGTGAACAAGTCCAGTAGGGTAAGGCGAAGTTGGAGTTGGGTATGTGGGAAGTGTCGTTATCCAGGGGGCTGTTATCCAGGGTGCGAACAAATCCAAAGGGCAAGATGAAGACGGAGTCGGGTTAGCAATCAGTGTCGTATCCGGGAGGCTTGAAGAAAGGGATCACAAAGGTTTCGGATGGTAAGAGCTTAGGAAAACAGTAAACTGTTCAACACAAAGCGGTGAAGTGAAGGCTGAGGAGGTTTAAATAATAAGTGCAGTGAGAAGCAAGAGACGTGATAGGATGATTAGCTTGTGCGTTGTCATTTTTTGGGAATTGGATTGGGCTGTTGTCTAAATGACAGGGGTCGTGGGAATGCACTGGCATTTATCCGAATTATGTGATTGATTATGTGAGAGAGTGATAAAGAGGTCCTTGTCCAGATCAACCAAAGACCAGACCATGTACTTGAATCTTGTCAAGAGAGCTTGACATTCTCTTGTTTTTTACTCTCTGATTTCCAGTAATGAGAAACCTTAGGTGAAAAACTGTCTCTCCTGATTAATGGATGTTTTTTTAGAATAAGTAGATAGGTTTCCTTACGTCTTCAGGTTCCCTTATTCACTTTGTAGCATACAGAGTTATAGAGAAAAATGTTTAACTAAAGGTCATATTTAGCATAGTTTAGACAGTAGGTTCATCTCTCTTGTTGGTTTATGTAGGTGTTATATAGGATTTTTATACACTGTACCTCGTTTCAGTCTGGGATTTTCTGATTGGTCAGGATATAGGCCTCTGAGACTCCTTGCTTCATGTTTAATGTTGTGTTGTTTAATGTGTGCGTGTGTGTGTTTGTTATTGTTAATAAATAGTGGTTATATATACTGTAGCATGCCTGTTTTATTACTGTTTTGCCAAAGCTGTGACAGAGAACAAAGACCTCAGTGACTACTTACACCAAAAACTTGTGGCACAAACCCTCATTCATCTCATTTTCAAAATGTGCGGAATTCCAAAAGTGATTGACAGTGAACAAGTTGGACACTTCTCAAGCAGGATTGTAAAGCTTTGGTTATCACACAGAATCTTCAGATTTCATATTGTCCAAAGAGTTTGTGGGGTTTGCAGGGGAAAGTCTCAACCCACTTTGTAAACTTACACAAAACGCACAAGAATATAGCAAAGGTCTTGGCTTTTTTCTGCTAGAGGTCCAAAAATAATCAATGTGTGTTCATTCATGGACATTCAGGTGGAGCTGACAGTTCAAGTTTAGATTTCAGTGTGTGTTTAAGGTTTAACCTCTGCTTACACAAGAGAAAAGGCACTTTTTACATTATTCCTGAATGTCATATTTTATACTAGGCTATGAGTAGTATTGAGAGATCTTCACTACTGATTTTGTATTTAAAATAATAACCCCCAAAAGCACAATTGTAAATAGATTTAAAAAAATATCATATGGCAAGTATGTTGGAACACCTACCACAGGACATGGGACAATCTGACAAAAGTCATAAGACTTTTGGCTGAACCATCTTTGTGCATATGGATTGTTTTATGGGTTGCTTGTGGCAGTGATTTTTCCTGCAGATGCCTGGTTTCTGCATATCTCATAAGACTGTAATTTCATCTCAGTGGAATACTGCGATCATGGATCTGGAGTATGTCATGCAGTGCTGTGTTTGCACACTGCACATTTGTCAACCTCAGAAGATTTTTTTTTTAAATGGTGTTCATCTTGGTAATTCTTTCTGACATGAGCATGAACTTCGAGAATGGAAACCTTACCACATCTCAAGAGTACATTAGCCCAAATATTCTAACATTATTCTTAACACAGAGAGGAAGAAGAGTACATACTGTAAAATATAAACAGCATAGATTTCAACAGGTTCATAAGTCATCTGACTAGCTTCTAACAATGCTGCTCATTCATCAAACTGAGGATATCCTTTGAAATAAAGGAAGGGATTTCTGAAATAAAGTACCAGGTAGGCAATCTGAGGAGAAATAAAATGCCTGAAGTACGAGATAGGAAACAAGAAGTAACCAGGAGTAACGGGCAAAGAATAGAAAGAAAAATAACAAGGACTGAACTGAACAGGAGAAGGATGTAAGGTAAATAGCAGAATACTCAAAACAGGGAAAAAGAACAGTAAGTAAAGGTCCTGAGCTCTAAGCAGAGGTAATCAATATTGAGCACTCCAAGGTCTCAGAGCAGAGTTTTATATACTGTTGGCCTGAAATGGAGAGCCATGTGCCTCTAGGTACACTAATCTGTGCCTTTGCTGCACAGCTGGGCAACCAGTGCCTGAGGCACCCTCTAGTGGTGAGATTTTGGAAAGATAACATACTGTAAGTTAATCAATAAGTTGACTTTAATCAGAAGAAGAAATACATCAAACCATAAAGTTAGCATGCCTGTGTATTTACATATGAAGCCTGAATCATCAATATACACTTTAGGAATATTAGATCATGGTTCGAAGGGGAAAAGTGTAATGTATAGGTCAGTGTCTGGAAGTGGGCACTCATGTGGTTGATCAGGTTAATGCAACATCTGAGGCAACAAAATAGTACCGTTACAATCAATGTCCAATCCATATTGTGTCAAAAATAAAGTCCGGTGTGAAAACCTCTATGAAGAGAGTATTCATGGGCTTTAGTAGAAGGTTTAAAGTTGAGTGCAGAGTACTGCATGTAACTTGTAAGTCATACTACCGAATACTGGGGTATGCATGCTCATTTCCTGCTCACAAGTAAATTTGCATGCCTGCATCTTTGAATAATAAGGTGTTTGTTATTCCTTTTGGCTTCTCAAAGCACAGAAGAACTGTGAACCTCTCTGTCAAGGAGAGATAAGATTTGTACAGACACAGCCATAAAAGCATTTAGACATGAACAAAGTAGGTGTGGTGATTTTCAAGTCTAGAGAAAAAGTCCCCTGCTCTGGAGAGAAACTCACAAATGTGGGGTCATTACTTAGAAAGGAATGCAAGAAAGACCTTTTGATAAGCATCCATTTTAAGAAACTGGGCGTAGATGCCTTAAAATCATGTATAGTACAGGTTGAGAATCCCTTATCTGAAATTCCTGGGACCGAAAGTGTTACGGATTTTGGATTTTTTCGGATTTCAGAATATTTTTATATTTGCATCTATTAAATGGGACAGCTTTGGGATGGGATCCAAGTCTAAACACAATATTCATTTACATTTAATAATATAGCTAATACATATACCCTGAATGTAGTTTTATATACATTTTACCATCATAATTTTACATAATACCATCAGAAAGGTACGATCAGTCTCCACCTACAATGTCATGTTTTAATTAAAAGGTTACAGCACACGTACACCATTTGTATTTTATTTTTTACTATACAGGTATTAAGTTTTATGTAAGGTATAAAATCAAAGCATTGAATATGATTACAGTTAAATAAAATGAAGTTACACTCATACTGTACAAAAAAACAAAACAAAACATAATGATCACTGCTTACAAACTTGAAGATAAATGCAGCCCCAGACATTAAAACTACATCAGGTCCGAGAAAATTGAGGGAGAGGGTACGTCAGCGATGACATCACTGTGAGCTGGAGAGTTTCGGATTTTGGAGGTTTTCGGATTTTGGAATTTCGAATAAAGGATTTTCAACCTGTATACAGATGCAGCCATTCAAAACAAGCAGGGTATGCTGCGGTACAACGCGGTGGGCGTATCATATCAATATGCGTTAAAACGCTTTATAGTATGCAAATTACATTATGTTAATAGTATCCAGAATCAGCATGTGAAACCGCCAGGTGGAGCTAATAAAGCCTCTGTGGACTTAAGTGATCATGAATGTAAAGTGATTATTTAATATAATCTGATATATAAAATTGTGTATATGTAATTTTTTCGTGTATACAGCATTTAGTATTAAATACAAATTTTAATGCCAAAGTGTACATTTTTAGATAGTAACATTTAAAATCGAATTTTTCATTTTCATACTTTTTCTTTTTTCTTACTTGTGAAGACGGGGGTTTGAATTTAATCCTTTCTGTAGGGGGTTTAGACTTCTAAGTCACAAGCTGGGGTTTATGGCAGGAAAGGGGGTTAACTGATAAGGATTGCAGATGCAAGCTAGGAACCCCCCTGGGTGTAATGTTAAACTGACCATTTCGCCAGAACATCGTAAACTGGCCAAATACCATGAACCCCCCTCTTTACCATCAGACCGAGTGACGTCAGAAACGGAGAAGAAAACACTATATAACCCAAAAGTTTGTAACAGTACGTTGAACAATACTTCGGTTTTGTTGTTTCTTGCGGGAAACAAGACTTCGGCTTTATTGTTCCTTGCATGCAATAAACTCATCTGTTTTACTTCATCTCAGGATCAAGAACCTTATTTCTTCTGTTACAACATTAGAAACACTCAGAATCACAGCACTCACACTGCTCTCTGGGTTTATATTAGAAACACTCAGACAGATGAAATGCTATATCTGTCTTCATCCCCAGCACCTGCAGTAGGTCCCAGCTGCAGCAGTGCAGTCACTGTGCAGCCCTGCTGAGGGAAGTTTTTGTACGGCTGTGTAACACTGTGTGAACAGATATCTACTACTGAGCTCATGGTAACTCTGACAGTAATAATCTGCTGAATCTTCAGCCTGGACTCCTGTGATGGTCAGAGTGAAGTCAGTCCCAGATCCACTGCCACCGAAACGCTCTGGGATCCCAGTCTGACGGCTAGTTGCATAATATATTAGGAGTTTAGGAGCTTCTCCAGCTTTCTTTTGGTACCAGTGGAGTAACCTGTCCACTGGATTCTGAAAACCAGCCGCATGGACTAAAGGAAACCTCTCTCGGGCATCTGATGTCCCTGCTATGCGCAGGGAGGGCGATGATGTCACCGTATCCAAACTAGCTCCGCTACACAGAGAATTTAAAACTCGAATGCTAAAACTTCTTTTTGCTATTTTATACTTTTTTATGAATCTTGTTTACATAATATGGTTAAAGCTACTGTAAATATTTCATCACAAATAAATAAAAAATATGTTTAAGTAAATACATAGACAAATATAAATTATACCCTGCGCAGAGATGAGGAGTTTCCAGATGAAGATGGTGATGAAGGTCATTGTTGCTGTGGGTTCTGTTGCCATGAAGGGCAGCTCTCATTCATGAAGTGTTAAACTCACAGGGCTATAAACACTCCCAGAGCGCTGAAGCATGTGCTGCCAATGCAAAGTGTCTCTTCGATGCAAATTGTCTTCCTGGGTTCAGCAGCACTTGTAGCCAGTCAGTGCTGGAAACACAGGCTTGGTGCTGTGTGTTGTGACAGAACATGAGGAGCAGTTTAGCATGAACACTCCAGTGAACACAACAGATATTGACTTTATTTCCTATGAAATTACATTTACCAAAATCTCCTCCACACTTTTCACCTGAAAAACCAATCCTGTTCCAAAATGGATCTTACTTTTGTCTTGACTGCTTAGATTAAATGATCAAAGAAGGTACAAGCTGCACATACACACAAAAAAGATTGCAAATGAGGAGGCTAGTGGGCCCATCTTGCTTTCTTGGATTCAATTAGCTGATTAGAAGGCTGTAAGTTGAAATCTCAGCTAGACCACTGCTGCCCCTGTTGTGCCCTTTTAGAATGCACTTCACCCAGATTGCTCCAGTTAAACACATGGCTGGATCAATGGGCTTTCTTAAAAGTGAATTACTTGGTGATTTTTGATTATCTAAAATCCTCATCCCACCTCTTCTTCAATAGAATTGGTTTCCACACCACAGCTGTGACAGCGTGTTCCAGGCACCTACACTTCTGTGTGTAAAGAGGTACCTCCTGCTCTTGATGCTATAAACACTCTTTTGACTCTGTGGTGGCTCAAGCCAAGGCTTTGTCTAGGGCCTCTCCTGGGAGTGAGAATTGGACACACCTGGCCTGACTGCCTGGTCAGTGTCCTGTGTGACTGGAATGCCTCTGGAGCTCATGTGATTGGTCCAGTGAGCAGGGCCCTGGGCACAGCAGAACTAGAACACTGCCCAGGGCCCTGAGGTAACCAGGGGGCCCCCGCAATGTGCAACACAACATCTTTTTAATTGTCAATTTCTAATGTGAGCAAAACATTCCCTGTAGTGGCTCTTTCTGTTGCTGCTGTGAAATATCCTAATGGAAGCTGACCGATTCACATTTCCTGCAATGGTACACATGCCTGCTGCAAACTAGCACTGCCCATCCAAACAAAAACTTGAAAGTGGGTGTACAGTACAAAAGACCGTTCAGCAAATATATGTAATCTGTTACACCGGGCCCGTGGATGGAGAAAGGAGCATAATTAATTAATCATTGCCAGAGTCTGATCAGTGGTGAAGGTTTGTAGATTTTATTGGAGGATAATGATGGAGAAAAAAAGGCGGTGGGCGGCCGAGCTGCATGGGTGAAATAGGTAGGATAACGGCAGCAGGAGAAATGCACAGTGAACCAGGCAGGAAGTCCTGGAGAGTGTGGAGCAGGAGCCAACACACACTCTGGGGTAGAGGACTCAATGTCTGAGCCCTGAGGAATAGTGTGAGGTTCCCTTAATGAGGTGATAAGCTCGGCCTGGGCTCGTTTGAGATGGCCCTGACGAGCTCCTTCCATGTGTACGAGATGATGTTAATGCAGGAGCACTGGAGCTCATCAGGGCCTCACATAATCAACATGAAAACATTCTGGTGTCCTTATGGTATCTCCTGTATTTCATTAAATGGGGGTTTGTAAACCCAAACTCCTGTAGTCTTCAGCTTGCAGTCGCTCTCCCAGTGACAGAGGCAGGAGCAGATAGGAGCTGTTCAAAGCTTGTGATTAAAGCATACCTGTGGTCAGCCATGACACAAGGCTGTCTCAGTGGACTGGCAATCATCAGTCACGCAGTTGGTTGACTACTATGTATTTATTTCATAGGATGTTTGGTTTATAAACCTTTCCCATCTGATCAGACTTACTGATTTCACCTCCCTTGTTATTGAGTGCACTTACTGTATTTTATTATTATTTCTGCAATTCCTTTCTGTAAAGGTTTAAATGCAGTACTTTTTAAGTTATGCTTTGCTATAATTTTGAAGTAGAAGGGATCGTTTTAAAATCTGGGATTTTTGGTCTGGTTTACAACTTGTTTATTAAGTGTTCCTCAAAGCTGGTTAATATGTTTTCTAGTTCTGTAATTCATATATTTAATTTTTCTATAAAATAAGCTTGTGTTGGGAGCTGATAATAGTAGTGTCTGTGCAAATCATGATCTAGAGGGGCCCCTTTCCCAGATCTTGCCCCAAAACTGGCTTTAGGAAACGGACTAGTTTGTGATTGGTAATTAAATATGGTGTAGAACTGTGTGTAAATCCTTGAATTTTTAAATTCAGTTTGGTTCATTGTATTAAGAGATTGTTAATGAGAAGACTGTTGTGTATAATTAATCAAATCATTTATAAACACTGAAATAAAGCCATCCAGGCTTTTGTTTTGGCTTCAGTGATAGAGTGATAGATGTTGTTTCCTTTTTAATGATTGTAACCTGAATTTAGTCTGTAACCTATCGAATGAGGAGCAGTGGAAAGAGACCTCCTCCTGGTCAATCTTGTTTCTTTTGTACTGGCTGACTGGCATCACAAAGACTGTAGCTGTTCCTCTATCAGAGTATTCCAGCTCTCATTGACCATATCCGTCTGTGAGCTCCTGTACTCCTAGACTCCTCACTCTGCAAACCTGGAACCTTCAGCTTTCACTACCTCCTCAGTCCCCATCCGGGGCTGCTACTAGAACTGGCCCCTTCTGGGGTGATCTGTCAGTCTCTGAAGTCTCCCCCTGAGACAGGATGTTAGAGAATATTTTATAAAACTAATTTTTACAAGAAGAGATGATACTGTGCAAATAATAGGCTGAGAGTATTTAAACAACTGTAGAGATTAGTAAGGAAGATCAGCAACAGAAACTGCAGTGTTAAACATAATTAATGTGTGTTAATGCTTTTATGGGTCTTGTGTTTCCAAACAAGACAGGGGCAAGCAGAGATGACAGAACCTTTAGCAAACAATGCAGACTTTGAAAGAATTGGAGACAGTTTAAAAGATAAATCATTTTTAAAATAATTAAGCAATAACAGTTAAAGAAATGGAGTACAGAGAACTGCAAATGCAGATCTAAAAGGATATTAGAAAGGCCACAAGGGAGATAGGAAGGAAAATTGAAATGGAGGCTCAAACTTAAAACAAAAGTTCGTTCAATCAGTTATTTCAAAGAAACTGTATCCAGAGAAACGAGAGCTGCTCTTCAGGTACTGGAGAGACTCAAACATGAATAAACCTCTGGGGCCAGATGGCATCATACCAACTGTACCCAGAGAAATGAGAGCTGTTCTTCAGAAGACCCTGACAGAGCTCTTCCTCTTCCTCTCACTCTTCTTGAGTAAAGACACTGATACTGACACCCTATTTCGTTCTCTCATGACATAATCATACAAGTGTAGGACGACAACTGAATGACAACGTAGGTCACGAAGTGAACTAGAGAAGTTAAGAAAATCTCTCGCTCTATTTCTAACCTCTTCATCTACTACCTTTTATAACTTTTGTTAATTATTTTTCATGGTGAAAATGAAGCACTGGCACTGCTAGAAAATGAAGGTGGTACGATCCAGATTGTCTACGTGCTCAGTGCTACTTTTATTATATGTGTATGTGAGTTTGTGTGCGTGCGCGCTCTTGTTGGTCATTGAGATTTTCTGTGGTTCCTATGAGAAGATGACTTGTAGGTGATACTTTGGTACTTTGGTGCTTTGGTTTGATCAGCGGTGGTACTTGGTCCAAAAAGTTTTAGAACCACTGATATAGAGGGGTGATCACTCGTGTAATCAACCAATTTTAGTTGTCATTAACATATTTTTCTCTGCAGTTTGTGATAACTTTCAGGTTCTTTTGAATACAGTCTAAAAGTGATCACTTTGTACATTTAAAATTTTGATGACAAATATTTACTAAAAACTATACCTAGAGTAGATGTAATTTGTACTTCAATAAGTTGTGACAGCACTGGAAAAGTGTGAATACAGCAAGGAACTGTAAGTCTGTGTCATCATTAAGCTCAGTACAGTTACAGAAATTCCATCCTCAGCACCTGCAGTCGATCTCCGCTGCAGTGATGTTCTTCTGCTGAGGGAAGTTTTTGTACGGGTGTATAATATTGTGTGAGCAGCAAGTTACTGCTGATGTCGTGAGCACTCTGACAGTAATAATCTGCTGCATCTTCAGCCTGGACTCCTGTGATGGCCAGAATGAAGTCAGTCCCAGATCCACTGCCACTGAAACGCTCTGGGATCCCAGTCTGACGGGTAGTTGCTGCATAGATCTTCTCCAGGTTTCTGCTGGAACCAGGATAGGTAGTCATTGCTTGAAGCGCAGAAGGCTACTTCACTGCTGGTCTTACAGCTCACAGTGACTGTCTGTCCTGGAATTACAGATTTCACTGCTGGAGTCTGACTCACAGTAATCTATCCTCTGGATTCTGAAAATAATACAAACATTTTATTTTTTGTTTTCATTACCAGCATTATATTTTTTGACAGGTACAATGAATTATACAGTACTTGATTTGTATTTCCCTAAGAAAACGAAATAATATCTTATTAATAATAATACCCTGAGCACCGATGAGGAGTGTCTAGATGAAGATGGTGATGTAGGTCATTGTTGCTGTGGGTTCTGTTGCCATGAAGGGCAGCTCTCAGTCATGAAGTGTTAAACTCACAGGGCTATAAACACTCCCAGAGCACTGAAGCATGGGCTGCCAATGCAAAGTATTTCTTCTATGCACATTGTCTTCCTGTATCTGTAGAAAATAATTCCTGAAATAGAAGTGCAGTTCCTGTAGATGTTAATTAAAGCAGTGTGTTTTCTTCACCTTCTTCCATACAAATCCTGTGCCAGGCCTGCCATTGTGATCTGAGCTGCAAGCAGAGGTAGGACTTGAAAATGGATGGATAGTTTTCCTCTGTTTTGCATCATTCATTAACCACAGGGTATTGAAAGATGAGAGAGAGGGGCTTTCTGTCTGATCCCTGACTGAATTCAAAAGAGACATTGAGCAACATAAAACCCCAGTAGGCAAGGGCCAGGGACAGATCATAGCATCTCACTCTGTACAACATCTCCCTCTGCTGGGGACTGTGGTGATAGCATTATCATTACAACCCTGCTCTCTTCACGATCTCAACCCAGGAGGAGGACTTTCTCACACAGCCTGCTCCCTGTAGAAGAGAGCAGGGACTTGTAGCCTCCAGTTGACAGCAGAGGGACCTACACGGAGGGGCTGTTCTTTCCACTTGCTGGAGGGTAGAGTTCACACTTTCACACACCGGTCTGATGAAGAGGTTTTGTTACAGTATATACAGGGCATTCAAGCTGGATTTTGGTGTTGGGTTTTGAAGATCCTCCAGAGGAAAGTTTTGCTTTAATAAAACTCCTCGCACTGTTACTCTACAATAAAGATTAATTATTTATTCTACAATAAAGATTTAATGTGCTGGGACCACATGATCAACAGGTATTTAGGTTGAAGACTGTCACAAGTAAATATTTTTATAGCCAGCCTTGTGGGGTTAACTACCATCCCTCTGCAGTGTTGAAGGAGCTCTCTGCTCTTCACTGTGATAATGCCATCTGCAGTTGAGTGTTTGATGTGTGTTGCCTCCTTTTATACCCCAGGGAAACTCTATATACTCTTGGACACATTAATTTTAATTGCAGAGTGTGGAACGTTATTGTTGATTTAATTTTGTTGGATTTCATTTTTAAAAAGATGTATTTGCAGTATTTAAAGAATTATTAAAAAAAAAACCTTTGCCACATCCATTAGACTCCTAAACTCCACCTGTTAATTAACCAGCCCCCACTCACACCCCACTATTTCTGCACTGAACTCATAATACAGCCTCTGCTTGTTTTTGCACACTGCTGCTGTCTGAATGCTAGTGGACATTACAGTTGTTATACTCCATTATACTACTGCTATTGTATTCTGTATAAATCACATGCAGATTCCCAACACCCACAGTTTTATTGTTTTATTTTAATTTTATATGGCTTCTTATCATTACAGTATGCTATTGGCACACATGCCATTATGTTCCTGTCTCCAAAAATATGTGCTGTTATCTGTTATGTCATATGTTATGTGAGGAAACAGGCAAGTAAGCACTTTATTGTACTCAGGTACAGTACATATGACAATAAACTTGAACTTGAGGTGTGAACAGAAGTGACCCTTGTGTTTTATGGGAATCAATCAATTATTAATCAAAAACAATTATATTTTTTTAGTGCTATTAGTGTTATAGCATTGTATTTTTAGAATAGATTAAATAAAGCTACAATATCTTAAATATAAAGATATCTGTCAAATGATGTTGTTCATTCCTGTTTTATCTGGGGTATGAATATAGCTGGAGCCACTGTGTCTAATTATGGAACTCCATATTACTACAGATATGTAATTCATGAAATTCAGTGTGTTTGTGTGCAGTTGAGTTCTATTTCATTGTCTTCACTCTCAGCACCTGCAGGAGGTCCCAGCTGCAGCAGTTAATTTGCTGTACAGTCCTGCTGAGGGAGGCTTTTGTATGGCTGTGTAACACTGTGTGAACACACCACCACTGTGAGCACTCTGACAGTAATAATCTGGTGCATCTTCAGCCTGGACTCCAGTGATGGTTAGAGTGAAGTCAGTCCCAGATCCACTGCCACTGAAACGACTTGGGGTCCCAGAGTTTAGTTTATTTACTAGATAAATCAGAAGTCTAGGAGCTCCTTCAGATGTTTGATGGACCAGGCCATGTATTCACCAAAGCTGTCACTGTAAACTGCACTGCTGTTGGAGAACCGATCTCACTGTTTGGCTCTGAGTCACAGTAACCTGTCCACTGGACCCTGAAAGGAACAAGACAGAATAAGAAACAATGAAAGTTATACTAGAATAATGTTCAAATATTTAGTACAATATTTGTTTACATATAACATCCACAAAATCTTTCTGCTGTATATCATTCTTACCTTGAATGCAGAGAAAGAGTACAAAGATGGTGATGAAGGTAATTGCTGCTGTGGGCTTTGTTGCCATGAAGGGCAGCTCTCAGTCATGAACTGTTAAACAAACAGGGCTATAAACACTCCCAGAGCACTGAAGCATGTGCTGCCAACGCAACGTGTCTCTTCTATGCAAATTGTCTTCCTTGATAGGGCAGGACTTTTAGCCAAGAAGAGCTGTAAACAGATTTTGTGCACTGAGGTCTGAAATGAAGACATGTCTAGTGGAATCTGGTCCAGCATCATTCTGAATATTAAATTTAAACAACATTTTTACATCTTTATTACAGGAGTATTCCAGAAGTCACTACAGATAACCCCCATGCCCAAATTTAACTCACGTTTTCCTGAAAAGGAAATCTATTGTTTCGATGAAGTTCAGTTTGGGATCTTATTCTATTCTAACAGCATGTGACATTAACTGAGATAATTTGCACACTGTTGTGTTTAGTTGAGACTCACAGTGTGGATGAGTCACTGTTCAGCCCTTTCAGGGTCACTGACACACACAGGACAATGATGTTGTCACAAAGCATTTTTCAGGACCCTATACAGATGATAGAATCTGGAAGGGAGTGCAACAAACACGGGGAAAGAAGACTGGGATCAGGGCTGGAAGATGAACGGGGAGTGTGACGACTGTGCACTGGTGCTTGTGGAGGCGTGGTCCAAGGCAAACGGGTCCAAAGGGAGTCCATAGGGGAAGCCAGGGTGATCAAAAGCTCCAGAGCCGTGCAATCCATCCATGACTGACGAGACAAAAGTTAAAAGCCAGAGCGGGATCCGGTAAAGGGTCGGGGAATAAAAAGGGGTAACGGGGCCAGGCACTCCCATTCCCGGACCCAGAAGGTCAGGATGCTGTTGTGAAGCCTATGCCATCGGGCCACTCCTGGCCTCTATGGTAGGCTGACTTCCGGGCGTCCATCTTCCAAAGATGAGCCTAGAATGGTAGGAGTGTCTGGCTTTTATACGGAGGTACTGGAACAGGAGGCAGGTGCAAAGAATGAACAGAAACAAGACAAATTGAGAGACAGAGTGAGAGTGAGAGCAAGAGAGAGAGCAACACACAGGGGTCTATTTGGGTAGCTACACAGGATAGGGTGGCAATTGGGTACAAGTATAACAGGGGTACAAGTATAATCTGGGTGATCTCACCAAACTGTACGACCATTTTGCAGTGGGTCAACTGCTCTCCTAGTCCCGCCCTGCCCACTACTACACCTGTCCTGCCCCTTGGCGCGTTCCCTAGCCACAGCGCAAGGTGAATGTGCTACAATATAATAGAGAGTCCCCATTAACCCCATCTTGATTAAAATGGCAAATGCGTTTTTAATAAATTGCTTTTATTGATTCACAATCTGAATCAGATCTAGAAACAGCCTGATAATAAAGTTGTTGCAATTTTGTTCCGTCAATTCTTCCTCCCAAAACTTGTAAATTGCATTGATCAGTTCTTGCTTTGTGCTAGGTTTAGCCGTTTTCCGAATATAGTCTTTCAGGGAATACCATACCATCGAAACTTGCTTTAATAGCTTTTAAAGTCATACAGTGTCTAAGTTAAGTGGGAACACATCATTATATTTAATTTTTTATTTATTTTTTAAAAATGAAAAAAAAAAATTTGATAATGATAATGTTTCTTTACTAACCCTATACAATTTCTTGCATTAGGAATTCATATTTTCACATACCCCAGCTTTTCTCCATGGAGACACAGACAGAGAGAGAAGCTTGGGGTCAGAGCACAGGGTCTGCCATTGTACAGCACCCCTGGAGCACTTAGGGTTAAGGGCCTTGCTCAGGGGCCCAAAAGAGTTGGATTCCTCTGCCGACCGCGGGATTTGAACCGGCAACCTTCCAGTCACAGGTGCAGATCCTTAGCCAAGAGGGGAGGAGAGGGGGGGGTCTACTCTCATTGACAGCTGAGACTCCTCCATACACTCAAGTGAAAAATTAATAACGCCAATGTAAACGTCGAATTTACAATTTGTTGATAAAAATGTTAAGTTCTCTAAAGCTTTCTCAGTCAAGTATGATAATTTACCTAGGGAGCTGTTTAAGCATGAGTAGGCAGCAAAAGATTAGCTAAACTGGGAAGAAAACGCTTTCAGAGAATAATGTTTCAGTTGTGAAGAATACAGATCCCCAATGCAATTTCAGCCTAAACCTGTCACCACACGCCCTGCCCCCACCGCGATTAGAATATACACAAAGCACTGAAATCTTTCGAGTAGATGATCAGGTGTTTTGCAAACGTAGGCATAGTACATAATTCAGGCTTTATGAACTCACACCTGGGATTCGATTAATTAGGGTTATTAATCATTAGAGTTCATAAAGCCTGAATGACCTTTGCTAGTTAATGCTACTTCACTTTCTCGGGAGTGATTTTTTTAGGCAAAAACCAGGCTAACAGGCTTGTTTTGTGATCTTCCTAAGATTCTTAAGCGCATTGTAAAACTGTTTCCATATGAAAGGATTCATATGAAAGGCAGTGACGTCACCGTCCTGAAACGTGTGTGTGGCAGGCAGGTCGGTTTAGCTTTTGTCACTAATGAAACCACTAGATAAAGACGTATAGAAATCCCTAAATTACGAACTCAAAGTGTTTCATTTTGTCTATTGCTACAATATTGACAGCAGTGTAGTTACAAAGAACATGTCAAATCACAAATGCGTGTTTAAATACCTTTATTGATTCACAATCTGACAATGCAATGTAAATCGTTATCTTTGTCTTCTAAGTATTTTAATTAACTTTAAGCATAGCTTTCTCACCATTTAGATTTATTTTTCAAACCATCGGTTAACAAAGCAGGAGCGTATTGTACCTCCTCTTGGGATCAAACATTGAAAGATTAGATTATAATTGTTTTTATTTTTAAAATAATTTTTAGAAAAGTGTAATCTATACTAAAAAGCTGTATTTATTTGATACTACTGGATAGTTATATAAATAGAGATATAGATATAGAGAATTTGATACTGTTTAGACTTTTAATCATTTTAAACTGTATTACAACATCTTACACATTAAACATGAAAAAGTCGGTATATTTTATAAAAGCAATATTGCTTAGTTGGACAGTATAAAGCAAATATGTTTTTTAATGTTTGTAATCTCTATTCTTGCAAGTACAAACACAACAGAAACTGGAATGCTACAAAACCCTAAACTGACAATACACACTAGCTGAATATAGCTGTGTCAGTCTTCTGTGATTTGAACATCATTGGGTGCTGTTTATAAAAAGCTGTTGAGTAAAGAATATGAATTTTCCTGCTGAATGAAAACAGGAAATAAAGAAAGGGTATCAGAAACCAAACAAAGCTTTATTCCCATGCTTACAGTCTGGGTAATTGGGGACTGCGCTATTCTGCTTCCTTTGGTTGTTATCACACGAAGCCATATTGAGCAGTATTTCTCGTGCTGTGAACGTGTGTACACAGTGGTCCCCCAGTGTTTCTTGTTAGTGCGTAATTACTCATGGGGGAAAAACCTGAGGTTTACAAAAAGAGAATTATCTCACTGATAGTTTTATTTTCACAAGTAGAGGTCTTTAAAATGCATTTTGTGATATTTAGTATTACCAACAAATTCAATAATTGTGTCGATAATATTTATTATCAGCAATAACGATAGTAGTAGGAGCTTGAAATTATTCGTTGTTATTAATAAATGACTTAGCCTCTAACGTGATATTTAGAAATATATAAAAATCTCAACATAGTGTATAGTGTATACTGTATACGCGATTCCATGTTATATTTCATGTAGCTTTTGTTTACGCAAATAATGAGCGAATTCAAAGAAAAGGTTAAAAGACTATCACTTTTCACAAAGTATATAAACTTAATATGGTCAGAAGGAGCATGTAAAAATGTTTCCAAATTATTACATGTAGATTTTGATGCTTAAATGTTTAGAGAGAAAGTGGAATACAGGTGTGTATTTTTTCTTTAAAATACCAGTACCAGCCATATACAGTTTACATAATATGTTTATGTTTCTATATTAATATCGTGAGATCATGAGATGAACATGAGATGCGTTATGCTCCTCTTCTTTTTATGCTCAGCTACTAAAATTTCCCTTTAGTTGTAAAATTCCATATAAATATTCAATACTAAGCGGATTAAAACGTACACAGTAAAGAGATTAAATGATTAAATCTTTTCACTAACGACTAATGCACCACGTGCCTGAAAGCACTACATTATTAATAATATCTTCTGTGTTGCATTAACATTGGAATGTTTTTTTACAAGTGTAAAAAGAGGCGATACACAACATGTCTCCTCTATAACTCTTCAGTTTACAGAAAAATTCCGCCAGAGCCTCACAACATTGTCCGATAATACTCTTCTTATGTCTAATTTTTAGTTAAGCAGGATTTGAGCTACAGACCATGACAAAAAACAGAATCCACTTTTTTCTGTCTCTCACCCGCTGCGATTCGGGTGTTAATAAAATGTGTTTACAAAGAAAGTGGAATACAGTAATACTACCAGCTATACAGATACATATATTGAGATATTTAGATCCTTAAATTAGTATAATTATTGATTTCTTTAGATACATGATTCCATATTATATTCCCTATTATAAAATGGATAATTCCGGACCTGAAATCTGATTGGCTGACATACTTTGGAAGCCGTGCCATATTCTATGATACACGCACTCCAGGAATTTTGACTTTTTACTGTTTGATAAAGACATTTTAAAACTACTTCTTAGCGTAGATAAGAAAGTGTAAATAAAAAAGCTTGGATTCTCATGTATCTTTTTCTGCTGTCTTTTTAACAACATTTTAACAACAAATTGCTGGCGTTATATCCTAGAAGGCACTGGAACCAGCACCAGTGGGAGTACGCCCACAGCGAAAAAGAAAATGCCTGACACACTAGGGATTGGACAGTTTTTCAGTGCTTGCACGATCGATTATTGATTACTGCAATAACGAGTGCAAGTATTCATGGAAAATGGTAATCACTTAACTCATTTAACTTTGAACGTTTTGTGGTATTTAGGAGACCAACAAATTCAATATAGTGTCGATAATATTTGTCAGTAATAATATCAGTAGCAGTTTGAAATTATTCATTGTTATTAATAAATGACTTAGCTTCAAATGTGTTGTCATATTTAGTAATATAAAAAATGTCAATATAGTGTCCATAATATTTGCTATTTTAGTTTTTCAAAGAAATGTTTATTTGTTGAAAGAAAACTCATGGTGATAGCTCGAGTTGAACACCTGACCTTAGCCTTAGAAATCAGTCACTTAAACCATCACGCCACAGACACAGTTATACGCTGAAGAGTGAAACAGAAGTACACGTCAATGGAAAGTCTTATACTACTGTTTGTGCAACAGTTCAAGAATATAATTATATTGTTATTAATTACTTTAGATATGCGATTCCATATTATATTTCCTATTAATCAAATTATAAAAGTATGCTTTTATTTACTCCGATAACGAACGTATTCACAGAAAAGGTTAGAATGATCACTTTTCACAAAGTATATAAACGTACAGTAATATGGTCAGATGGAGCACATAAAAACATTTCCGAAATAACCACATGTAAGACATCATGTTTGATGCTTAAAATGTTTAGGGAGAAATGGAATACTGGTGTGTATTTTTTTCTTTAAACTATCAAGACCAACCATATACAGTACAGTTTACATACAGTAATATGTTTATGTTCCTAAATTAATATTTTGTATGAGTATGTGAAAGGCATGGTGAATCTGAGATTCTCAAGAGTTACTTTGTATGATTGGAAACAAAGGCAGTTACAAAGAATGTGGACCAGGGAAATACTTTGAGTTTACAGCTTGTCCAAGATCGGTCATTATTAATACTATTAGTAATATCCTCGGTAAAGACTTTGATGTATAAAATATTTCTGCATAATTAAAATATTTATGATAAAGGTGGTAGGTTGTGTACTTTTGTCCATCTGTGCAATCTTGCTTTCATAAAATATACCAACTTTTTAATGTATAATGCTTAACATGCTGTAATACACAGTTTAAAGTTAAAAGTCTAAAGAGTATACAACTTAAATTCTTAATTGAATAAAGATTGTCCCTCAGCAGTAATTGGGATTCGAAACTGGGTGTTTTCTGATGACAGCTTAAATGCTTTACATAAGAGGTTAAGCTTTATTAGCTCCACCTGGCAGTTTCACAAGGTGATTCCGGATACTATTAACATAATCTAATTTGCAGTCTGTATGATACTGTATGATGCAGTATGACGCATTTAGATGTGTTGTAACTGAAGAAATAAGGTTCTTGATCCCGAGATGAAGTAAAACAGATGAGTTTATTGCATGCAAGGAACAATAAAGCCGAAGTCTTGTTTCCCGCAAGAAACAACAAAACCGAAGTATTGTTCCCCGTACTGTTACAAACTTTTGGGTTATATAGTGTTTTCTTCTCCGTTTCTGACGTCACTCGGTCTGATGGTAAAGAGGGGGGTTCATGGTATTTGGCCAGTTTACGATGTTCTGGGCAAATGGTCAGTTTAACATTACACCCAGGGGGGTTCCTAGCTTGCATCTGCAATCCTTATCAGTTAACCCCCTTTCCTGCCATAAACCCCAGCTTGTGACTTAGAAGTCTAAACCCCCTACAGAAAGGATTAAATTCAAACCCCCGTCTTCACATCTTTCTTCATTCCCCCCTTATAAAATATGGCATACGTCAGTGTAGCCTGTTTTTATACATACAATGTCAGGGCAGATCTTTCCTTTCTTGGCGAACAGGTATGTATTGCCATGACATTGTACGTTCCACGGTTATAGCAAGATGTGATACATGTTTTTGTGCACGTGATGATTACAATTATACATATAAACAATACTATTCCTACAGATAAACACTATAAAAAGGTTCCACCCCAGGCCCCAAACACAGACTTTACCCAAGACCCAGTTCCCTAATTTTCATTATAATAGTCCTGATATTTCTGTCCCTCATTGTAAATGTGTTGGGCCAGATCTGAGATGTGCTCAGAATTATCAGGGATATATGTACAGCATTCAGTGCCAATTACTGCACAAGTTCCTCCTTGGGCCGCCAGTACATAATCTAAAGGTAGTCGGTTCTGCATGGCCACTGTTCTGAGGGCTACCATCTCATCATTAACAGCCTTCAGACTAGATGAAGTAGAATTTGCTAATTCTTCTAAAGTCGAGGCCATTTGAATTAACTCTCGACTCAGAAAGTTCATGCCGGCTTGTGGAAATATTATACCTAAATAATATTCCCAATCAGCCAATTTTCTTTGTGGTCTGTGGTTAGGTCCAAAGGGGCTGTGGGTTTGAACATGGATATGAGGAACCACATATCCTAAATAACATGAGCCAGACCACTGGGCTGGCAACCATGGGTAGGCTCGTTTTCCACAAATGAAAGATGTTCCGTTTGGCGCTCCCCATGCCTCTGAAAATAAGAAGCTTATACCGAATTGTGGGGTGTGCCGATCCCATCCTGGAATTTGGAAGGTAGAGGTGGATATATTTGCAGTGATGGTAAGGTTGCAACGACTCCATCCAACCAAGTGCAGACCATTAGTGTGCTGAAAACATATGTTTCCCTCACGTTCCTTATTGAGAGTCAGGTATGGTGGTGTATGGCTTCTGTTATATTTAGGAGCGTAAGAGCCTGTGAAACTCGTGGGCTCTAAGCCTCGCTCCTGTAGATAATGTAATGTTGTGCAGGTTAAAGTCGTGTTATGGCAACCCCCATAGTTTGTCATATTAAAATCTCCTAAATTATCCCTCCAAATGATCATGCCTATGACTTCCTCGAGACGCCAAGGAATGGCTCCCATAGGAAGTCCTCCCTGTACATATTTGGGTAATGCGGCACACACCCAGCAGGCACTTTGGTTGGTATTCTTAGCTGTCAGATAGGAGAGGCCTAAAAAGGAATTAATTCCATGTTCTCCTTTGTGGGAGAGATGATCATTAATTCCTGTGGAACATAGTCCTACAGCAACAATTATCGTTATTAACAGAAATGATTTCATTCTGAGTCTGTAAATGGGGATGAGGCTCGTCGGCAGTGTGGCGCGTGGATCCAGCGATCTTTTCCTTCCACTCGAACCGCAGACTCGGTTGTCAACAGGATCTGGTAGGGTCCGTCCCACCTGGGCTGGAGAACCTGTGAAGGAATTTTCCTGATCCACACCCACTCTCCTGGGATGAGGTTGTGCCCTCCTTCAGGTGGTGGTCCCCACGCCTCCAGGACCTGCTCGTGGGCTCCTTGGGTGGCCTCTGTCAGCAACTTGCAATAATACAAAGGAATGGTTGATCCATCTAAGGAAACCCCAGTCTCAGCACCTGTAAGAGAGCTTGTTTCAAATTATTACAGGTGGCTTTTGCTGCGGGAACCAAGGCAATCTTGTCCTTGTACTGCACTCCCCCTTTAAGCAGATCTGTTAAGAGTTGTGCTCACCCTGTAAAAACATTGCACCCAGGCCTTGTTAAAATTTCACAATGCTAGACACAAAAGGGCCTTATCACAACTGCTTCTATTAGACACTCTAAAGCTGAAGCAACTCAGACTTCCTCATCAGGGGAAGCACTCAGAATACCATCAACATACTGAGTGATCACAGCCAGTTGAAGCCACGTGATACCCTGTTCTGGATAGTGATTCTTTGTAATGCATAATATTCCAACCCAATAGATCTGGAATAAAACCACCCATTAAAATCTGGTACTCGGCAAGTAAAACTTGCTGTCCCAATACTCCTTTGGCCTCCTGCCGTCTTCCCATATACATTAATCTATAGCACACTGTCGAACAGAGGAGTGAAACAAGCATGACAGTAGTGCTCCAGTATCCCCTAACAGAGAAACCAACACTCCATTAACAGTACATTTTTAACCACTGGACTGGGACAGACTTAGGGAGGCTACAAGGGATTTACAGGATCTAATCGTTAGGTAAACAGATTTTCTCACAAGACGTTATTCTCCCCAGTCTCGATTCTAAACCTACAGCGTTTCAGCATGTCTGGTTTCGAGACATTCGAATAAAACCAAATTGTTTCCATTATTGCAACTAATTGTATAAAAATACAAAAACTGTTTAACTACTTTTACGTCCACCTGTACTGTACTTATACGTTTCAGACGCTCTTATATTTTCCAATCTCCTTAAGTTGATTTTCGTCAAGTCTCTTTAGTTACGTCTCTAGCCAGTCCCGCTGGCTAAACACACTCACACCGTCATTTAGTAGACCAAAACTCACAGTTACACACATACATGCCGGCACACAAATTCATAAAACACACATACACATCGAGAATATATTTTTCTCGTAATACAATGTGCTGTATTCTTGTTTTACTTCTACATGAATCGTTTTAATTCCTGAAGCGCACTCCAGGTTTGCTGCATTTCTAATTTCGGGTGCGGTACTTTAGCCCACCGGTCAATATCTTACGGTTTTGGATTTGATAGTATGGGGGAATCGGGGAAGGTAGGTGCGAGTGCAGACCCCCTCGACGGGGTACAAGACAGTGTTAGAGTGGCGCTGTCATCAACGGCGCCAGCCCCTGCTACATCAAGTCCTTTCCCACTTCGAGTGAGAGTACAGATCTGCGGGCGCCCTCCCTCTAACAGGGGAGACCCTGATCCGTCTTTATCACACTCATACCAAGTGTTATCCCAATCAGAACCCCCTTCTCCATATGGCCACTGAGGGAATTGATCCCAATTATTTTCGTTTCCTGCCTGTTTGTTCCCCTGTAGGAGAGCAGGACATAACTTAGTCGCCGGCTGTAGCACATTAACCAGTGCAGCGTGACCAGGAGTAAATTCCTTCTTTAGTTTCTCATTCTCCTGTACTACCTCTTTTAGCTTTTTTTCTATACTCTTTCGTAGCGAGTAAAGTATCTTTTCTTCCGGGTTTTTGTTTTCCCCGTAAACACACTTTTAAATCGCATCCCAATTTCTTTCTTTTTCCTCATGTATCTGCCACCACTGTTGCCGGCCGTGCACCAGGGTGGGAGCTACATGCTTGTGGTTTTGCCAATCAATACTCATATGCTTTCTTTACAGGCGTCTTCGCCCCAAATTCCCTCTGACAAACTCGGCTTTTCCCATATTTTTCTCCTTCTTTTCAGTCAACTTACACTTTTCCGATATATAAACGCACCCTTCCACCACTTTCTCAAACCATCAGTTAGCACACATGTTCGGTCTCTTTTACTTTTGTCGTGTGTGAGGTAACAGCTCATACAGTAAGGGGATGCTTTCACTTGAAAAACCTGTGCATTCCTGCACTCATTCAGCCAAGGGCGTCTGTTACCTCCAGATCTAAATGCCTCTCAGAGACTTTAGAGGACTTACACCACACTGTTCACAGGTAAGAAACGAGACCTCGAAAACCCCCTTTCTTGATCAGTAATTCATTTAATGTACCACTCAGCTCCAGAACCCCGGGCGCAATTAAGGCCCACACTGATCCTGAGCCACAGAACTCTGGGCACAATTAAGGCCCAAACCAGTTCTGACCTTCAGAACTCCGGGCGCAATTAAGGCCCACACCAGTCCTGAATTACGTGCATTTAATGCACCACTCAGCTCCAGAACCCCGGGCGCAATTAAGGCCCACACCGATCCTGAGCCACAGAACTCCGGGCGCAATTAAGGCCCACACCAGTTCTGACCTTCAGAACTCTGGGCGCAATTAAGGCCGACACCAGTCCTGAACTACGTGCATTTAATGCACCACTTGCTCTAGAACCCCGGGCGCAATTAAGGCCCACACCGATTCTGAGCCTCAGAACTCCGGGCGCAATTAAGGCCCACACCAGTCCTGAACTTCACGGTAAGGGTCCAAAACCCGTTCAAAAACTCCACGCGCAATTAAGGCATACACCAGTTTCGAACGCCTGTACACAATACCGCGGAACCCCTGCCAGACCAAATTCTGGGCTTACAGCAAACAACCCATTACATACACCGGTGTCTTCCCCGGGCCAGAGGAATTCAGAAACTCACGTTTACTCCGTCATCTCGGGCGATTCTCGCAAGGAGCAGAGATTTCCCAATCGGTCAGAGAGAGTCGGGACTTTTTTTTTTTAAAAAGAGGAGTCCTTACCTCTTAGTAATGTGAGCGCTGACCGTCTCTCCTGCCAAAGGGAAGTTCTGCGCCTTCTGGACCATCCCCCGACTACGCCAAATTTGTTGTAACTGAAGAAATAAGGTTCTTGATCCCGAGATGAAGTAAAACAGATGAGTTTATTGCATGCAAGGAACAATAAAGTCGAAGTCTTGTTTCCCGCAAGAAACAACAAAACCGAAGTATTGTTCCCCATACTGTTACAAACTTTTGGGTTATATAGTGTTTTCTTCTCCGTTTCTGACGTCACTCGGTCTGATGGTAAAGAGGGGGGTTCATGGTATTTGGCCAGTTTACGATGTTCTGGGCAAATGGTCAGTTTAACATTACACCCAGGGGGGTTCCTAGCTTGCATCTGCAATCCTTATCAGTTAACCCCCTTTCCTGCCATAAACCCCAGCATGTGATTTAGAAGTCTAAACACCCTACAGAAAGGATTAAATTCAAACCCCCGTCTTCACATCTTTCTTCAGATGTGACACGCTCACCACGTTGTACCGCAGCATACCCCACTCGTTTTGAATGGCTCCATCTGTATAGAGCAGTCTTGCAATATATTGTGCAATTTACTGTACAGTGCATGACTGTAAGTCACAACTGGACTCTGCTTTATTTTTTATTTGCCTTTAAATAAATATATTTTAATATTTTTTCTTTATTTTTAATAATTGTGTATATAGTATTTAATACAAAAATAAAACAATCTGTTAGTGCTACTGTATAGTATGTCTAGTGCAGAAAAGTACTAATGGATGCTTTTAAGACATTGAAATTTTATTATTAAAATAAGATTAACTTCATGTTGGACACAAGGCACATGAAGAATTCATTGTGCCATCTGTTTTAAAGAGTAGTGCAGGACTGCATTAGATTATTTGAAAAAAATAAAAAGGTGAACTGTAGCAACACCCTGGGCATTCTGAGTGGCTGCAGCTGTAGCTCTTTAAAGATCTGATTCCTTTTTTATATTAATAGTTTATATTTTTTGTAACACTCAGCACTACCACTCTACATTGTTCGATCGATTGAGGATGTAATTCATAACAGTCTCAATCACATGGTCCATTACCTACTGGTCTTTATTCCCTTTTTGTCTTAACCTTAACAGAGTTCCTCCTTATATCCCCACCTGTCCCAATAGTCCATTACGTGCTCAGAGAGTGAGTGAACTGGTGGTACAGTAGATAAACCTTTCCTATGTCTAACCCTGAGTCAACAGAAAAGCACTTATCTTTATCTCTGACCCTTTTCTGTGCCATCTATCAGACTAGCTTGGTCTCACAAGGGGACTACTCTTACCTATATGGGTTGTTATTATTATAGACTAATCTTACAGCTTTTCCTGTGTTCTCTATTGATTTCTAGACGAATCCAAAGGGAATCAGCTGCAACAGACTCACCATAGAACCTTGAACTTATTTTCTTGTCTAGAGCATCGCCAAGCCCGACATGAGCATCTTACATTGACACAGACATTAAGAGATACAGTCAGCTTTGAGAGATGGCCTTTATTACATGCTCAGCAAAAGTCAAAGCTTACACATAATAAAGCTTATTAGCAAATCTGCAAAATAATATTTGAAATTCTTGCACCATGGCAATCTCTATATTTCTCCTTTTCACCAAATCTTAAACAGAAAACATTTTCTTAGGTAAATTATGTTCAAATGTGTTCCAAAACAAAGCTAGTTAAATTTTGTAATGCATATAAAAATCAATTTTCTACGTACAATACCCTTAATAAATGAAGATTGCATAACAATTAAAAATGTGAAAGAGACAGAATTGCAGAGTGCACTTACTTGTTAGCAGATGTGGAGAGTTCTTTATCTGGCAACAAATTCAAGGAAGGGTACAATTTTCTAACACTTTCTGACACTCCCTGACAGTTCACTGCCAATTTAGTATTGTACTGAATCATATGGTACATACTGTATTTTTAGTTTTCTAAAGAATAGGCAGTATTATGATATGATGTAACAATCATATTATGAAGACACAGGAATGTACAGTATTATGATCCAACAAATAAAACACTCATTTTAATTGAACACCCAGTCATTTCTGAATCTTCTTAAATTGTGGTTCTAGAAAATCTTTCTAATTCATCATATATCCCAATAAGGAGTTAAAGGAAATAGAGCCTTAGGGACATGTTTTGCTTTAAACCACTTGTCTTGAGGAATAACAGCCCGACTATCATGAAAGATGATACAACCTGTCTTATAAAAAAAAAAACAGAAAGAAGGCTGCAATGATGTTGACAGTGGGGGTATATTATACAGGAAAGTATAAAGTATTTATACACTAGTGAACAGATGACTGTGGGAGTTGTCTTTGTCCCATAAATTCCATGAACTCCATTTACAAATTCCCTCTAAAGTCTACTTTTTGTTGCTTCACTTTTTCAAAACCTTTTTATAATTCTATACTATAGATTTAGGATTCTTTAATCTTTTAAACCAGATATGATGAACAGAGAGGTGCATTGGCTAACAAAAAGCATCTTTTCAGATTAAAAAATAATCAGATTCAGAATACTGTCTGAAAATGAAAAGAAAAGACTAATTCCTAATGCAAGAAATTGTATAGCGCTAATAAAGTGATGTTATGTTTGAAAACAAAATCAACAAACTGCATCAGAGGTTTTAGATAAAATCAACACGTATCTCAAAATATATAATCAGGAGCATCAAGGGAAATATTATATCTCTCCTAATATGTTGGTCATCAGTTTATCATTAATTTCACATTCTATATAAAGGTGTATTTAATCTGTATCTGTCAATACAACTCCACAAATGCTGTTTTAAAAAATATGCAAATAAGAAGCCTAAATCATAAGCAATGAACAATCTAACTGCATCCATGTCTATAAAACTACTGATTTAACAAAAAAACCCTCAGATTAAAAATGTTCTCTAAAATGCCAACTCTTTCATTGTGTAGGTTTTATTGGTTTCACTTCTTTCTTTCTGCACCCACAGCCTTCTTTATCTCAGTGATAATCTTATCTTTGTTGAGTCTGACATTCTTCTTAGCTAAATTCAGAAGATCATCAAGCTCGTTTTCATTGTATGACAGGTTGACTGTACTGTAGATGTTCTTCATTTGAACAATTTTTTCCTTGCCTGAAAGAAGACAAAATTATGATGGAATAATCATTCTTGTCTTGACAATTTAAAGTGCTTTAAATATGTCCAACCAAAAGCAAAACACATTAGAAACATCAAAATAAGATTAAACAGTACAAGTTGTTAAAAGAATTAGAAAATTAGTATAAAAAGGTATGTTTAAAGACCAGATGTAAAAGTTTCGATTGATCTGTAACCTCATATAAAGGCTGGGATCATTTTGTAGTCTCGGAGGGACAAAACACTAAGCATAATCTCTCAGGATAGGACCTCATTTTGAAATAGAGACCAGAGTCCAAAGACAAGTAACAGTAAACCCATGTAGTCAGGAGCCAAAGAAAGAGCTAAAAGGTGAGCAGCAGTATTTTCAATTTTATTATAAAATCCACACAAATCTATTGTGAGGAAGCTAAAGCAGGAGAGATATGCTTCTGCATTTTAATAACAGATAATTTGTTTAGGTGGGTAGCTGCGTCAGCATGCATAGGCTACAAAGGAACAAGTAATTGGTTTATTCCATGCTGAATAAAAGAAGAAAGTAAACACAATGTTTCGGCCATGGAACCTTCTTCAGATGTCACCCACACCTGAAGAAGGCTCCACGGCCGAAACGTTGTGTTTTCTTTCTTCTTTTTTACAGCATGGAATAAACCTATTACTTGATCATTTGTTTAGTCATACTAGCAGCTTTGTATTACAATAATCAAAAAGACAAATTCAGGCACTGGCATCTCTGACTCAAACTGGAACAAAAACATGTTATAGAATAATGTTACAGAGTTATAAATATAAGATAATAACTTCACATCATTATGATCACAATAAATACATTGTCTTTTCAAGAAAAAATCTGTTTAAGCTTTTGCTTGCCTGTGTCTGAATCAAAGATAGTCTCATCACAAATAGACTGTGTTGCTTTACATGCTGGTGTTTCCACAAATTATTTTAACAAGCTATACTGGATACCTTCAGAAGCCAATTCTTATACAGGTTAACTGACACTTCTGAATTACCCCTGAATACAATGCGTGTCTGCCCAGCATTGGACTAGCATTTTCAAAGGTATAGTCACACCTTATGTCCTGTGCCTGAAAGGTTAGGCTCCAGCTCATTTTAAGCCACGATGGGTAAAGTTATTAAAAATTGATGGTTGGATAGATAATTTTTTCCTATGATCACATTACTTCTGTTGGTCTCTTTGCACTGGATTACATAATTACCTATTAGATGGTTCTACTGACAACTGATGTACAGAATATCCAGGTGTCTGAGGTGAAAACCTGATGACAAGGTAAGTGGTTTGATTAGGGTCTGATTCACTTACTTTCACAGGAGTCCTTGTTGAACAGAGGGAAGTGCATGACTGTGGGGGTTTTATCAGCACTGTAAACGTAGCAGCTTAAGGGACACTCCTTCTCCTCCTTAGTCACTGGTGGAATGGGTGGGAAGGGAATGTTGTTCTTCTCACAGTATTTAGCTGCCTTAGTGACAGTCTGGGATGGGAGTAGAGAGAGGAGTGCAGCAGAGAGGTTTGCGAAGGGGATGGGGGTATGTCAAGAGTTAAGGAAAGAGAAGAGAGGAAAAGGCACAGAGAGAAGATAAACAGCTCTATCCAGCTAGGATAGCAAAAGATCTGTACTGTTTTAGTTTAGTAATGATTTCATCAAGGTATGCTCAGTCACACTGTATTAGGCCATAATTTCTCTTGCACTTCTGAACATGAAAAAAAATAAAACCATTTAAGAAATACACAACTGCACAACACTGAAAGAGGTGAGAAGTGGTTGGTAACTTTTAATATATTGTGTTGCATACTGTATAAGTTTATCTCATTCTTGGCTAAGGGGGATGATTTGATGCAAAGCATGTAAGCCTATATACTGTATAAGACTTCACTATACTGAACTGCTAAATATTGTGATTTCCAATACAGCGTCTTACCAAAAATGGGTCTTCATCAGAAAAATCAAATGACAGAATGAGCTTAACTCTCCTGTCATTCCTCAAAACCAATGGGTAGCCACAATCATTGGCAATACCAGCATCTTCCAAGTAGATCTTCTCATTATTGACCAGATATTTAGGGAGAGTTTTTGCTGGACAGGAAATAAAAGGCAAAAATATTTGATACCATTGCTTTGGTACTTGTGTTCATAATAATCATGTAATTTATAACAGTTGTATTTTATCTTTTCTTAAGAAACAATATCATTTTCATGTTTTCTATTACACTGCTTATACAATGTTGTTTCAGAATGATTCACATCAGTATAAAAAAATTATAAGCATGTCTTTTTGATCTCCACAGTTAACTGAACACTGTTGTACTATAACTATAACTATAAGAACATCAGAAAAGCCAATGTTGAGAACTGGTCGGCACATGCTGCTTTATTAACACATTATAGCCAGCAGCCATATCACCCTGCAACTCACAACTGGCAACCCACTGAAGCTAAGCAGGTGTGAGCCTGGTCAGTACCTGGATGGGAGACCTCCTGGGAAAAACTAAGGTTGCTGCTGGAAGAGGTGTTAGTGGGGCCAGCAGGGGGCGCTCACCCTGTGGTCCATGTGGGTCCTAATGCCCCAGTATAGTGACGGGGACACTATACTGTAAACAGGCGCCGTCCTTCGGATGAGACGTAAAACCGAGGTCCTGACTCTCTGTGGTCATTAAAAATCCCAGGGCTTTCTAATGTGTTTTTTACTCTCGAAAAGAGTAGGGGTGTAACCCCGGTGTCCTGGCCAAATTTCCAATTGGCCCTTACTAATCATGGCCTCCTAATAATCCCCTTCTATGAATTGGCTACATTACTCTGCTCTCCTTCCCACTGATAGCTGATGTGTGGTGAGCGTTCTGGCGCACTATGGCTGCTGTCGCATCATCCAGGTGGATGCTGCACATTGGTGGTGGTGGAGGGGAGACCCCATTACCTGTAAAGCGCTTTGAGTGGAGTGTCCAGAAAAGTGCTATATAAGTGTAAGCAATTATTATTATTATTATACTATATTTCTATATTTGATCACCATTTCATGTATTTCACTGCTGTTCATATTCTAACCTGTGTCAGGGTATTTATACAGGAAGTTGTACTTGGTTCCCCATGTCCAGCTTAAAATGAGAGCGAAGATTTTCTTTAAAAAATCAGGTGTTAGGTCCATTTTTTCAAGTAAACCTGAAGGGATAGAAAGAAACAAGCATAGAAAAGAATTTATATTGCCAAAAAAGTTCAAACTATTCCTATCCAATGTGCATGTTTGTTGCATTAAACCAAAAACCAACAAGGAGTTTAAATAACAGATTTGTGCTGTCCTGAGAAATTTCCCATGAAATTAAGCACTTACCCTTACTTGACCTTTTTACCTGACTACTTAAAGTAATTGAACAAGCCTGAGATGGTCTCTACATACTTGACTGTAGAAAGTTTAATCTCTGATTTGTGGGCCATATAGTACCACTCAGTTTTACTAGTACAAGTCTACATAAGTACAGCATTAGAACCTGGTTTTAACCTGTACACGTGATTTAATCCTTAAGGAAATACAATAAGTTGAATTCAATGATAAAAGCTTGGTTCCCAGCTTTTCACATTGACATCAGTACTGTGAATATGAACATCCTTTGATTAAAGATGCTGATAAGTAAGATTTGTTATTGCAGTATTTCAAACTGTATACATTTATTGAATTCTTTTTATGAAACACAGTATTCTTAATGTGATTTGTAGAAAGTATCTTATAGAACATAATTGCCATATATAAAAGGGTGGCAATGGTGGTTAACATTGCTACCTCTCAGTGCCGGGGCCCTGAGTTCAATCCTGGACTTGGGGTGCTCTCTGCATGGAGCTTGCATGCTCTCCCTGTGCTTGTGAGGGTTTCTGCCAGGTGTTCAAGTTTCCACCCAAAGTCCAAAGACATACTGTAGTGGTAAGCCATCTGGCTTCTGCGAAAAACCGGTGCTTATGTGAGTATGTTTTTCCTGCAATGCAATATACCTTTCCAGGGTATATGCTGACTTGAGCCTGTTGCTTGCCAGGATAGGTTCTGGCTTCTCTGATACCTTGTATTGGATTAAGAGGTTTAAAATTCCTACAATTGCTAAACATAATTGCTACAATGTTGGTTTAATTGCTGCTTAGTTTCATTGCATGCCATGTGTTTCTGTTCTCAGGGAAAAATAATTCCAGGATGACTTACCAAAATTCCATAATTTCTAAATGAAACTGAAATACTGAAATCTGAGAGTGACAAAGAGGAGATAAATGATCATGACTTGGAGAGTCAAGTTAAAAAAAAGAAAACATTACTTACAGACTTCACTGGGACTGGTTCATACTGTAATGCTGTTGGATTTATATACTGTATACAGTATTTACCTGTTTTGCTTCACATAAATGTTTGACAGTGTACATAATAGCCAAGAGAAAAAAATCTGTAAATAACTATTGTTTTCTTTTCTGTATGAGTTTTTAAAATTTTATTATCCATATTATTTTGTAATATTAGTACCTAGAAATCCCATTTTCATTTTACTGAATTAAAATTGATATATACGCATTATGAAAGTGAACATTTAAAATCCAAACTTGAATGCTCACACTGAGAACTTTCATGGGTGAAATGTCAAATGTCAGCAAAAACTGCAAAGAAAAATAAAAAAATAATTTATAGTAAAGCCATCATAATAATTTGCTTTACAAATACAAATTATTTCAGGCACACAGTATTATTTTGGCAAGTTATACATTTAGATTAATGGCCTCTATGGTATGGTATGGTGTATGGTGCAATAGTAGTGGACAAAAAATAACACCACAGCATTTCATCAATCCGATCATGTATTCTTTTCCAATCATATAAAATAAGTCTTGAGAATCTCACCATGCCTTTAACATGCTCATAAACAATATTAATTTAGGAACATAAACATATTATGTAAACTGTATATGGCTGGTATTAGTAGTTTAAAGAAAAAATACACACCAGTTTTCCACTTTTTTTCTAAACATTTGAAGCATCAAAATCTTACATGTGTTTATTTGGAAAACGTTTTTACGTGCTCTTTCTGACTGTATTTAGTTTATATAGTTTGTAAAAAGTTGTTTTAACCTTTTCTCCGAATACACTCGTTATAGCAGTAAACAAAAGCATACTTTTCAAATTTGATTAACAGGGAATATAATATGGAATCGCGAATCTAAAGAAATTAATAATGATGTAATTATATTCATGTGCTACTAAAGAAAGTAGTACACCTTCTTTGGATATATTCGGCTTCAAAGAAACAAATAAACGTTTCTTTGAAAAACTAAAATAGCAAATATTATGGACACTATATTGACATTTTTGATATTACTAAATATGACAACACGTTTGAAGCTAAGTCATTTATTGATAACAACAAATAATTTCAAACTGCTACTACTGTTGTTATTACTGATAATAAATATTATCAACACTATATTGAATTTGTTGGTATTTCTAAATATCACAAAACATTCAAAGTTAAGTGAGTTAAGTGATTACCATTTTCCATGAATACTTGTGCTCATTATCGCAGTAAACAAAAGCATATTTTTAGAATTTGATTAATAGGGAATATAATATGGAAACACATATCTAAAGAAATTAATAACGATTTTAATTTAAGGATCTAAATATATGTATTTACATAGCTGTAGTACTACTGAATTCCACTTACTTTGTAAACATGTTTTATTTTAATTTGGCTCATTCATGCATGATGAATTGTGAGAGAGTGATAGATGGAGACAAGATGTAGGTTTCTTGTCAAAACAACATTCCCCAGAATGCAGTGGGAAATTGGCGTTTTACTCCTGATGGTAACTCCAACAAATTGTCACATTTCACATCCTTGTGAAACAATCAGGACGTTGTCATCCAACCTATGGTTTGATGGTTTTTTTTTTATTTTGAAACCATGATCTTGATATGCAGGTGTGAAGTAGAGTTAACAGCTTCAGATTTAAAAGGTTATTAATAATATCTTCAGTGTCGCATTAACATTGGAATGTTCTTCCAAGTGAAAAAATAGGCAATAAACAATATGGCTGCTCTATATATTTTCAGTTTACAGACCGTCCACAGACGTTTACAGACTGTTTACAGACCGGTAATTTATTATGAATAATATCTTCTATATCGCATTAAAATTGGAAAGCATTTTACTGATGTAAATCCACCTATTTTCCAACCACTTTATCCAGTACAGGTAACAGTTTCACCCCTCCCCCCTGTCTGTCTGACCTCTTTTTAACCATTCTCTGCCTGAATCGCAGTGCGTGAGAAAAAGTGAATCTTTTTTTGGGCTCAAATCTTGCTTAACTAAAAATTAGACACAAGAATAGTATTATTGGACAATGTTGTGAGGCTCTGGTGGAATTTTTCTGTAAACTGAAACTTTTTTATTTTCTTTAAAATTAACTATTTACTTATTTCTTTTCATTTATTGCTTTTAATTTGTGAAGCAGAGTATTAAGATATTAATTGCTACTTCAATGTGCAAAGGTCTCAATATTTTTGCAAGGCAAATAGCTAAGAGTTTATCATACTTAGACATTTCCATCACATTCTCAAGCTCCTCATAAACAACACAATCCAAAAAAATCCTACTGACTCTCATTCTAATCTTCAATACAGCACCTCAAATCCAATGGTCTGCAGAAACAACCTATTTATTTAATCCACAGTGAAATCTGACTCTCTCAGAATTTTTAAGAAGTACCTTCACATCCAATAAATAATGATGTTCATCTGCAATTAAAAGTTTATCTCATTACATTGTAGTGGCAATGCTTGTTAATAAGACAGAATTAAGCGTTGCTGTGCTTTCCCAAATGAGCCCCATCTCTCTCTTCATCTCTGTGGTGCAGCCACAGAGAAGCTATTCATGCAGGCCGATTTAAGGTGTTTTCTTTTGATAAGGAACAACTCCCAAATGGGGATGCACTTAGCTAATGATCAATGGTCATCCCTGGTGCCTATCTGTCTAGGGAGTTCCAGAGGAAATCTGGACTGCATTCCTAAGTGTCAGGAGTAAGTAACTCATCTCTCACCTTGGTCAACCAATCAGGGACTGGCAGGGCGTGGTAACACCACGTGGGTCTACAATGCCCGCCAAACTCTCAACCAATCATCACACATCTGTGTCTTGGTCAAAAAGGTAGCACAAGCTCAGGTCGGGGCTCTCCTTGGCCATTTTCGCGCACCCTTAGAGACAATCACGTGACAACCGGTGTTGTCTGCACTGGGACTTGGACTTTGTTCTAAGCGTGAGGCCGAGGATCCCAGACATACTCAGAATTTTGCAACGACCAACGTGAATGCTCCGCTTGATCAACAGCAGCCTAAAGTTGGACCCTCATCGACAACCTGAATAGCTTATTCAGAAGCAGCACTGGACCGGGAACGAACCAGTTTTCTTCCCGTGCAATAGAATGACCTGCGAGGACCCGCGGTCACACTTTGTGCATTTAGACTTTCTACCAGTCAGCCAGACTACTAGTAGACCCCTGGGTGCAACGACTGCACTGCGCGCCGCAGTTAGATTCCTCCGTCCGTCCTACTCTGAGCTGCACCTCGACTGGTTGGCCGGTAGCCAGAGGACGCCGAGACGATGCCTATTGGATGACTGCTGGGACAGAGTTTGCAACAGAGCCTGTCAGCTAGTTTTGGTGTTCGTGCCAGGAAATCCAAATCCATACACAGTGGATAAGTAAACCCCATGTTCTATGTTGCGTCTTGAGAATTTAATTGTTATCAATTTAATCAATCAAATTTAATTGAATCAAAGTTGTTATCAATTTAATTCATGAGTAATGTATTTACTTCCGAGTCTAGTGTAACAGTGGGTAATGACACTGATTAGATATGGTATAGCCGAACGATATATTGAAATATATTCTCTGTTGTATATCTCTTTGTGTTTGCCTCTCTTCGGGATTATATACCTTGTATTTTGATAACCCTCACAGTAAGGTCTGCTGCCTGTATTCAGGCAGACTGGTATATGTTTTGTGCACAATTTATTTTTAATGAATGTATCTTGTGTTAATTTAGGTGAGCATGACCTTTTAGTTTGGCTGTAATTCTTCAAATTGTTCTATACTTCCCAGGTTCAAAAACTCACCATGAATGGCCTTCATATCTTTCTTTTGTTTAGTCTCTTCGGTATTCCCTTTTAATAAATGATTGCAAATCCATTCTGCAACATAAAAATCAGACAAATGCTTAAACAGTTTAAGGTTTTCTAAGTACGGTACATAACAGTACATTTTAATAGTTCAGGTGGATAGCTGCGTCAGCATGCGTAGGCTGCAAAGGAACAAGTAATAGGTTGATTCCATGCTGAAAAAAAGAAGAAAGAGAACACAGAAAGAAGAAAGAGAACACAACGTTTCGGCCATGGAGCCTTCTTCAGGTGTCACCTGAAGAAGGCTCTACAAACAAAACGTTGTGTTCTCTTTCTTCTTTTTTTCAGCATGGAATAAACATATTACTTGTTCCAGTACATTTTAATTGTGTGTTGGTTATACAATCTATATTTATATACTATATATAAGGCTTATTTGCAATGTAATGGAAAATAAAAAACTTGTAATTTTTAATTTAGTTTGTAAAGCAAGGTGATGTTTTGGTTAAGTGGTGGAGTTCTCACCTGCTATGCCTCTGACCTGGGTTCAGTTCCCAGCCGCTTGCCCTTTCTCTATCTCTCTCTCTCTCTTACCTACTGTCTGGCTCACTCACTGCCTCTGTCTTAAAATACTTTTAATTAAGCATAGTTAAAGTCATTGTCCAACTGCTCCTGTTTTCTATGCTTATTTGCTTTTAATACAAAGTTTTTAAAACCAATATATAATATAGTTAAGACAAAATCTAAAATAAAATTATCTCATTATACATTAATAATAAATAATACATTACTACTTATTCACAATTACATTGCATTAAATAGAAAAATTATGTTACGAATTAGTATTATTGTACAGTTTGAATAGCTCAGGAAAGCACTAATGGGTTAATACACATTTGATTTTTATTATTAAAATACGATGAACTGTGAAGAACACAGCAGACCCACAATATATTAAGGATTCTACAGAGTGCTGCAGTCCTATATTAGATTATTTGGAAAACTAAAAAGCTGTTGCACTGTACTTTTGTCATACCTTGCACATTCTGAATGGGTGCATCTGTAGATGCAGATTGGGAGAGCATACAGCACATTCATTACTTACAAGATATTAAAATTATACCTATATCGTACTGGAAGTCAGCGAAGCAACTGCCACACAGTCCTGAGGAAATAGTAAAAAACAGAGAAAGAGCAATGAAAATGGTTTGAGGCCACTTAATCACAGCATGGAAACAATCAGACTATTTAATTCACTTCCCGTGTGTAATAGATCACTTCCTGTAGCGGAGCTGGAAAATCTGCACATATACAGATGCAGCCATTCAAAGTGAGCGGTACAGACACGTACCGCAGGTAAGATGACACGCGGTGCGTGATTGGTTGACCGACAGGGGCACTCCTGGTCCGTTGGTCTGTCGTAGAAAGACTTACTGTAAACGTCTTTACTGTGCCCGTTGTAGATATTGAATTTTACCACTGAAGGGAAATCTTAGTAGCTGAGCATAAAAAGAATAGGAGCATACTGTAACGCGTGTGAAGGCCATAAACAATATTCATTTTGGAACGTAAACATACAGTATATAGCTGGTCTTGGTACTTTAAAGAAAAAAATACACACCAGTATTCCATTTCTCCCTAAACATTGTAAGCTTCGAAGTCTTTAACTAACGTGATACCGGAGTCAACAAGCATACTTTTAGAATTTGATTAAAAGGGAATATAATATGGAATCACGTATCTCAAGAATTTAATAACGGTATGATTATATCCGTGTACTGCGGCAGAGCTATGTAGGGCTGTTTCGCCTGCCTGATCATGCGAGCTGTCTTGTGGCCTACTGGTCTAGGTGCGTGACTACCAACTGGCAGGTTGTGTGTTCGAATCCAGCTGGTTCTGGAATTTGCATTTTTATTTATTTATTTTTTAATCGCGTAACATAAACATATTACCGTATGCAAACTGTACTGTATACAGTATGTATATGTATATTTAATGTCTTAACTGTGCCCGTTTAATTGAATTAAAAAAAAAATATTTAACATGAACATTAAGCTGTTTACATCTTCCGCCTGAGAACAGTCACCCGTTGCTACCCACCGCAGAATGGTCATTGGCTGACACTATCTGACACCCCTCTGATTGGAGAAAAAAGACGTGCTGGTGTGCTATACCAGGAAGAGGATTTCTTTCTATTCAAAACGTGTATTTTAAAAGTTTAAGAAGTAAAAACCTTACAGCGTACACAGATTTCTAAACTGATCAGGATCGTTATCTTTGTCTTATGCATAATAATGTTCACCGCTCTGTCCAGCAAATTAATAATAAACTTTATTTTATATAGGTTTTTAAACGAATAGATAATTAGATTGCTCATAAACCTAATCACTTGCTTTTTCTTTTTATTTAGGCTCAGATTTCAACTATAGATCGTATTATTAATAACCATAATAACAACCAACCAACAAAAACAACCATATAAACATAATACCAACCAAAAACATAGATAACAACCACAATACAAAATCAAATAATCAAACCATTTTACACTCGCAAAGTCCTCCAATTATCATAATCCCGCCCCTTATGCAAAACCAAACCTTCCTCCCATCCCAGTTTATCCTGTTTATCATAAACAAAATCCACCTCAATTTTCAACATAAAGCATTACACAAAATCAAAACCTCAACACTCCATACTCAACAATGATAATTCACAAACAGCCAGAACATGTAACTACACATTCCCAAACAGACCTCATTTCCATAGCCCCGCCCCTTATGCAAAACCAACATCCCTCCCCTGTTCTCTCTCTCCCCTTGTAATTGTTTTTATTTTCAAATAAATTTTAGCAGTCATGTATTTTAAAAATCTTAAGATTTTTCTATTTATGTCTTTATTTAGTGGTTTCATTAGTGACAAAGGCTAAACTTTCTTGGAAAAATGTCTTTTATGTAAACCATGTTTGCTATTAATTCATTCAGGGCTAAAATATGTTCATTGTCTTCTAATGAAAGAAGGGTTCCTTTCGCCGTAGTCGGGAGCCTAGCCTTTAACTAATAAGTACTGTATTTACTGGGTTTTTGAGGGGGGGGGGGTGTCTTTCGCTGGAAATCTCGCCTCCTACTTTGAAAATACCCGTGAAACCGGTTCAATTCGTCACAGCCAGCACTCCTGCAGAGAGTTGGGTTGTACAGTACTTGCAGTGTATACAGTACACGCGTTATGCTCTTCGTTAATGTCTGTGAAGTTTTATTTAATCTCTGAGCCATACTGATTCTTCTGGAAGCCAGTTTCCGCCAGGGAGTAAAAAAAAAACACACTATGGTATTCTCTCCAATGCAGTGCAGTTAAAAACATACCTCTGATGCTGCTCCTAAATGAATATCGTTTATGACCATCAGAAGCTTTATGCTCCTTTTCTTTTTTCCAGTGGATTGAACAGGGAGAGGCATTTCATGATGTACTTTTCACTGATGAAACAACAGTGGCTCTGGAACAGTTTTCAACCAAGTCGTTTTATAAAAAGGGGAGATATGTACACGTTACTGAAGCTAAAAGTTTAGCCTTTGTCACTAATGTAAACACTAAATAAAGACATATAGAAATCCCTACGTTACAGACTGTATATGGCTGGTATTGGTAGTTTAAAGAAAAAATACACACCAGTATTCCACTTTCTCCCTAAACATTTTTAGGATCAGAGTCTTATATGTGGTTATTTCGAAATGTTACTGTTTACCGTTACTGACCATATTAAGTTTAAGTGCCTGTGGGCACTTTTCCTGTCCGTGGGGGGTGGACCGTCTTTCATTAGAAGGTTAGTCTGTTCTACTCTGAGAATGTAGAGGCGGTGGGAAGTGCCCGCGGTCATTTAATTAGTATTAAAATCTTAGTTATCTTTCTAGTTCACAGGTTTGCATGCATAATTTAATTTTGAAAGCCACTGAGACATCAGGTACTACTGTTGAATTTATGAAAAAAACAAAACAAAAAACATACTAACAACTGTGCCATCCTACTCCTTAGTTAATACATTTTATTATTCATAAACAGTTAACATTGTTAGCAAAATATTTTGAATTATATTTAACCCTATTTTTTCTTTAGTTTTGTATTTAACTTATTATATGATAGTCAGACTTAATGTATATTAATGTATATTTGAACAATGAAAATATATTTTTACAAGATTTTACATTAAGCACTTAAAATTAATATGGTTAATAATAGTAAACTGTAACATGCTGTAACAAGATCGGTTAAACTGCGGAGAAAATGCTTTCAGAGAAAATGTTTCAACCAAACCTGTTCCCACACACCCCGCCCCCACTACCATTAGAATATACACAAACATTTTAGCGTTTCATTCTGAGCAGAAGACCCTCACACCTGAAGAGTGCTGGCTGTGACGAATTAAACCGGTTTTACGGGTTTCAATCACAGATTGGGACTCAGTAAAGTAACACACAGCGCCACTGGATTTGATAATACTGTACCTAACCAAAATCCGCAATATGGAAACAGAACCTGTGTAATTGTTGATAGATGATGTACTCGTAACATTTTTTCAAGACGAACTACAACATTTAAAAAATGACTTGTATGTACTTGATATCTCTAATCAATCCACGGGTTCCAGCACAAAACGAAACTAAAACGCATACCATTTAGCGCTTCTTATTAGTTGCTCAAAAGTAATTTGACCGTATGAAATGCATAATATAAACCTAGAAACATATACGTGAGCAGTACTTAAGCACTGTAGTATCGGTGTTAAGACATACCTCTCAAATACTGTAAATCAAGTTAAAAATATCTCAAGACCGATTCTGGTCGTAATGAAACCATGTTTCGTGTATGTTTTCTTTTTCATCTTGAAATAACTAATTTCCAAATACCTTTTTCACTGTTAACATCTTGTAGCAACTTTGCGACAAAATATACACTCTGACAGTCATCCTGCTACCAACATTAAATAAAACAAATCTTAAGATTTCTATATTTATGTCTTTATTTAGTGGTTTCATTCGAAGCTTACAATGTTTAGGGAGAAATGGAATACTGGTGTGTATTTTTTTCTTTAAAGTACCGAGACCAGCCATATACTGTATGTTTATGTTAAGATTTCCCTTCAGTGGTAAAATTAGATATGAATATTCAATACTTAAACGGGCACAGTTAAGACATTAAATATACATATACATATTGTATACAGTACAGTTTGCATACGTTAATATGTTTATGTTACGCGATTAAAAAATAAATAAATAAAACTGGAAGGTCCAGCACCACCATTATGTTTATATGGTTGTTTTTGTTGGTTGGTTGTTATTATGGTTATGAATAATACGATCTATAGTTGAAATCTGAGCCTAAATAAAAAGAAAAAGCAAGTGATTAGGTTTATGAGCAATCTAATTACTTATTCGTTTAAAACGCTATATAAAATAAAGTTTATTATTAATTTTCTGGACAGAGCGGTGAACATTATTATGCATAAGACAAAGATAACGATCCTGATCAGTTTAGAAATCTGTGTACGCTGTAAGGTTTTTACTTCTTAAACTTTTAAAATACACGTTTTGAATAGAAAGAAATCCTCTTCCTGGTATAGCACACCAGCATGTCTTTTTTCTCCAATCAGAGGGGTGTCAGATAGTGTCAGCCAATCACCATTCTGCGTTGGGTAGCAACGGGTGACTGTTCTCAGGCGGAAGATGTAAACAGCTTAATGTTCATGTTAAATATTTTTTTTTTTAATTCAATTAAACGGGCACAGTTAAGACATTAAATATACATATACATACTGTATACAGTACAGTTTGCATACGGTAATATGTTTATGTTACGCAATTAAAAAATAAATAAATAAAAATGAGAAGTCCAGCAACAGCTGGATTCGAACACACAACCTGCCAGTTGGTAGTCACGCACCTAGACCAGTAGGCTACAAGACAGCTCGCATGATCAGGTAGGCGAAACAGCCCTACATAGCTCTGCCGCAGTACACGGATATAATCATAACGTTATTAAATTCTTGAGATACACGATTCCATATTATATTCCCTTTTAATCAAATTCTAAAAGTATGCTTGTTGACGTATCCGGTATCACGTTAATTAAAGACTTCGAAGCTTACAATGTTTAGGGAGAAATGGAATACCGGTGTGTATTTTTCCTTGTGATATTTTAAGCTCTAGTTGAATGATAGGTGTCGCATTTTAAATCATTCTCGTAGCTAGAAATTATGAAACGCCCTATTAAAAGCAAGGAAGTTTTTATGCCCCGTTGAAGTAAAACAAAATGCCTGACAAAGTATGGCTTGGACAGATTCCAAGTGCTTGTACAAATGTGCTAAAGAAATTATACTTTGAGTATACAGCTTGTCCAAAGTCATCCATTATTAATACTATTAGTAATATCTTCAGTAAAGGCTTTGATGCATAAATATTTCTGATAAAGGTAGGTTGTGTACTTTTGTCCAACTCAGCAATCTTGCTTTCATAAAATATACCAACATTTTAATGACTGATGATTAACATGCTGTAATACACAGTTCAAAATTAAAGGCTCGAATGCTGTACATGAGAGGTTAAGCTCCCCCTGGCGGTTTTACAAGGCGACGCCGGATAGCTAGTCACGTGACACACGTGATACCGCGTGATACCCCGGTGGGCGTGTCGCGGTATGCCGTGAAATACCTCACCCATTTTGAATGGCTGCATCTGTATGGTTCCTGATATATAGAAGCCTACATGCCAAACAGACCGTGCTGATGGTCCCTGTTTTAACCCAATAAGTAAAAGTGGAAATCCTCACTCAGTCAAAGCCATTTTCTTTTTACCAGCAGTTAATACAAGGCTGGTATTATGAACAAGGGCGTTTCTGAGACAGAAAAAAGATAGTTGTTTTAACCTAAATTGCAAAGGAACAAGTAATAGGTTTATTCCATGCTGAAAAGAGAAGAGAGAAAACACAATGTTCCGGCTGTGAATTCTTCTTCAGGTGTGAGAAAGACAGGGCAGACAGCAAAGATTAAATAGCACAGAAGAACAAAAGCTGGGAGAGGAGAGGAGGAAGGGGGGGCAGAGAGGCAGAGATGCCACTCAGAAAGCGCAAAGTGGAGAGGGGTGAAGAAAGGTGTGAAGTCAAAACCAGCATGAGAATAAAGAAGATTACATGAAAACAAGTCAGTCATTGAGAGAAAGGGGGAGGTGTGAACCTAGTTTCAGGATGAGTTTTGTTTCTGTTGTTTTTCTGCAATGGAAGTTGAGAAACCCTTCTCTGTGAACCAAAAGTTTACATAGATTATGTGGTCAGCGGTTAGTGGAGTCACCATGGGCACCTCTTCCATTCAAGATAATTTAGGAGTACCTGGGAACAGCCATCCCTATAAAATTATTAATTTTCCTAATTTCCTAATGCAAATGTAACACATGGAATATTTTATCACCATTACCAAACATTATGTAAAAGCCCAACACAATAAACTGAAGTCCAATAGAAATATATGGAAAAGTTCCTCCATTTGCCTAAAAATCTTTTGTGTGTATCAAAGGCTTTGGCATCCAAGTGGAGTTTTTTCTTCATCTATAGTGTAACAACAAAGATGAAGAAAGACCTTGCAAGTACAGGATGTCCATCTCATCTCTGAGCTCCTCCACATCCCCTCCTGCAAAACGGCTCCCAAAGAATGGTGTTTCCACAAAGGCTCCATACCCAGAGTACCCCACTTCATGGCGGGTAATCTCACACCAGACCCCTGTGAAGGGAAGAGACACAGAGAAAAGGAGGAAGAACAGAAGAAGAGTGAAGTGAGAAAGGGTACCAGAACTAGAAAAACTCTTTCATCCCTAAATCGCTGCTAATCTCTAAACCCATTTTGAAGGCACTGAGGCCACTCTTGTGTGTCTATTTTTCTAATATTAAATGATATTATTATTGTTAATTAATAGATAAAATTTATATTCTTGTTGTTTTAATGTAATACCTTGTCCAACTTTTGTTGTAGTTGTTGAGTATATGAAAAATGTACTGAAAATGAGAACTGTAACATCCTGGTTGGAGGTCCATAAAAATTGTTTATACCCTTTATAAAATTAAAGTATATGGTAGTATGCATGGCTAGTTTGAAGGATATGAATCTCTAATTCCCAAACAGCCCTTGGTTGAATGGAAAAGAAAAATAAATTAAGGAATTTGGACACAATGGAGGAAATCATCTGCCTCAGGTATTTAAGGAGGAGAAGGTGTCAGGAACAGTTCTTTCCGGGCCCTATGCGGACGACACGATCCGAAAGGTGAAGAAACAATAGGGAAAAATATCATGCAGGAGTTGGTCAGGAGACAGGGGGGCGTGTCCAAGGTGAGCTGGTGTCCGGGGGAAGTGAGTCCGGGGCAAACAATCCAAGCATAAATCCAAAAGGGAAATCCAAAACGGAAGGCAAAGTCCAAGACCAGGGGATCCATCCAAAGTAGTTAAAAACCAGAACCAGGTCGGGACCAGCGGGACAAGGAATCAGGAACAAGAAACTAAAACCATAACGGAGCCAGATGCGGCAGGACCCCGGGCTCTCACGAAACGGGATTCAATGAGAAGCCCCGGGCAATCGCCTGCGTCTGGCTTTAAAGGTGGAACTAAAGAGGGGCTGGAATAAGAAACAGGTGTGGGGAATGGGACAGAACGAGGAAGGGCTGGAGCGCCCTTAAGATGAGGAGTAAGGATCATGACAGAAGGCACACTGTTATCTTTCAAGTAATAGATTTATTCCATGCTGAAAAAAAGAAGAAAGAGAACACAACGTTTCGGCCGTGGAGCTCCATGGCCGAAACGTTGTGTTCTCTTTCTTCTTTTTTTCAGCATGGAATAAACCTATTACTTGTTCCTTTGCAGCCTACGCATGCTGACGCAGCTACCCACCTGAACTGTTATCTTTCATATTGTGTAGCATGAGAGAAACCAGGAAGGAATTATTGAGTTTTACCAGGAGACAGAAGGATTTATTGATTTTTAGTTTAAGTTATTTTTGAAGAGAACAGAAAATAGTTTTAATCGCAAACTAATTGAGGAACACTATTTGGTTGAAGGGAAAACATGGGTAAATAACACTAGAATAAAAAATAATGTAACGCAACGGGGGCTCAGGCGGGCGCCCTTGCCGCATCTGGTCGGCCCCATCCCGACTGGAGGCTTGAACCCGGGACTTCCGCGTCTCTCTGCAGCGACCTAGCCCCGTGAGCTAAAGAAGGGCGGTGACGTCACCCGCTCTGGTACGCCGGCTCTTACACACAGTGCTTGTCGGCCGTAAGCGTTACAATAATATTTTTCTTCAGAAAAGTTCATACTTCTGAAAACTCTTATGATTTGTTGGTATAACCTGCCAGGGCTGTTGACTTCATATATTATTTCATAGAGCAAATAATAGTTTACACAGAAAGCAAGGTCCATGGGTTCAATTATCAAAGAAGTTAAACAAGTCCTTCATTTTTTTAATACATATTGGCAGTTTCTTAAAATATAAATTATTTTGGATTGTTAATAGCCTTATAGTTTAGCTCTAATGATCATTTCCTTACCTTTACCAGTAGCAGCTGGTTGGTCATAATTTTTCAGATCAGATTAGGTGCTAGCGGTGCGGTCTGTGAACATTTAACATTTACTATAAAATATGTAATACCGTATATGGCCTTTCTGCAGGATTTTAAATAAGATTTATGTTAATCCATCATCATGTATCTTACCTCTATCGTATTCATCCTTCTGTCTCTGCTCCTTGTCCACAACTGCCAAGATAGGGTAAGGGTTGTTCATTTCATCATCGGTTTCCTTAGAAAAATGTTTTTCATCCACCTGGAAAAAATATAATGTAGTGAAGACCCAGCAATGGTATTCCCCAAGTACTCCCACCAAGTTTGGAGGGTCTCTGAGATCTTCAGTGGGGCTCACATAGCTGTATACAATTAGAGATTATCTAAAGGTTAGTTTTCAGCTCTAGTAATTAAAAAAAATCTAGATTCATTGTGTTCTCCCTTTAGAGTTACTTGTCTTGAATAGTAAGGTCACATCACCTTAAGCATGAAACATCTGTTAAAGCATCAAATCATAATAAAATATCCAAAAATGTCCTTTAATTTGTTTCTATATCCTTTCCTATTTTATTGTACACATCAATGGTGTGCACTAATGAAAATTAAGTAAAAATAAAAAAAGTGAATTTCAATTTTGAGCAAAGATATATTGTAGGGAAATAAAACCTTTAGTAATTACAATTTACCACATTAAACTGTACACTTTACTCAGAAGCATCAATGAAGAGAGAGAAAGACTTTCAGAAATACAGAAATACATGACGACAAAGATGGTAGAAACCCAGGCAGGAAGGACTGCTGACCTGCTTCACCATGTCGTATACAATTGTAGATGCAAATACATCTGTGATGGAAAAGTTCTCATCCTTTTCTGCCTCCATAATTCTTGCCAATGCTTTTAGACAGTCAAACGAGCCAGTTGTGAGTCTTTGCACCATCTCTTTCTCTGCCTTCTCTAATTCAGAGGACCAGGTCTGGTTGTGGTACAAAGATGTCAAACACCTGCATTCATACATAAACAAGAGTAGAGACCAGGAGAAAAGTCGGTGCTCAATCCTTATATCTTACAGAATTAGAGCAGAATTAGACGTTCTGCTGCTTTATGCGAACCTTCAGAATTCATATTGATTCCACAGATCCATGTGGCACAAACCTGGACCCCAGAGCCCAGTCTCTCAGACTCACCAGGTAGATCCTGACACTCCACATAGGTACATGATGGTGTCCAGCAGGTTCTGAGCCCCCAGCTCAGTTAAAGTCCCCATGAGAGCCACCATAGCGCGCAGACCCCCCCCAGAGCCCAGCACAGCGATAGGGGGGACACAGTCCTGATTGAGGAAGAGAGAAGCAAGAGAAAGAGCATGATAAAAAAAACAGTGTGTGAGTCTGACAGATAATTATTAGGCTATTAAATAGTGTAAATGAATTGCAAAGTTACTGAGATATCACAACTGTGTATCGTGTACCCTACTCCACTCAAGTGTGTCCCTTAAAGAGAAGAAGATTGAGAATTATTTAAATTTAACATTCTCCTATTATGTTTCTCTCATGAAAGCATCTAACGTAAATAACAACAGTGCAAGAATCTACTTACCAGCAACAAAAGTGCAACCTGTTATGATATTTGTAATATCACCACTGAAGTAAGAGACAAGATGTAAAAAGGGTTAATAACTTAAGTCAGTTCTGCCTGAAAATTAGACTTCTAAGCAACAGGGGTTTATGGCAGGAAAGGGGGTTAACTGATAAGGATTCCAGATGCGAGCAAGGAACCCCTGGGGGCATAATCTTAAACTGACCATTTGGCCAGGGCCTTCTAACTGGCCAAATACCATGACCCCCCCCCCCTTACCATAACACCGAATGACGTCTGAAGGAGCAAGGAAGGACTATATAACCTAAAAGTTTGTACCGGCACATCGAACAATACTTCGGTTTTGTTGTTTCTTGCTGGAAACAAGACTTCAGCTTTATTGTTCCTTGCATGCAATAAACTCATCTGTTCTACTTCATCTCGGGATCCAGAACCTTATTCTTTCTGTTGCAACACCACTAAGGATCATTAAAACAGCATGAAATATTGTAACTCAATCTTGGCTGTCACCCTCTCCACCAGCGCTATTTAATCATTCCAACTCAACCTACAATTTCATGGTTCAAACTGAACGATCTCTTCTTCCATTTACTTATTCTACTTCATTTCATACTTCAAGTCCCTTCCCTATTAAGACCTGTAAGGTGCCTGTTTTGCACCCAATTCAGAGCCCTGATCCTTGCCCACTGTTATCTCAGACAGTGCAGAAGCCTGCAAAATCTTAGTTTCATTTGTCTTCCCATACACTTTTTCCCTTTCTGCTCCGCCTCTTTTATTAGACTTTATGTACTCTCCATTTTCCCCAAAGCCTGTCCATTCCCCACCTTCTCATCTATTAACTGCATCCATGTAATCTGGAAAGCAGTAACATGCCTGTAGCATTCAAAGCAACAATAAACCCCTACGACAAATGTTAACTAGCATAATGAATTTTCTTATGTCATCTTTTTCACTAACATGACAATGCACCTGCTACAAAATAAAATGTCTTTATTTTCCTGATAAAAACTTTGTGATTTCGATGCTGTTACAACCCCAAGTGTCTAGGGGTAAAGGGGTGTAACATTTAGGATAATTTTTGAATGCAGGTGGGTTCTGGTGAGACACTAGGAAGCGTGATAACAAAGGTGGATGCAGAAGTGATGGTTTTAAGTTGAATAAGTGACTGACAAGACATGATAACACACAGGGGTAAGGAACTAGAGTGGTGACAAAGAAAAGAAAATAACAAACAAAATGGAGCTGGCTAAGAAAATGAGGGAAAGCTAACCTGACTACAAAAGAAATCTGGAAACACACGGTCTTCGGTGTCTCATACACCCTTGCTAACTTCCACTGACTACCCAACAACCATACAAGACAAATGGCACTCACCCGTACTAAACTAGTGTACTAATACAAAATCAACTAAGTGTGTAGAATGTACCCAACAACCTAAACTAACCTTATACACAAAAGTTCACACAAAAACACAAGTGAACCAGGAAGACAAATAAGAGAAAACAAGAGTAATCAACAGGAACAGGGTACAAAAGAACACAAAAGTTGAACATATAACACATTAGGGCAAGGTAATGGCAAAACAAGGATAAACACACAAACAAACAAAAGTACAAAGAAACCGCCAAAGCAAAGCAAAGCAAAGCAAAGCAAAGCAAAGCAAAGCAAAGCAAAGCAGGACCAAACTCAAACAAAAGGCCTCTTCCTTCAGAAAACCTCCATGTTATATGCTGAATAAGATGCACTCTGATTGGCTGAGAAGCTGATTGATGATTAACTCATACGGCACAGTGGTGTAATGGTCAGGTCAATGGAGGAGGGAGAACAATCAAGGGTCAGCAGTGTGGAACATAACAAAAACACACATAGACCACACACTGGGATGTAACAATGCAGTTTTTTGTATGATGCTTACAGTAACTTACTGTACTTGCATTTTTCAAACTATACTGAATATGTATTTCTGCAACACAAATAATAAAAAATAATAAAAACCATACCAATTTACAAGGAATTTTCAGATTACTCAGGGCCTTATGGATTTTGATTTTTCTCTGCTTAACAGCCTTAGTCTCCCCCTCACAGAGAGTCTGTGAAACCCGTACATATGTCCTGTGGAAGGAAATAAAACGAACATGAAGAATTTGCAACCTTGGCGCTTTCTGTTCCTAAAAATGCAAAAGGAGACATATTAGAAAGAATCTGGGAGAATTTCTAATTTGCTTTGCTGACTGGATCTCACTGTAACTTGAGTGTTAATGTGTTTGTTAATTTCTTTGTGTATTCTTATTAATTTCAAGAAGGTGAATAGGGACTAATACAGTTGTAACCACTTTAAACTTTCATAAATATTGCTAATATTAATGTTACTCATTTAAAAGTATTTATTTTTCTTGTTTTCAAGTAACAGGCACATTGTTAAAGTCAGTATTTATCTTTTCGTAATATCCTGGGATATAGCACCTTATTTTCTGCCTTATTGGACATCAGCTGGTAAGTTAAAGGATACTGCTAGATGCTCAAGAAGAGGAGGGGGTCAACTGTTGAGGTGTGATCTGCTCAGGACCTTAGGATCTCTTGTTGTTCACCAACACAAATGCTCCACAAGTGCTTTTGGTCAGTGTATCACACAAACGAGCTACACTGTGGTACAGCAAAGAAAAGGGACGCTACTCTAACACGTCAATAGGTTCTAATGCATGTTTTGAATGTTTTTATCTGTATATTATATATATTGGCTCTAAAAATATATTGTATTTAAATTTAAATGTTTTAAAAAAGATGTCAGTAGTTTTGAATTTCTCTGAAAATAACTTGTGATTGCATACTGTAACCTCTTCAATGTGAGGCATTAGTTATTCATTGGGATAGCCTTGTGTCTGGTTTTGAATCCTAGCCAATGCCCAAGCCTGTGGGGATAATCTTTCTATAATCTTTCTAATCTAACTATAAACTATAGATTTACTGGAAATAAGGGATTTTGAAATGCGCATGGATATCAACCAAGGAGGAAACACCTCACTTACAGCTTAGAATCAGTTAATCAGTACATTTATACTAATCACATCCTCATGAGAAAAAAAGAGGAAAGAAAATAATTCGGAACATCTGATTGAAAAGAGGTGTAATTGTTTTTTGTAATTATACACAGAAACGTGTTTCTTATACTGTATCTTAGTACACAGATTAAAGAGCACTTACTTTCCAGTATTGTCTTTTGCTTCCCTCATGCTTGTCTGTAAGATAATTGAAAACAAGAAATCGTAAAAGACCTGTAAGCACTATATCCCTCCGTTTTCTGTACTACTGTTTCTGCCCCATTGGGATACATTTGGGATACATTTCTGGAATCACAGAACTACATCTTCTTGCCACTTCAAAATTCCATTTTTCAAAAAGCACTTCCAGAATTATTATTCCATTTCCAATGCTCTCTATATTGTCTATAGTATTTTTGTGATTCAGTATGTTACTGTTTTTATGTGGCTATACTTAAATTCTCTCAAGAAATGAAAGGTGATCCAGAATTCAGCAGCACAAGCAAAGCAGCAACAGGTCATCAATCAGGCTTGCCCTTGCTCTCATTTTCCCAAGTCTGTAAAATACAGAAGCTTGGCACTTACAATGTTTTTCTGAAGCTTGTCACCAGAAAATTACTTTGTTGTGCCAGAGAACAAAGATAACTTGTTATTTTAACGCTACAATAGAAGCTGAAATCAAATTATGTTTATAAGTCGGTTCACTGCAGATAATACTGAAGTAAATGATTCAATGAAAATGTAATTTAGAAGAACAATTTCAAAGCATATAAATTATATTTCATTGCCATTAATATTTTAAATCTATACATTTAAGTGTTTTATTGAATGTGTTTTGGCTGGTTATGTTAGACAAATTTACAGCATTTAATTTTGACTGAGTTTTTCCACGTTTTTCCCAATTTAAATATTTTTTTAGTGTGCTATTTCAAAAATTATAATTTGCATTTTTCATATTTATACCCACACAGTTTTGGCTACACATTATGACTTGGACTAATGCTACATACCATGCATCATGCACAAACCATTGTTTAGTCTCTTCTTTCTTAAGTAATAATGTTTTTAAGATTGTCTTATATGCATTTATTCTGTAAATACTCAGATACCTTATCCATGTTGTTTTTTGCTAGTAAGGAATGTTTCCTGGTGACCTCTTTTAGTGGATCTGTTAAAAAAAGATAATATACTGTAACACTGTCAGCCATTGTTAGTATACAAAACTGCAGGAGGCACACATACACACAAAAACAAGTGGTAGACTAATGGCAGCACTAAGGAGAGGCATGAACTGCTTTAAAAATACATTCAAATACTTCTCCATTTCATGACATGTATAATATCACTTAAAACAAGAGCTGCTCATTACAAAATGAGGTTCCTAGCCTTTTTGTTGTTTACAGTGTGCACATTGCTCCCTGTATAGGCACTGATAGTGGGCAATGGATCCTTTAAATTTGAAATAAAGTCATAAACCATTTAGAAAAAGAGGATGTCATTGTTTTCTTATAAATCAGTGCTATGTACAACATACAGTAGATTATTCCAGTGTATCATGTTTTAGGTAAATCACAGTGTATTCATTCCTTAATGCCTTAAAGACTGTGTCAATTACTCCTATAGAAAAACACCAGGCTTGGATTCTGACAAAATGATTGACCATTTCTGTCTCAGGAGTTAGATAGAAAAAACCTTAGATGTGTGGTTGCACATCAAATACAGTCTTATATGATAGCCAATGACTTGTTTGAGCCATTTCAGTCTGGTTTCCACTTAAATCATAGCACTGAGACTGCTCTTTTCAGGGTTTTGAATGATTTATTTATTGCCTCAGACTCAGGAGCTACAGTATACAGTAGATATCCTTATGCTTCTTAAAGCTGCTTTTGATACTGTAGCAACACAAAATTATTTAAATTGCTGGCAAACGTTTTTGTCTATCAGTGGTACTGTCCTTAACTGGTTCTGTTCTTAACTGACTGGCAGGCAGCATATTTATAAAATATAATAACAAAAATAATAACAAATAAATTTTGTTATTATTAAATTTCAGCAAAGGAATGAACCGATGCAACCATTCAAAATGCACGGTACAAACCCGTACCACACGCAATTACCCACAAGTCACTGCTTTGTACCGCGGTACGTGATTGGCTGGCCAGAATGACCGACAGGGGCGCTCGTGGTGCATTGATCATTAGTGAAAAGATTGAATAATTTCATCTCTTTACTGTGCATGTTTTAATTTGCTTAGTATTGAATATTTATATGTACAGATGCAGCCATTCAAAATGCATGGTACAAACCCGTACTGCAGGGCAACTACGTGTGCGTCACAAGCCTGTTAACAGCCTGTTTTTTGGCTAAAAAATCACGCCCGACAAAGTGAAGTAACATTAACTAGCAAAGAGAGGACATTAGCTAGCCAAAATGATAAAGCAATAAATGACTTTTTTTGTTTATTTAAACGTTATGTCAGCCAAACATGTATGTAATGTCTGCCATACGGCGTACGCGTTACTGAGGCTGAACGTTTAGCCTTTGTTACTAATGTAACCACTAAATAAAGACAGAAATATAGAAATCCCTACATTACAAACTCCAAGCATTTCATTTTGTCTATTGCTACAATATCGACAACAGTGCAGTTACAATGTTTCCAAAATAAGCAAAATCTAATGATTTGAAGGTTTTGATAATAATAGAGAAATCATAACAATGACCCCGTACTGCTTCATGCTATTCATGTTTACCCAACAAAAAAAGGACAACTAATTTGACACGAAAATACTTAATTTTTTCATTGACAAAAAGTAACGCCACACTCTCTTGATTAACCGGATTGTTTTGTTTCTGCACAGACTGTTAAACTAGAGAAAAAGAGCGCCTCTTCGAAGCATTTTGTTGAATTTATCGGATCGGATCAACGAAATGCTGTGGTGTTACTTTTTGTCAATGAAAAAATTAAGTATTTTCGTTTACAAAGACGGTTACAAAGAAAGTGGATCACAATAATACTTTGAGCTTACAGCCTGTCCAGGGTCATTCATTATTAATACTATTAGTAATATGTTCCATAAAGACTTTGATGCATAATTAAAATATTTATGATAAAGGTGGTAGGTTGTGTGCTTTTGTCCAACTGAGCTATCTTGCTTTTATAAAATATACCGACTTTTTAATGTTTAATGATTTACATGCTGTAATACAGACTTTAAATTATTAAAAGTCTAAAGAGTATACAAACTTAAATTCTTAATTGGAAAAAGACTAGGATTTGAAACCATGCATTTTCTAGTTACAGCTCAAATGCTTTACATGAGAGGTTAAGCTTTATTAGCTCCACCTGGCAGTGATTTGGGATACTATTATCATAACTGTGGTATTATACGGTATGACGCGATATGACGCATTGTGTTGTGACATGCCCATTGCGTTTTACCACAGCGTACCCCACTAATTTTGAATGGCTGCATCTGTACCTATGAATACCTATGAATTTGGCATAATTCTGCCAAACCGTTGCACAAAATCCGTTTATTTTGCAAATAATTAGTGGTCGTAAAGTAGATATTTATCAATTTCTAAACTGAATATTACCCTGAAAAATTTAGAACAACATAATCTAAATATTGTACATTATATACACAAACTGTAAAAAGACTATTCACAACCTGTACACACTATTTTGTAATCAAAAATTCACATAAGAAGAATGCCTCCTACGTTACACATGATAAAAGACATTGTGTCTACGGGGCTGAGGTAGATATGGGCCTTCTATATATTATGCCGGTCTGCATGTCCTTGGTAATCAGGCGCACTGTTCTTGGGAAGAAACTGTTCATACAGTAAACCTGTTTCTTCGGGTCTTAATGCTCTCTGGCCTACAACACCAAGGTTATGTTTAGTGTCTTGCCAGGTAAACAGACTTTAGCTAGGGTGGAGTGTGTCTTTGATGATAGCGTGAGCCTTGCTCCTGCAGCGGGCTGTATGGAGTTTCTCCAACCAAGGAAGTTCTGTTCCAAAAATGCGTTCAGCTGTTCTAATCATTCTCTGAAGGATGCATTTGTCATTCTGGGTAGCACCGCCGAACCGCACTGTAATACCTCTAGTCAAAATGCTCTCAATGGCACCATGATAGAAACTAACCAGTGGATGCCACTCCTCTTTAGGCACCTCAGAAAGTACAGACACTACTGTCCAGCTCAGCATGTTTTTAATATGTAGGCCAAGAAACTTGATGGAGTCAACCTGTTCAATATCAGTACCATTGATGTAAACTGATTGGTGGGGATTGATATTTTTCCTGAAATCCAAGATCAATTCTTTTGTCTTAGAAGCATTAAGAAGAAGGTCATTATCCTTACCATAATTGGTCAGGTCTCTAATTAGCTTCCTGTAAGTAGACTGGGCAAACGATTTTTAAAATTTTTTAAAAAGAAATAAAAAATGAGATATAATGATGTGTTCCTGCTTAACTTAGACATTGCACAACTTTAAAACCTATAAAAACAGGTTTAGAGAGTTAAAAAAACAGTTTTTATGCGCGAAAAATGGGTGATTTTTCTTCCTCGTGATCAGCTCAGAATCTTTGTGTACGCTATAAGGTTTTTACTTCTTAATTAAATGTTTAAAATACACAAATTTCATAAAGACAACACATGTTTTGAAAAGAAAAAATCCCATTACTTTCTCTTCCTGTTGTGTGAAACTGATCAGCAGGTCTTTTTTTCTCAATCAGAGGCTCTGAAAATAGTGTACCGCCCACTGCGCTCCGTCAGAGAGGGGCGCGGCACCGAGAGAGGAAGGAGGCGTGGAGCTCAGCAGTACAGAATGAACGTTCTGCTGCCTGTAGCGCTTATGGCAGCAATCGCGTTTGCATTTATAACTTAGTTTTTAAAATTAATCAAGCAATATGAAGCATCTCTTTTTACTTTTAAGTCACTTAATTATCATTAAGCACAGCTTTCTCACCACTTAGACTACTTTTTGATACCATCCTTAGACAAAGCGGAAATTTCTTGTTCTGTCTAATGACATTACAAGTGGAAAGATTACAGATTTTAATCGTCTTTAATTTTGTTACGTTATACATTTTAGAAACGTTTCATCCATACAAACACCACAAAACTATTCTCGATTGTATTTCTGAATGGTATGTTACACTTAGTTCACCGTTTTAAATACATCTAATTAAAAAAGTTAGGTGTTAGCATAAACTATTAGCAATCAATATTAAATTTAGCACTGTAATAATTTGTTGCACTTTCCCCCGCATCTTGTAAAAATATATTTTCATTGTTCAAATATACATTAAATCTGACTATCATATAATAAGTTAAATACAAAACTAAAGAAAAAATAGGGTTAAATATAATTCAAAATATTTTGCTAACAATGTTAACTGTTTATAAATAATAAATTGTATTAAGTAAAGAGTAGGATGGCACAGTTGTTAGTTGGCTTTTTGTTTTGTTTCTTTTTCATAAATACAACAGTAGTACCTGATGTCTCAGTGGCTTTCAAAATTAAATTATGCATGCAAACCTGTGAACTAGAAAGATAACTAAGATATCCATCCATTTATAATGGTGGCAAAGTGGTTAGCATTGCTATCTTGGAGCACTGGGGTCCTAGGTTCAATTCCTGCCATCCTGTGTGTGTGGGGTTTGCATGTTCTCTCTGGGTTACATGGTTTTTCTCCAAATGTGTGATATGACTCCCTCTCGCACTCCAAAACATACTGGTAAGTTAATTGGTTTTATGGGAAAACTGGCCCTGGTGTGTGTGTGTTTGTGTCTGTCTGTCCTGTGATGGACTGGCGCTATGTCCAGGGTGTATTCTGCCTTGTGTCCGTTGCTTACTGGGATAGGCTCCAAATCCTCTGTACTGGATAAAGAGATTAGAAATGGAAGTAAAGGCACTGTGTGGATGGAACTATACACAGTGTTAGAAACCCACTATGAAATGGCAGCATCTCACTGAGAATAAAATATTTTATAGTGCTGGCTTAAGGAAACAGCCTTTCCACCTCTCTGATCAGTATCCATACCTAGTTATTTAAACAAATTGCCTCTAATTATAAACATCTTAATATGCTGGCTCTGTGGATCCGCATCAGCTAAGTTTGCCCATTCCTTCAATTCATGTGCATCCAACACACAGTTCAATGCCAGCAACTACACAAAATCTAAAATACAATCCTCATTTCAGTATCTATGTAAACATACAGTCTGTTAACTTCATCATCTTCATCAAAAGTATGCCTAACCCCATTAGGAAGTGTTCTTGTTATCAGTGTATTCCTCAGCTTTCCCTAAATTATCTTCTTCTTACCAACATCTCTAGTCTTTTATCCTGCAATAACTCAGCCAACACTTAAATCTCCAAAAGCTGCTTGTGTTAATTTCTTTAAATCACAAATATCATCTGTAAATACTGGTCATGTAATACTCTGCATTGTGGAATAATAGTTTATTTTAAAGGGAACTAGAGAAACTAAGAACTAGAGAAATCAAGAAAGGCTTTTTTTTTCTAGAATTAATAAATGCACATCCTGTTCACTGGGGAAATTAAATCCACACTGAGCAATCTTCAATATGTTCAGAATATGACAGCAAGAATCCTATCAGGGATGCATTGGACCTGTTTTCAAGTCCTTGCACTGGTTACCTATCAGGTTTTGAGTCAACTTCAAAATCCTTATCCTCATTCAGTACCTACAGTATATGGCTTATTATCTGTCTACTCCCCACCTTTGTCCATCTGACTCTGGTCTTCTAGCTGTCCTCAAGAACATCTACATTCTGTGGGTGACAGGGTCTTCTCTAGCTGCACCCCAGAGCTCTCAATTTGTATTCCCAGTGATGTCAGTCACGTACCCTGAGTGCATTTAAATCTAACCTCAGAACCTTTCTTTTCAGAAGACTTGTAAGTAAGTGTCTGTATCTGATTCATTTTCTAATTTTGGTAGCACCTCTAACTGTTTGTCTTTCTTATATGTATTTACTTTGTAATCTGTGGTCCTTATAACTGTTTTTACATCTACTGCATTGCTTTGAGATGCCACTTTTAAAGGTGATATATAAAATAAAGTTTTTTTTTTTATTGTTATAGAGAAACATGATCAGATTTTCCCTGGTTCAGAAAAAAATATCTAAAGTATACTAGTTTGTCACTCTCCTCATTCCCTTTGCTAAATGACTTTTCATACTAATCTGATCAATCTAACTGCCTGTTTTCTGTGCTTTCTCTATCCTGCAAGATTTGCAATTATTCTGAAAATTTTCTTCTTGAAATAACTCATTTCTAAATACCTTTTTTCACTGTTAACATCTTGCAGCAACTCTGCAGCAAAATATACACTTAGCTCAACCTGACAGTTCATCCTGCTACCAACATTGAATAAAAAAATCTTAAGATTTCTATATTTATGTCTTTATTTAGTGGTTTCATTAGTGACAAAGGCTAAACTTTCTTGGAAAAATGTCTTTTATGTGTTGCAGAAAAAACTGACTTGCTTTGACAAAATATGTTTACAAATCCTTTCACCTGCCAATCTACCTGAATGCCCAACTATCTGAGAAGCCCTCCGTGAAACCATGGTTGCTATTAATTCATTTAGGGCTCACTGACAGAATTGCTGTTTTTTATGCATGATAATTTTCTGATTCCTCACTCTGTTTCATGTTTATAGATAAGACTTTATTGATCGCGACGGGAAATTGATGTACATGTTCATGTACATTTTTTTGTAACATACACCTTTTTGTGATTTTTTTGTATATCTAAGCAAGTCTTCCTGCATCCCTCTTCTGCACTATAGTCATGGCTTTTTTTCTGTTTGCTTATTTCAAAGCAACACCTGCTCCATTTCCAACTTTTTGCCCATGTGCATTTTTGTATTTTTTACACCTCACCTCATTTTGACGCAAGATGACGCGCGGTACAGCGGTACGTGATTGGTTGACCGACAGGGGCACTCGTGGTCCGTTGGTCTGTCGTAGAAAGATTTACAGTAAACGTCTTTACTGTGCCCGTTGTAGTATTGAAAATTCATATGGAATTTTACCACTGAAGGGAAATCTTAGTAGCTGAGCATAAAAAGAATAGGAGCATACTGTAACGCATTTGAAGGCCATAAACGATATTAATTTTAGAACATAAACATACAGTATATGGCTGGTCTTGGTACTTTAAAGAAAAAATACACACCAGTATTCCATTTCTTCCTAAACATTTTAAGCATCGAAGTCTTTAACTAAAGAGATACCGGAGTCAACAAGCATACTTTTAGAATTTGATTAAAAGGGAATATAATATGGAATCATGTGTCTGAAGAAATTAATAACGATATAATAATATTCATGTACCGCAACACAAGGATAGTACATGCTGTACATTGTCTAATGTTTCTGTAGTGCTTTTTCAGCACTTTGCATGTGACATTGCTGGTGGTGCTGTGGGTTAGGTTCCTAAATCCCATGTCCCATGGTCTTTGATCAAATTCCACTGGAACTATGACCTTTTTTTTAACAAACATTTCTTTGAAAAAATGAAACGTTTCCCTTGGTCAGAGATTAAATAAAACCTGACTCGCACCAAACAAATTTATATTTCTAAATATCACAACATGATCGAATTTAAGTATTTTTAATAACAATGAATAGTCACCTATGCGTTACAAAATAAATATTTATATTGATTTGAATCGCGTTTTGATTTAAATCGTAAATGTGTGTTTAAATATATGTGTTTAAAGGCGATATATAAAAGTGCTGATTCTTATGGAATGTGTTCCGCCGGGGATTCAAAAATTTTTTTTTTTTTAATTGCGTATCTAAGGAAAATAGCAGTATAACTTTGTTCATGCACAAACAGTGGCATGTTACATTATTAATTTGGGTGTCTCCTCTTGCCAGAAAGCTCTAAATTGCATTTTGAGTGCGTTTTTTTACTTTTTCTAAATTGCAGCCCATAAATAAAGCTGATACAGTTTAGACTTACTGTATTTTAAACTGTATTACAGCAGCACATTGGACAATGCAACGTAAATTGCAAAAATGCACTTGGAATCTGTCCAAGCCCTACTTTGTCAGGCATTTTCTTTTACTGCAATGGACATAAAAACTCTCTTGCTTTTAACAGAGCGTTTCATAATTTCTAACTACGAAAATTATTTAAACTGTGACACTTATCATTCATTCCATTCCTTTATCAGTCTTCCATTTCTCCCTAAACATCATTATATCTTACATATGAAAAATACATAATATAGCTCCCAAACAAACGCAAACGTGTTTTTAATAAGATGCTTTTATTCGTTCATAATCCAACGATTTCAGGAAGCTTTATGGAGCAGCACTGTCAGACCTGAGCGCTGACAGTCAATCTGGACAAGACCAGAGTTATGGTTTTCCAGAAAAGCTTCAGAAATAATATATATATTATATATAGAAAGATATAATGATGTGTTCCCACTTACACATCGCACGACTTTAAAAGCTAGAAAAACAGGTTTCGATTCACATTATCTGGTGAGCCTTGTTTTGTCAAAAAAAAAACAGACATTGTGTGGTACAGCACGGAGCTCAGTCAATTCAAACAAGTTCAGTTTAAAAAAAACTGCAACAGACATAAAAACTCCCTTGCTTTTAACAGAGCATTTCATAATTGCCAACTAAGAAATTTATTTAAACTGTGACACTTATCATTCAACTTTAAACAAACTTTATTTTATATAGTGTTTTAAACAAATAAGTAATTAGATTGCTCATAAACCTAATCGCTTTTTCTACATAAACACAGCGTGATTGCTCTCTGAAAATGCTTTTTTTTATATTTAGGCTCAGATTTCAACTATAGATCGTATTATTATAAACTTTCTTGGAAAAATGTCTTTTATGTAAACCATGTTTGCTATTAATTCATTTAGGGCTAGAATATGTTCAGTGTCTTCCAATCGAGTCGAGTTGACATTAGAAGCTTGCGACGCCCAGACTGTTACACCAACGCATTAGCATGTTAAAGCGATTTCATTGAGGAGCCTAGCTTTCTTAACTAGTAAGTACTGTACTTCCTACTTTGAAAATACCTGTGAAACCGGTTTAATTCGTCACAGCCAGCACTCCCGCAGAGAGAGGGGTTGTACTCGTTAATGTCTTAGCACAAAGCAGAAACTTCTTGTATTTTCCGATGACATACAAGTGGAAAGATTACAGATTTTTGATGGTATCAAAAAGTAATCTAAGTGGTGAGAAAGCTGTGCTCAATGTATTTAAGGACTTAAAAGTAAAAGGAGATGCTTCATATTGCTTGACTAATTTTAAAAACTAAGTTATAAATGCAGACGCTCCCTTGGTGTCGCGCTGGGTGTAAATATCAAAATATACATTCGTCCCGGGCAGAAGCCGAAGAGCGCCCGGCTGGGGTGCACGGGGAAGAGCAGGACAGGAGTGAAAGTGGTCAGGGCGGGGTTTAGGAAGGCGTACAGTCTGGGCAGGTATAGATTACACTTTTCTAAAACGTATTTGAAAAATAAAAACGATTACAATCTAATCCTTCCACGTTAGATCCCAAATTCCCAAGAAAAATAAATCTAAATGGGTAGAAAGCTATGCTGAAAGTTTATTAAGATACTTAGAAGACAAAGATACTGTATCAATTTATGTTGCATTAGTCTGATTATGATTAAAAAAACACATATAATTAAACACGCGTTTGCGATTTAAATCAAAACACGATTTAAATCAATATAAATGTTTATATTGTAACGCATACTGTCCAGCCTCCATTTCTCTATAAAAATTTACTCTATTACAAATTTACAATTTGTTGATAATAGAAATGTTAGGTTCTCTAAAGCTTTGTGATAGCTGACCCACCCAGGCAGCAAAAGATCAGCTGCACTGGTAAGATGTGACACCGAAGATATGACTAATAACCTTTTAAATCTGAAGGGAGATCTGAAGGGATCCCCCCCGCCCCACACACACACACAATAGAAGCAGGAAGCAGAAGCAGGGACCGTTGTCAGAAGGGAAGAAGGTGACTATTCATTTTTATCAAAAATGACTTAGAATCGATACTGTTGTGACATTTTGAAATATAAAAGTCAATTGATTGTCCATAATATTGCTATTCTATTTTTTAGAAGAAATGTTTGTTAAAAGAAAAGTCCAGCACCAGCTGGATTTGAACACACAACCTGTGAGTTGGTAATCAGGCACGTAGACCAGTGGGCTACAAGGGAAGTCGCGAGGCAAAACAGCCCTACACAGCCTTGTCACAGTACACGAATATAATCATATCGTTATTAATTTCTTTAGATACGCAATTCCATATTATATTACCAGAAAAGCTTAAAACTACCACTTTTTCACACGCTATTTCACATGTTAGTTAAATACTTCCATGCTTAAAATGTTTAGGGAGAAATGGAATACCGGTGTGTAACTTTTCGTTAAAGTACCGATTCCTGGAATCTGACTGGCTGACACCCTTCTGAAGTGGTTCCATAATATCTGGTATACGGAAAAGAAAGCGTTGATAAAAAAGCCTGGATTCTCATGTATCTCATACAAGTATCTTTTAATACAGTCTTTGCTGTGCTCTTGAGTATCCTTGTGATATTTTGAGCTCTAGTTGAATGATAAGTGTCGCATTTTAAATCATTTTCGTAGTTAGAAATTATGAAATGTCCTGTTAAAAGCAAGTGAGTTTTTATGCCCGTTGAAGTAAAAGAAAATGCCTGACAAAGAAGGGCTTGGACAGATTCCAAGTGCTTGTACAAATGTGCTAAAGAAATTATACTTTGAGTATACAGCTTGTCCAAAGTCATTCATTATTAATACTATTAGTAATATCTTCAGTGAAGGCTATGATGCATAAATATTTCTGATAAAGGTAGGTTGTGTACTTTTGTCCAACTGAGCAATCTTGCTTTCATAAAATATACCAACATTTTAATGACTGATGATTAACATGCTGTAATACACAGTTCAAATTTAAAAGCTCAAATGCTGTACATGAGAGGTTAAGCTCCCCCTGGCGGTTTTACAAAGTGATGCCGGATACTTTCGGACATGATGTCAAATGACGAGATTAACCGCGTGATACTGCGTGATACTGCGACACGCCCACCAGGGTATGCCGCGAAATACCCCACCCATTTTGAATGGCTGCATCTGTAAACACAGCGTAATTGCCCTCCGAAAATCCTCTTTTCTTGTTTGTTTTAGAGACCTTGATCGAAACTGATTTTAGATGTCAGAAAGGATTTATTTTCTCTGTATTTCCTACATTGCTTTGTCGAGATTTTAACTTTATATCTAGGCTCAGATTTCAACTATAAATCATACAGTAATTAATAGCAGTAAATACTGATGTTTTGCGCCCTCTTACCACAAAAATATATGTTTTGTAGCTGGGATTAACTTTATTTCGTACGCGTAGCTACTGCGATTCGGACACGGAACAGTTAAAGATGGCGGCAAATCAGACACCCAGAGTGGGGGGGGGGGGGGGGGGGGGCGTCTTCTTGCCTCCATTACTAAAATGCCAAATAGGAGTGGCTTAAGCGACATACACAGTCGTGTAACTGACAGTTTGAGGTAGCCTATCGTGTAAATTTCGCTTTGTTGCTGATAGGTTAAGCTTTCGAAACTCTGCCCCAAAGTCATGTGACTGATTTTTTCGCCTTGTTTCATTGGTGAAATGCAATGATCACAAGCACCACCATGGTAACTGGGATGTGTAGTTTTTAATTCCGTTTGAATTATAACTGTACGTACTGTCTTCATATTTGGCCAGGGCTTTAAAGAGAAGGCGCGCCAAAACATTTCAGTGCCATCGTCTCCACTTTAAAGGTACCCCTGTGCTGGAAGAATTTGACCTTGGAACGTTTGCCCAGCGTACTGTAAGTAGTTTCATTATCATGTTGAATAAGGCCAAGCACTGTTGTATCATCCCCAAATTTGTATATTATGTTATTGTCATACAGTAGGTGGAATTGCAGTCATGTTTGTATAATGGTAATAATAATTGCTTACACTTATATAGCGCTTTTCTGGATACTTCACTCAAAGCGCTTTACAGGTATTGGGGACTCCACCTGGATGATGCGACAGCAGCAATAGTGCACCAGATCACTCACCACACACCAGCTCTCAGTGGGGAAGAATTCATAGATGGGGATTATTAGGAGGCCATGATTGGTAAGGGCCTATGGGAAATTTGGCTAGGACACCAGGGTTTCAAGAAACACTCTGGGATTTTTAATGATCTCATCCGAAGGACGGTGCCTGTTTACAGTATAGTGTCCCCATCACTATACCAGGGCGTTAGGACCCACATAGACTGCAGGGTGAGTGCCCCCTACTGGCCCCACTAACACCTTTTCCAGCAACAACGTTAGTTTTTTCCAGGAGGTCTCCCATCCAGGTACTGGCTAGGCTCACACCTGCTTAGCTTGAGTGGGTTGCCAGTTGTGAGTTGCAGAGTGATATAGCTGCTGGCTGAGACAAATGAGAAAAGTGTTGGGCTTAGGCAACAGCCTGGGGTTGTACCTGTGCTTAAGGTAATCGGGGAAGAGATATTTCGACCTATCTTCACTACTTGTGGTCTAATTGTCAAAAAGTCTAGTATCCAATTGCACAGAGAATTAGGCAGGCCAAGCCCAGTGAGTTTCAACACTAGCTTGGTGGGCCTTATGGTGTAAAAAGCTGAGCTATAGTATAAAAACAACATACGAATGTAAGTGTTGTGTTTTTCCAGGTGCTGGAGAGCAGTGTGTAAAATGATAGCTACCGCACCATCCACAGACCTATTTAGACGATATGCAAACTGCAGAGGGTTGGGAATATTATTCTTGATAAATCTCAATAGTTTCTCCAGGCATTTCGTAGCTACAGATGTAAGAGCTATGGAATGGTAGTCGTTCAGGCAAGTCACCCTAGATCTTTTAGGAATTGGAGTGATAGAACTTTTAAAACAATGTGGAACAATAGCCTGTGACAATGAGGTATTAAATATGTCTGTGTAGACATCAGCCAATTGCATGGCACTGGCCTTCAGAACTCTGGTGGGGACTCTATCAGGTCCAGCAGCTTTGTAGGGGCTTACCTATTGTAGGGCTCTACATACCTCTGACCTGGTAACCTGATAGACAATTTAACAATAAACATTTCATCTCTTAACAATTTATTGCTCATTATTGTGTTAACTGTGACTGATTGAACAAGTTCTATCAGCTCTTCATGGATATATGAACATGACAGCCCTCCAGGACTGTATTTAACAGCCCTCATCTAATTCTTCTGGCTCCACATTGGGAGATACAGTGTGATGTGGGTTTCATGCTGTGTTTAAAAATACTTTTTGCTCCAGAGTTTCCCTCCATGGTTTATTAAATTCTAAAACATAGAAATAAAATCATGACAGTCTTAGAGTGACTGGAAAGCATCACAGTGCAGTGAGAAGGGAGAGAGCTTTGCACGCTGAACGTCACAATTATCTGCTGCTTGGGTCCAGCTGCAAGTGAGACAACTGGGGAGAACTGTGTTCGTCCCAGCTACAGCTTCTATACAGAACATACTAGGATATTCAGTATGCTAACAAAAGAAAGTCCAAATTGTTTTCTTTTGTTGCGCAGGCAGAAATAAAAGTGGGTTTGTAAACATAAGATTTCCCCTGTTGCAGAAAGAATATCTTGGGCAGAATTCTGTACTTTGCTTGTTCACTCTCTGTAAAAATAAATTAAATGGTTGGAGTTTGAGGATATTAGAGATCACTTGCATGTGCAATATTTTGTGAAACAATTTAAAAATGTTGCTTATAATGTCACAATTTTATTTTAAGCTGTTGTAACTGCAGTGAAACCCAGGTGCTGGCTTCTCAGAGTTCTACTAAGAGGTTTTAACTTCTTCACACCCTCCAGCTGGAAATAGTGCTATCTGCCTCGGGCATCACTCTGTATCTCTTCCATCCATAAAGCATTAAACAATTATTCTAATTGAACCACAAAGCCCAGGATCAACTGCCTGATCTTGTGTTCCATTAAATTAACCCATAGGTTTTGCTCTCTTCCATCAGTTCCTTGAGGTTTTAGCCCTGTAGCCTTACAAAGCTGAAACTGCAAGAAAACTACTATTTCTTGAGTCAAGGAAATATGGCTACTCTATCACCAGAGGGCAGAATTAAAATTTGGAGCTACAATGTTCGTAATGGGTACCTGTTTGTGTTTCCAATGGTCATTTTTCAGTAATGAAAGCATTCTTGGAAAATAATTTTACTTACATGTGTCTTTCACTAGTCTGCAGTACAATATGAAATCCCCCAACCCTCCCTCATAATTATGGCCCCAGATCAGAAAGAACTGTAATTTTATTTAATTAATCCATTACTATTACTTGTGATATTTAGTGTACTGCCCTGTGCCCCCGCTTTGAACACTCATAATTTTAATGCCCATCTAAAATAAATTATGTGCTGTATGTGTGTTTGGAATTCAGATTTACATACATGGTTACATGGTTGTTTTGAGCAATTTAGAAGAGCTTATGTTTGAAAACCATGTTAAGAAATTGAGATAAACACCAGTGCCTAATTAAATAAAACTATAAACTGTTTTGGAATATCTGTATTCATCTGTATTAATAAAAAATATACAGAAAATTTAAAGTTTTATTATACAGTATGTGTAGACTAATAAGTGAGAGTAACACTTTTGTATTGTGCCATTACAATATATCTGACTAACACTTTGGTAATATTTGCTAATAAATGCAAAATTTAATGAATTTTAATAAATGCTAGCATCATTCAGTGTTCCATATAACTTAACAATTGCATGGTCATTTTGGTGCTAATATTATGATAATTGGTATTGATATTGGTGCTAATATTATGATCATTTCAGTTGAAATAATAATTGAACAAATTAAATCATTGAAATAATTATGCAACTCAGCATTTACATGTTCCCTCTTGGCCACCTCCCGATTTTTAGTGTAATTCTTGTCTCCTTCCTGTCCTACAAGCCCACCTACACACTATGGGTGACAGGGCCTTCATTTACTATGCTCCAAAGCTTTGGAATTATATCCCCAAAAAATAAGACTCAAAACCTTTTTGAGAAGGGCTTTTATTTAATTATTCCTGTGTCTGCCCATTTACATTCCTACTGCATTCCAAACCCTAGTTGTAATCGCATTGATTCTGCTCTTTCCTCTCCTTGTGTGCTTTTTATATAATTATCAACATCTAATAATAATAATAATAATAATAATAATAATAATAATAATAATAATAATAATAATAATAACCTACTGTACTTGTAGATCTGCTTTACAAAGGCATCTCTGTTATTCTGCTGTTGCAATGCAAAATAATTTAAGTACAGCATTAATGCAGATAAAAGAAATACATATTAATTACTAGTATTAAAATCCTTCTTTTTCTTACCAGTTTGAAAGAAGTTTGGTGTTCCAGAAAAATCAAAATGATTTAATCTTTCGATGCAGTGGACATATATTCATAGGAAACACAAAGGACCAATCAGGAGATGACAGATAAAAAAGAAACTTAGTGAAAGTTTCACTTTCGGTATTGATTGTAATGTTTCCTTACAAGATGTTTAACCATTAAAAGCACCCTTCATTGTATCTCACTGTCACCACAGTCTCTAGCTTTGGAGATGCTTTAATAGTCTGTCCATTTCCAGGTCTGAAGTTTTTGTTTCATTTAATATTTCATACAGTTTATGTGTAACAATAATGGCAATTTTTTCTTTCTTACAGTCTTTCAGTGTTCCTAAATTTAATCCACTTTTCAGCCCTGACAAGGCACACCCATGAAGCATTTTAAGCACACATTGTTGTGTGATGGGGGTCATGCTATCTATATCATTCACACCCTCTACAGCCAGAGGGTGCTCCTACTCTGTCCTGTCTCTAGTTTCCTGTGCTTTGCTGTCCTTTTGGTGTCTTTCTCTCTGGGGCTATATATTTCTGGGTCACTCAGTCCCCTTCACTCAGCATTGACGTTCTGATGTCCTGAGACCCACCTAGCATCCAGGTCGCCCCACGTCTGCTGCCTGAGGGCATTGGTTTCTATACGACTCCTGAACTGCTGAGCTCGGGCTAACCTCCGTTCTGCCACTATGCATAGGGTCTTTTCTCGCTCTCCTGCCATTCCATGGTTCGTCCCTTCCAACATCCGTGACAATACCAATGTGGATTATGGCACAGCTTTTAAACACTCTGTAACGCATACAGAACCAGGCACTGAGAACGCACAGCATTTCTTCCAATTACCTAAAAAATAATGTGTTGCATTGTGTTATGTAATTTATTGCCCAAAGATGATAGACAGGTAGCACTTGTGATGCATTAGATGTTAGTGAAACCATTGCTTCATTTAATCTGTTTCTCTCTGTGCATGCCAAAATCCACTTAATATGGAATATTAATATGGAATTTTACAAGTAAAGAACATTTTGGCAGTGGAAAATAAAATCGGAAGCATGACGTCATATACCGTATACCTAACGTACTTAGATTAGATGGTAGTGGTTGCTAAATATATTGAAAAAAAAACAAAGTACACAACAGTATTTCACCATCTTCATAAATATTTTATGCACCAAAGTCTTTAACTCAATAATTTGCAGTGGGTATTTTGGAAAATGTGCTTCTGCTAACTACTGTATTTATGAATAATTTATTTTTTAATTTACAGTTTATTTGTAAAGTAATATGTATATTGCATATAAAAAGTTATAATGTTTATCGTTTTAGAAGTATATTCCATAATCATTTAGGTGGGTAGCTGCGTCAGCATGCGTAGGCTGCAAAGGAACAAGTAATAGGTTTATTCCATGCTGAAAAGAGAAGAGAGAAAACACAACGTTTTGGCCATGTAGCCTTCTTCACAACTAAAGGTTCCATGGGCGAAACGTTGTGTTTTCTTTCTTCTCTTTTCAGCATGGAATAAACCTATTACTTGTTCCTATTACATAATAAGAACACTGTAGTTGTTGTAAATTGTAAAAAAAAAAGCTTGATGTATTTAGTTCCACTTGATATAGAATCTAAATCATGTAACACAATACATTTTTGCAGCTAAAAATATCACTTCTGGATATTTTGGAAACAATTTAATGTTTGTTAATCTATCAGTAAACAATGAGGACAAACAGACTACATGAAGGCTACCTGGTAAGTGTCTTCAATACATCTAGAGAGCTGTGCAGGCTGAAGAGCCCCCAGTGAGGCTGTGAGGTTGTTTAGTGTATTTTCTGCAGTTACTCACTTTTACTCGGTCAGACGTTCAGCTGTTTCTCCAAAACTGTATCAGACAAGCTTCCTCCTCTTGTCATTTTGTTTGGAGAAAGGATAACAAGATCCAGTTTTGAAGGGGTCTCTTTGTGTGCAAGAAAATAATTAGAATTATATGTATATATCATTAGTAGAGTATTTATAAAAACATTGACAATGTAAATGGACCCACTTCCATGGCCTTCCAACTCTGAGCTGTATCTCAAGTGAGATGCAGAAATATCAAAAATCTGTATTCTTCAGAAAAGCAATATTTCACAAATTGCAAGTTTATGCTTTCACTCTTTTTCCAGTTAACCAGTAAAGAAAAATGGGTTCTGAGATTGACATCCAACTTAATAGATAAAAACCAAATCACTAACACATGAATTTCTAAATGTCTAGTGTAAACTGTATGATGGTGGCACTGAACCGGGCACATTAGGATAACCATCTGGTATGGGTACAGTCAAGTTGTTGAGGCTCAACAGGTGAAACTTTGAGCTTTTCATTTTTAATTTTCAGCTTTGAATTAAACATTGCTCATTCCTTTCCTGTACAAGCACACTGATGCAGCTCCCAGCTCAAATGTCTTCATTCTGTGCTATGTTCATGCTATGACCTAAGTTGACATGGAAAAAGGCTCAGTAGCTGACAAACACAGGGAGGCGAAAACAAAGACAGGTGGAGATCTAAGATCCGGTATAAAGAAAAGAAGTTTAGCAAAGGTCAGGAATATAAAGCAATGCCTGACAAAGCCAAGAGAGGTATTAGGGAATACAAAGCTTGAGAGACACAGTGATGGAAATCCATAATGGAGACCAGAACACAATCTGAGCAGTCCTTAAATATCCCCCTGACAAGTGAGAAGTTACAAGTAAAAGGTTTATTCAGTTAACTGTCTGCAGGTGATCTGGGTCTCCTGTCAAGTGGTGCCCATGGCAACCAGTGCGGAGAGACTCATGGATTGAGTAGAGGCTGGCTGCCACTCCAATGATAGCTCAAACCACAGACCAGCAGCCAGAGTGACCACAACAGTCTTCAGCTGAATTAATAAGGATACTTAATAATTCAATCAAGCTATATAGTAAATAAGGAAATCTAATATTAGTATAAGCTATCCAGTGTGTCATTTACATGATTGTCTTTCGGGATGGGGATGTCCTGGGAGAGTTCATCTTAACACTGTCAGATGGATGTGCACCTTGAATCCAAGATATAATCATTTAATCATATAATCAGTTTGCTGATGTGAAGATGTAGCAGAGATGCATAATCTATATGATCCCTTGTAGCGATACTGTGTGCACACCACTATTGGAATGAAATAGGCTTCTGAATGTAAAACCTTTCCCAGGCACTATATCTTGTTATTATGTTTCTTTAGATAAATGGCTAAAAACATCCAGTTTTGAAGGAGTCTCTTTGTCTGTAACAAAATAATTAGAATTATATATAATTATATTACAATTAGAATATTTATGGACAATTGAAAATGTAAATGAACGCACTCCATCCATGGTCTTTCAACTCTGAGCTGTATCTCAAGTGAGATGCGGAAATGTCACCAATCAATCGTCTTCAAGAAAAAAAAACACAATTTGCATATTAAGCCTCACACCCTTTTGCCAGTTAAGTCGTAACAAACTCTGAGTCACTCCTGGTTAACTGGAAAAAGGAACAAGTTCATTTGAGTCTCACCTCCAGTGAGATGCAGAAATGATCCAAATCAATGGTCTTCAGAAAAACAATATTTCACAACTTGCAAGTTTATGCTCACACCCTTTTTCCAGGTAACCAGAGAAGAACAAATGTGTCTGAGATTGACATCCAACTTAATAGATAAAATCAAAATCACCCGTGCTTTAATTTCTTAATGTCTTGTAAATATCAATGCAATGAAAGACAATGCAGAATTTCTTGCTGGTATTGGTATTGTATCAACATCTAACAATAACTTTTTCACATCAAACTTTAAAAGTCTTGGCACATTCAGAGATTTATTTTTAAAAACACAGTTAAACTAAAACTGAAATTATGCAATCTGTGTGGTTTATGAATTTTGTTCTGTTATCACACTCTGTGAAGAGATTCAGATTGTAAAATGTAATCACGTGTCTGGATGTTAAAAACAGAACCAGTTGTATTTCTGTTGTCCTGAGAGCATTCTTGACAGCTGCACTCCAGTGTGAGTGCTCCAGTGTATCTATACCCTGTGAATGCTTTCCCCAGTCTCTCCTCTACACACCAAGTCTGTTTTTGGAGTACAAAGCACCTCATACATTTGTAAGCAGTGTTTGAAACGCTTCTCTTGTGTCTGAGATGCTGGAGGTGTGATTCAAACCAGTGAGCCATTCTGACCCCTTTAGTTTTCCTCCAATACCAGGCCTTCGGACTACAATAGACCCACTTTAACTTGAGCTTGGACATGTCCAGGTAACCAAGGACTCCCACCTGAATATTATTTTCACATACACTAGTGCATGTGCACCAACCAACACACTGCTGAACATGTCATAGAGGAGCAGGGACATTCCTATTTCATGATGTGTGCATCTACTGTACTCGCTACTAGAGTTCCATATTGTTGGTGGAATACAGAGTCTGGAATAATGGATAATCTAGGTCTCTAGAACCTCTGAACACTTATATTCACACACTTGTGTTATTATGAAATTATTTGTAGTTGTGTTATTTCAGTGATCATAAACATTTATATTACAAACAAATGAGATAGCATAGTCATATTTCAACAAAGTGTCAACAAGCATGGAAGGTCACATACTGTATATCTACATATTGTGAGCCACTTATAGAATATGTCTCCCTCCTTTTTCTCTTATAAGAAATTGTTTATATTTTGCTTTTTACCACTTTATCCAAATACACATTTGCTCAGACACCAAACAGATCAGGTTCAGATTATAGTGCTTACTTACATCATTAGTTAAATCATTATAGACCTTATCCAATGCATACGTATTAGGTATTGTCCTATACTATATGCACTTAACACACACAAGCATTTAGTACAAAATAGTTCAAACGTTATAAAAAATAAAAAGTGAAACATTAATCTGAGAAGATGTGAGAAAAAGAAGAATCTCTGCAATGCTTTACATGAGCTCAGATCGTAAGAATGAAAACCAGCTTGTTTTCATGAACAAAAGGTGGGAATTACTACATGTTGTACAAACAAAACCTCACATGGAAGGAAATTGTATTCAGTGAGACTTGTATGGAGAAATTCAGTTTTTCCCAGGTGAAGCTGCTACTACTGAATAATAAGCTTAATACATTAACATTTAGGTGTATTAACAATTGCAAGACACAATTTGCAAGGAATACCCAGAAATTCTGTTAGGATTACCACATGAAAAAAACATTTGTTAAATATACTGTAAGAGCTGAAATTTCTTGCACAATAGTAACATCTCTCAAATGACTTTTTCAAGAAAGTCTCTCACAAAGGAAATATACATTTAATAAAGAATGAAATTCTTGTAAATGTGTCTTGATATAGTTTTGAAAACATTTGATTGCAGGAATGTACTCAGACTATTCAGAGAAACTGTTTTCACAACTCAGAATGAATGTACTGACTTGTAGGTTTCTAGGTTTTAATTAGTGTCATGTGTCTTGTGATGCTGCGGCTGCTGATTTATCTGAACCCAAGTGCAAGAGCCCAGAGAGTGGCTGGACATCCAAAGAGACCCGACAGATAGGGTTGCGAATCAGTCAGTAATAGAAAAGAAAAGAGGAAGGCACATAGATTGCTGGAGAAGCCAGGTAACTGCATCCCTGGCAAAAAGAGGTTGTTAAACACAGCCAGCGCGAGAAACTGAATAGTGAACCTCGTGAGAAAGGGGACCAAACGGGTGTGCAGGACAGGCTTCAGGTGCTTAAAGCTGCTGCAGAATGAAGTGCCATCTTACTCAGCAGAGATCTGTAGAGAGAGAAAGCAGTACTGTGAGACAGGAAAAATACAGCGTATGAGATACAGGAGATGAACAATGATGAAGCACCATCAAAGCGGCAGCTCAGAATTATTAAGATAAACCAGGAATAGAATCATTACTATTTAATATGAAGCCTAAAAAGAGAATTTGTCAGAGCACGGCCCTTGTTAGGCAACTGCTAGTCGAAAGACACTGCAAGACCTTGATCAAAACAGTGTAATAATAATAATAATAATAATAATAATAATAATAATAATAATAATAATAATAATAATAGTTCCTAAGACTTATACAGAGCTTTTCTGGACACTGGATGAAGCTCCAGTCTGCTCCCCACACACCAGCTCTAAGTGCAGAGGAGAGCAGTGTGATCAAGCCAGTTCACAGACAGGGATTATTAGACGACCATGTTTGGTAAAGGCCAATGGGAAATTTGGCCAGGAGAAACACACCGGGATTTTTAAAGACCACAGAGAGCTTGGACCTCGGTTTTATCTCATCAGAAGGACGGTGCCTTTTTTGCATTAGGACCCATACTAACCCACTAACACCTCTTTCACCAGCAGCCTTTGCTTTCCCAAGAGTCTCCCATCCAGGTAGCCATTTGTGAGTTGCAAGGTAAGCTGCTAACATGTGTAATCACATTTGTAAGTGTACTAATTTGGCTTAATAAAGGGTAAAACTTTAAGGAGTATTTAATTCTTTAAATAATTAAATACAAAAAAAGTTACTTTTCTCTTGCTTAGACTGTACCCTTGGTTGAGATTCATTCTGACTATCCAGCACACCATGACTCAGTGGCACTCATTAGGCTGTTTTGCTTTAGAAAGTGTAAGGCAAACTTTATTTTTCTTTTTGATTTCTTGAAAAAATGCTATGGGAGTAAACATTCATTTATGTTTGTTTTCTGAAGAAGTTTGCATTAGAACATTTCTGTATTTGGTATGACTTATGACTCAATGTTTCAAAGTGGTTGAAAGACCACTTCCACTTATAGTACATTGAAGACCATTATTAACATGGCAATACAGCAACGTTTTGAAAAATAAATTGTGACATCTTTTAGATTAGACTAAAAAATAACAGATTAAAAAAATAGATTTTAAAACCTAACTGCTACAATGTTTCTCTCAGAAATATTTGTGTTTATGATCTGTACAGTGGTTAACATTGCTGCCATGCAGTGCAGGAGCCCTGGGTTCAGTTCTGGACCGGTTCCATGACTGTTCAGAGAGAGGCTAATGAGCTACAGTGGCCGACTCATGACACTTTAGGGGCACAACTGCCTTGGCTCAAACTCGCTACCTGCAGGACCAGGTCACTGGGGTGCAGGATCTGTGCTGCCAGATGGGAGAGAAAATTACTCTAAATACCTTTTCCCCAACACAAGTTCTGAACAGACATTCACTGTGAACCCCAGTTGATTCAGGGAGAGCACTATGTCTCATGTCCCAAGAGGCAATCCGGCCACCCCAATTAGAGCAGCAACAGCGCCTCCCTGTTAGCTGCATTCTTGGGGAATGAAGCAGCCAGTCTGAATCTCCAGGCCTGAATCAAGATCTTCTTGATCCTGGCTGCCATAGTTCTGGGATTGTCGTATCCTCTTATGCTCGGCAGGATGTTCCACTCTTAAATATTTATTTACTTCACCAGATGTCATTAAAGACAACATCTCCTTACAGAAATGAGAGGCAGCTGATGAAAAAAAAAACCCCAAAAAAGTACACTCCATAAATGTGGTGGAAAGAGGGTAGCTATACAAACCCACCCTAGCACTGAAGACTCTTCCTCTACTTCCCTGCATAGATCTAGGAGCTCAGAGGCCCCGATATCCCGCACCGATTTCCTCAACACCTGGCAGATGGGGATTCTCTCAGCTCAATTTCAAGGGACCAAGTATGGGATCTTACCCTAATCCACCAAGACCCCACATAGTGGAACTGAATGGACAACCCATTGACAGCTGCCCTAACTTATCTAACTGCCTCATCATTAAAAATGACCTCCTTGACCTGTGATTCTCAAACTATGGTACGCGGAGTGCCCCCAGGTGGTACGCCAGATGACCCTGGAAATTGTGTGCCCTGAAAAATTGGGACAGGTTTTCATATTTTGTATTTTAATAAAATTAGTTTATGTGTCAATACAGCGTGTGCTAGTACTTGAGTGGACACAAGAGCTACTTCTGTATGTAATTCTATACCATTGTACAGGAATGCGTGCTACGAACGTTAGTGGCTGATTGTATTTAAAAAAAGTTATCTACAGCAAATAGAGAGGTAGGAGAATGTGCATGATTTTGGAACAATACCAATCTTGTGAGCACAGGAAAGCTTGACATATAACAGAAAAATATTTAAGGACTGTTCTAGGTTAATTTGAGAAAAAATACACAGAGTGTGTCTGTGTTTCGCTCCCATGCACATTGCTAAAGCAGGTAGGCTGCACACTATTTGTGAAGAACTTTGTTTACTGTTGGTAAAAGAGCTGACATGTATTATGTGTGGAGAAAAAGCTGCTAAACAGCTCGACTTTCTGCCTCTTTCGAAAGACACAGTCACTCATAGAATTATGTCATATTATTAGTCATTCTGTAAAGTGCTTTGAGAAGCCACCTTTAAATGCTCTATGTCAAATAAAGTTTATTATTATTATTATTATTATTATTATTATTATTATTATTATTATTAGATGTGTATGTAAGTGTGTGCGTGCGCGAGTGCTCATGTTGGTTATTAAGATTTTCTGTGGTTCCTACTGTATAAGATGACTTGTAAGTGGTACTTGGATGCTTTGGTTTGATCAGGGGTCCAAAAAGTTTGAGAACCACTGGGTTAGAACATGAAGTGCAACCATTCCACAAGCTCTGATGAGGTCTTCAGAGAAGGGTGTGCTGGGGGCACTCATGAGACCCACAAATTAGAAATGGGACACCCTAAGCCCTCTCAGACCTCAGGAGTAACGCACTTATGAAGGGCACAAGACCACAAGTGTGCATATTGGGAAACAGTGTTTCTCTATACATGAATATTGTACAGAAATGTTTGACTTTAAATGATAAAATAGCTTATAAGCTACAGTATTTAAATAGCTGTGATCTTATTTTGTTAACAGTGTAAATGTGAGTTTACTCTTCACTGTGAAATATGATGGCAGAAGGTAGATGCTATGGGGATGCTTCTCTGCTTGAGGGACTGGAAAACCTGTCTAAAAAAAGGGCAAAGTGAATGGAGCGAGACAGCTAAATCTTGAAGGAAAACTTGATGCAGTCTGCAAGAGACCTGGGAGAAAATATACATATTGCAGCAGGACAATGACCAAAAGCATAAAGCAAAGTCACATCTGAGCATCTTAAAAACAAAAAAAAATGTCAGTCAAAGCCCAGACCTCAATCCCATTGTGAACCTATGAAATTATTTGAAATTGCTAATGGTCCCCATCCAACCTGATGGAACTTGAGCAATGATTCTTCTGTGAGAAATCCTACTGTATGTAATCAATTATTGACATTTTTTATTTGTTATTAAGAAAAAAGCTTCAGAGTTTTTTATAGTATTTTGTGGTAATCAGAGGTAAGAATACATCTATTTTGATTCCATGATGTAAGAAAATAAAATATGAAAAAAGTCAAGGGGAGTGAATACTTTTTATAGCCATTGCCACTGTAATCTTTAAAGAGACATACTTCTGCCTGTACTGATGCTGCTATCTGCTCAAGCAATCTACAAGTAGCATTTTGAAATAGCTTCTTCATCTTCCATGTATCTCTCAAATCCACTGTAAATATACAATCCACCACTGTAATAGACAGGCAAAAAAAGTGGCTGAACTTTTCAAGTAACTCATCAGAAAAATTATGGTTAAAGGCAGTAGTTTTATTTTACTTAGCCGTGACCCTAACCTAACAAATAGCTGGAAAGCTAATTCCATTCTTATAATAGCCTTTGGGAAAACAAGTGGTTGATGTATTCAGTCTTAAATGCATTTAAAAATAATGTGCACTTGTGCCTTTTAAGTGTGTAGCGGTGAGGCTTAATAATAAGGCAGAATTAAGTGTTTCTGAGCTTTCCCAAATTAGGCCTCATTTCTCTGTTCATCTCTGTGGTGCAGCCACAGAGAAACCATTCATGCAAGGTGATTTAAGGTCCAAGGACAGCTCCCAAAGGGGGATGCACTTAGCTAAGCCTGGCTATCATGATCAATGGTCATCCATTGGTGCCTATCTGTCTAGGGAGTGCCAGTTGGACATCTGGACTGCATTACTAAGTGTCAGGAGTAAGTGACTCATATCTCACCTTGATCAACCAATCAGGGACTGGTAGGGCCGAGTAACCCACGTGGGACTCTGATGCCCATGGAACTTTCCGCCAATCAATGAGCTGAAGTTCCTCCAGGTAAAAACAGGCAACACAGAGAGCCTGAGAGTTTTCAGATTCAGATTCAGATTCAACAATTCTAAAGGGAATTCAAAGGAGAATTCCAGGGCAGGACGGCCCAGGAGCAGAAGGCTCCCAAGGGCAGGACATTCTCGCAGCGTGCCTCCTGACCATCCTGAGACTCAGCCCGGACAACCACGGAACGGCCAGTGTGTCCGAGTGCCAGAACTTTCCTTTGTTCTAAGAGTCTAGAGTGGAGGTTGCCAGAGAGTAACCAGCAGCAGGCCTCGTGAACAGGTCGGAACTGTGGACAGCTGAATCACTATTCAGAACTAGCTCTTCATCAGGAATGAACCGGTCCTCTTCCCGACTTGCTGGGACCCACAGTCATCTTTTCTCCTGTGCACAAACTTTGCTGGTTAAAGCCAACAGTGAGCAACAGCAGCACACCGTCGCAAGCCGCACAGCACAGCCTGGCACCGAGCCAGAGAGCGCGGATTGGACAGCAACAGCCTGCAACTGTTTCTTTGTGCCCGCAGGAGATCTGAATCCCCAGAAATTGGATGAGTATTCAACTTCAATGCATTACAGCTCGAGAATTCAATTGTTATCCCAACAAGTTGATATCAATTTAATTCCTAAGAGTTATGTACTTGTTTGAGTATCTAATGTAGAAGTTGTAACCAAGTTCACTTTACGAAACGGTCTTAATGAATGATATACTGAACGTATGTCCTCTTGATATGTGTAACACTTTGTAACTGATTGAATATATAACTTTTGTATTCTGATAACCCTCTCGATAAGATCTGTTAGGTTTATATGCATATTCTATGTATTAATAAATGTATCCTCGTGTATTAGTACCTGTGTGTGTGCGTTGTTTGAGTTATATCGCATGGTTGGATTCTAAAGCCACCAAAAGAATCAACTTTGTGATTTACTGCTACAATTAATAATTGTCTCAGTAAATGCCCAAACCCTACAGAACTGGTGCCTTCAGAGAGCCACTATGATTACATATTTGGCGTCCCTGAACCGGTTTTCTCTACAAGTGAAAAAAAAGAAGATTCAGATTTCAGCTTTTCAAATCTCTCCTACAGATCTCCAGCTCTCCATTAGTTTAAACATTCTGTTTTAACTGCTACTGTACATTCTTATTCTGCTGTCTTGTGTTTTTTAACAGCAGTTGAAAAGGGAATTAACTTTCAGTTTCAAAAGCTCTTCATCAAAACTCAAACATACATTGAAATCTACCTCTACCTCACATGTAATGAAGTTCACTCCCCATAATTTTCTATCCTTTATTTAATTCTGTTGTTGTATGATTTTTCACATCTGGTGTTGTTTTGCACACTGCCTGTTGTTGTTTTGCACATTTCTTTTTGTCTCTGTCTTTATTTTCTTATACAATTGTATTGTTGTTTTTTTTTGTACTGCTTACCATCTGAGAGCTAGCTAAATAGCATTTTGTTATGCCATATACTTGTATATGAGCATAATGACAATAAAAAATCAAACATAATTGTGAACTCACTTTTTACACTTTCTTTTGCTTTTTGCTGATTTTTTTCTGCAGAGGGCCATTTAAAACAACTGTTTTCAATGCATCAATGATCAGACAAAGAGAGGGAAAAGTGCAAACTCTAGTCTTAGGGCACTCATGGCCTGAACCAAAGCCATGCAAAAGTTCTGAAGCAGCAGTGATAACTTTGATGCTAAAGGCCTATTGAGCTCAATAAATTTGGTTGAATAAATGCAAGTCCAGATATTTGACAAAGACACATAAGACAGACTAGTAAAATCCTGCTTCTCATACTAAGGAAGAAGGGATCTTCTTTGGAAGCTGAAAGTGAATAGTCTGCTGTGGCAGTGTCAGCTGCAGTGTGTGTAATGATGTGACACCTGTGTGTTTATACTCTTGTGAATGTCAGGGTTGAATCCCAAAGCTCGCAGTAACTAACCACAATTATGGTTCTTCTTGTATAATCACTGAATGAAATCCAGTTTCATCTGTTCTTGCAATTGAAAAAAAAATAAAAATAAACTGGTCAGAATTACAGTATACTACAGCTATGGGTTTCCACTTTGTATAACCTGTTGCCAAATATTATTTTATAGGACAATTTTGCAATGTAGGTACAGCCATACCCCTTATGTTTTCATGTAACACTTGACTTTTCTACCTTCCACAGGTAGTGCAAGTGCTTTATTGTGCTTTATGTGCCACAGTATAGCAATTGCAGGAGCCGTAAGACCATTTATTTATATGTTTATTCCAGAACATAAAATGAGCAATATAAACACTTTGGGCAATCTTGTCTTAAGTGTTACCACATTACAAAATGTACTGGTTTAACAAAACATATTTTTACTTCCACATAACAGTATTTACAGTAGTCCTTAATGTTGAAAAGCAGAGATGGAGTAGAAGAGAGGATATGTAAAGACATACAGTAGACCCCGATAAAATCTCCATCTGTTTTCACAGATCAGATCACATCTTACTGTCTGTGACAGGATTTGTATACAAGAAAGAACTTTGCATACCTGTGCCGCCTCACTGCTCCAAACACTTTAAGACTCACAGTGTGGATCAGTCACTGTTCAGCCCTTTCAGAGTCACTGAAACACACAGGACAATGATGCCACTGATTCTACTGTTGGGGATACTGGGGCTCTTTGCTCAGGGTGAGGATTAAAGATGATTGTTTCATTCTGTGACTGAGATTATTATAGTAACATAGTAAATGTTTTTTTCCAGGTAAAACAACACATACAGTACATGTTTATAACAAGTAATTATTATGCATTTCATACGGTCAAATTACTTTTGAGCAACTGATAAGAAGCGCGAAAAGGTATGCCCAGGGCGTTTTAGTTTTGTTTTGTGCGGGGACTGCTTTAACTATATCGCCGTGGATTGATTAGAGATATCAAGTACATACAAGTCATTTTTTAAATGTTGTAGTTTGTCTTGTAAAATGTTACGAGAACATCATCTGTCAACAATTACACAGGTTCTGTTTCCATATTGCGGATTTTGGTTACGTAATATTATTTTCTAATTTAATGTTGTGAATATATGATTTGGGCAAACAGAGCCACAAAGAAGTACATTATGGGTTGTTGTTTTTTTTCAGTTTTATCTATAACAAGCGATGCTTAAACCTTTGTCTGATTCTTGTGAAACTATCCACACGACAGTTACAGTACCTAGGAGTTGACTTCAGTGATGTCACTGATGGGATGTTTCTAAAAATCCATCCTCTGTAAAACGTCTTCTCTAGTTGTCCTGCATATGTATTCGCTAATGAAGCTGTGTGTTCTGAGCCTGGATCTCTACATTTCTGTATGAACCAGCTTAGAGGGCTAAAGACAGCTTGTGTTTAAATTGAGTGTAAGGTAATTTATGCTTCTAAAGTCATGGGCAGCATTTATTATTGTACTGTGCTGTAAACTTGTTCTGTGCCTAGTCACATTATTTTATAGCGTTTTTATAGTGTTTTCAAATCTGGTGGCGCTGTGTGTTAGTTTCCTGACTCCCATGTCACACGGTCTGTGATTGAATCCCATGGAACTACTGTATGACTTGATATTTTAACAAACATTTCTTTGAAAAATTAAACGTTTCCCTTGGTAAGAGATTAAATAAAACCTCACTCGCACCAAACAAATTTATATTTCTAAATATCACAACATGATCGAATTTAAGTCTTTTTAATAACAATGAATAGTCACCTATGCGTAACAAAATAAACATTTATATTGATTTGAATCGCGTTTTGATTTAAATCGTAAACGCGTGTTTAAATATATGTGTTTAAAGGTGATATACTGTATAAAAGCTCTGATTCTTATGGAGTGTGTTCCGCCGGGGATTCAAAAAATTTAATTTAAAAATTAGATCACATTATTATAAACTTTCTTGGAAAAATGTATTTTATGTAAACCATGTTTGCTATTAATTCATTTAGGGCTAAAATACATTCATTGTTTTCCAATCGAGTCGAGTTGACATTAGAAGCTTGCCACTCTGTTACACCAACGCATTAGCATGTTAAAGCAATTTAATTGAGGAGCCCAGTTAACACTGTACTTCCTACTTTGAAAATACCTGTGAAACCGGTTTAATTCGTCACAGCCAGCACTCCTGCAGAGAGGGGGTTGTACTCGTAAAGTAGAAGCAGGCGAGATATCCAGCGAAAGACACCTCCCCCCCCCCTCAAAAACCCAGTAAGCAGTAATGCTTTATGTTGAAAATTGAGGTGGATTTTGTTTATGATAAAGAGGAGAAACTGGGATGGGAGGAGGGTTTGGTTTTGCATAAGGGGCGGGATTATGATAATTGGAGGAATTTGCGAGAGTATAGTGGTTTGATATATTTGATTTTGTATTGTGGTCGTTATCTATGTTTTTGGTTGGTATTATGTTTATATGGTTGTTTTTGTTGGTTGGTTGTTACCTCAGCCTCGTCCAACCCCACCTTGAATCATTGATGGTATACCAGCCTACACAGTAAATGAAATCCTGGAATCCAGCTGGCATCGTTGGAGATTGCAATATGTAGTTGACTGGGAAGGCTATGGACCAGAGGAGTGTTCATGGGTATCCGAGAAAGACATTCTTGACCGCACATTAATTCATGATTTCCACCGCTGATTCCCAAACCTTCCCGCAAGGGTGTCAGGAGCTGACCCTAAGGCGACGGTAATGTTATAGTTCCAACATCCCGCCACCACAGGACATCCCAACCAAGAGAAAGTGCTTCATCCACTCTTGGGCAGCATAGGTTAACCACACCTACAGGCCTTCTACTGCGTTACTTTCTCTGGAATCCTTCTTGGTTTTTGGACTTTTGGTTACCCTTTTGACCATGATTTTTGGAATTCATCTTGGAACCCTTTTGCTAAGTTTCTTATAGTTTATTGGCTCCTTGACCCTTTTGCTAGTCTTTCACCATGACCTTGGATTTCCCTGTTGCTTCAGTGTTTTGTGATATCCTGCCCGCATAGGGTCTATCCCTTTACTAATCGCTACCCCACAGTGTAACAGTAGGAATGGGACTGAAATACTTTAGTTTTACTTAATGTGAAAACAATACATTAATAGAAAATATATTGAAATCAATTTAATTAATGAATTAGTGTTTTCAATACTTTTCTGACACATGTATTATTTTTCTTTTCATTTTCAGAATTGAGTGAAATATGCTACTCCAGGACAGTCACTGTGAGCTATAATGTGTGCAGTGCACACTGATGGCTCTAAGCACTGCCTAGCCTGGTGCCAAACAGAGGCTGGAGAAGCTCCCAAACTCCTGATCTATCAGGAAATGACCCATGAGACAGGGATCCCTCAGCATTTTAATAACAGTAGATCTGGGACTGACTAAATATCTGACCATTACAGGAGTCAGGCTGAAGTTGCAGCAGACTATTGCTGTCAGAGTTTACACTTGCCCAAAAGTCTGGGGGTTACACACATTGTGCTACACACCCTTACAAAAACCTCCCTCAACAGGACTGCACAGCAACTGAACTGCTGCAGCTGGGACCTCGTGCAGAAGCTAAGGGTGAAGATGAAGACACAGGACATCCTGAGAAGGTGCTGGAAATTTCATTTAATTGTTTCGATTCCATCTCTTAAATTAGTGTTGCCATTTTTTCAGTTTCTTTGTTACTCTCCATTTTGTAAAACATGCTGTACAGTCAGTTCTTACACTTTACAGTATTTTGAAGGATGTTATTTCTCCTGTTAAAGAAGGTGATTCTGCCCAGTAAGATGCATTATTCTCATGTTTTCCATAAACCCTATTACATTTAAAACATAAAATGCAATCTAAGACAACATAATTTACACTGAATAATGCTTATAGTAAAGAGTTCTTTATTTTCAATGTTTTTTTCAACATTTCCTGATCAGGTCATCATTAAACAGGTGATTGTTATAGAGCATTTTGCAAACATTCATTCTTTAAAGGACTGTTGTACCTTTCTCTTTGTGTAATTAATTAAATTAAACAATAAAAATCAAACAATATACAGGTGTTTTCAATGTACAGGTGACTGATAATACCTTTAAAGTTTTGTCCAAAAACATAACACTCTTCATGGGTTAGATTATCTTCAATGGTTATGTATCATATCGATTCACATCTCTGTACACCGTCATTCCCCATAATGACGGCCTTACAGCACTCAAGCACACACTGGACAAACGCACAGTGCTTGATCCACCCACCCATACCCTGGTACGCCTTGCAGAATTGGTCCTCACACTGAACGCATTCTCTTTCAATAATCTTTTTTACCAACAGGTCAGTGGAGTTGCCATGGGCACCAGAATGGGACCCAGCTATGCCAACATTTTTGTCGGCTGGGTAGAAGAACGCTTCTTCGCCTCCTACACTGGCTATGTCCCTGACCTCTACAAACGATATATTGATGACTGCGTCGGTGCCGCCACATGCTCCAACGATCAGCTTGAGTTCTTCCTGCACCACTTCACCAACTTCCACCCGTCCCTCAAATATACGGTTAACATTTCTTCCACCACTCTTCCGTTTCTAGACATCCACTTGTCTATCAACTACCCCCGACTGTCCACTTCAGTTTATTACAAACCCACGGATTCACACAGCTACCTCCTGTACAGCTCATTTCACCCCAACCACACTAAAAACTCTCTTCCTTTTTCACAGTTCCTTAGGTTACGACGATTATGCAGCGACGACATCGACTTCGAAAACCAAGCCCTCGAAATGTACTCATTTTTTATCAACAGAGGATACCCCAGCAGTGTGATTGACAGGGCCCTTGCCCGAGCCAAAAACACCCCCCGGACCATCAACCCGATCAGGAACTCCCGCCGTAACAACCGCATTCCTTTGGTGCTTCCTCACCACCCTAACACACTTCCTATCCCCAGGACCATTAACCAGAACTTTTCCATCCTACAGGATGATCCCTCCATTGGGGCCCTCTTTTCTGATCGCCCTATCATCTCATATCGCCGACCACCTAATCTGCGTAACCTCCTTGTCCACAGCTCCCTTGACCGCCCTCAGCAACCATCCACACCAGGCACTTTCCCTTGCAAAAGAGCTCGCTGTATCACCTGCAAGTACACAGCCACCACCACACTCATTCAAGGCCCCTCAGGACAATTCCGGATCACCCAGACAGCATCTTGTACCTCCAGCAACCTTATTTACTGTATCTCTTGCAGTAAATGCCCAGCTATCTACATTGGGGAAACAGGAAGGAGACTCGGAGACCGCTTCAGAGAACACGTCAGGGCTGTGAAGATTAAAGATCTCTCCAAGCCCATTGTTTCTCATTTCACCTCTGACGGCCACGACCACTCTAATCTCTCCATCTGTGTTCTCAAAGACGGTTTTCCGAACTCATACATCAGAAAGACCACCGAAACTAAAATTATTCTGCAGCTAGGATCACACATTCTCCCTTCCCTTAACGACAGATTACTGTTCTTTTAAAGTTTCTCCATTCATTGGAAGTTTCATTTCACACCTCTCTGCACCCATTCTGACTTCACACCTCTTGATTGGCCTCTCTTTCTGTCCCCTGCTCCCGCCTCTCACTCCTCCTCCCTCTCAACCTTTGTTCTCCCGCTACTTTACCTTTGCCTACTGCCCTGTCTCTCTCACACCTGAAGAAGGCTCCACGGCCGAAACGTTGTGTTCTCTTTCTTCTTTTTTTCAGCATGGAATAAACCTATTACTTGTTCCTTCATTAAGTATATTACTTCTAACTTGTCTCTGAGGTGTTTCTGAAGTCACTGTGTTGAAGTAAGTGTAAAAAACCATAAGCAACATCCTGCATATGTCTGAGGGATACGATTATAAAGTTAATTGTTTAATTGACTGCTCAGATTGTCAGGAATCCCTGATGGAGAGATACAAGGATCCTGTGCAGACACAGGAGTGGGTAGTTGACAAGGCAGGCAAACAATCCAATACGATAGGCGAGTTCGTGGTCCAAAAGAAAAGGGTGTTTCAGTAACCAGGAAGAGCGATAGAAGCGAACAATCCAAAGCAAGAGGCAAGGTCGTGGTAAAAAGGGGTAAAGTAAGTCGTAATCCGGAAAGAACACAGAGCAAACAGTCCGAGGCGATAGGCGAGGTCCAAAGTCAAAAAGGCAGAAGGGGTCCAAAATCCAGAATAAACGAGGTACGGGAAAAACGCCAGGTACAGCTCTCAAGGAGCAGTCTCAATACTGAGCAGTGGGAAGCAGGTTAGGGTGGTATAAATAGCGCAGCGTGCCGCACGGTAGAGCGTGTACAGGTGTGTTAACGCGTGCAGCGGTGCTTGTTAATAAGAACCCGCTGCTGGTGCTGATTAGATCGCTTAAGAGTCGGTCTCCGCTGGCTGGCAGTCGTGACAGTACCCCCCCCCCCATGGGCGTCCCTCTGAAAGTTGCGGATTAGCCAAGGGTCCAAAATATCCTTCTCCAGAACCCAAGATCTCTCTTTGGGGCCATAGTCCTCCCAGTCGACTAGATACTGAAGAGTACCATGGTTCCATCTGGAGTCGAGGATCTTGTGGACCGTATACGCCGGGCTCCCCTGAATGAGATGCGGGGGTGGCGGGCGACATTGGGGAGCCACAAGGGGCGAGCGGTAGAAGGGTTTCAGGAGGGAGACGTGGAATGATGGGAGGATTCTGAGGGTGGGGGGAAGTGCAAGACAGAATGTAACTGGGGTGATCCCGGAGAGAATCCTTAAGGGGCCGATATACCTAGGCCCGAGCTTCTTGGAAGGCAGGGGTAGAGGTAAGTTCCTCGCTGATAGCCAGACAAACTGTCCTGTCCGAAAACTGGGGGCTGGTCTGCGGTGCCGGTTGGCGAATTTAGCCAGGCGCTGGGTTGATTTGGCGAGAGCTGTCCTCGCCATTCTCCAGGTCCTCTGCCGCTTGGAAATATAGTGACGCACCGACGGCACTGCCGTATCAGGAGGGGTGACAGGAATGAGAGTGCGTTGATAACCTAATGAACAGAGGAAGGGAGAGAGACCTGTGGAGGAGGAACTAAGAGAACTGCCCAGGGAAGAAGCGACGACCAATCATCCTGTGAGTTGGAGGTAAGGAGACTTTGGTTGGTGCTTTCCACCTGACCACTGGCCTCAGGATGATAACCCAAAGTCAAAGATACATGGGTACCCAGAGCTTGACAGAAAGCCTTCCAAAAGGCTGAGACAAATTGTAGTCCCCTCTCGGAGACCACATCGTCGCGCAAACCATGTATCCTGAAGACCTGCTGCACAAACAGTGACACCATTTTCTGGGCTGTGGGCAGTGCTGGGAGGGGGACGAAATGGGCTGCTTTGGAAAAACAATCGGAGACCACCATGATTACCGTATGACCTTGACTGTTAGGAAGGTCCGTAATGAAGTCAACAGCTATGTGGGACCAGGGGGGGGGAAGGGGGTGAAGGAGGCCGGCCTTCCTAGTGCACGGAATCTTGGTCCTGGCACAGACCGGGCAAGCCCGGACGTACTCTGCAGCATCAGATCACATGGAAAGCCACCAGAAGACCCTGGTGAGGAGGTCCAGAGTGCGTCTGGAACCAGGATGGCCCGCAAACCGGGAGTCATGCCCCCACTGCAGGAAGGCAGAACGCAAGTGGTCCGGTATAAAAAGCTTATCCGGTGGGCAGCAGAGAGGAACTGTAGTTCTGTTGAGGGCACGTCTGACCTGATCCTCAACAGAGCACTGGTTCGCCCCCAGGATTCTGTTAGATGAAATGATAGTCCAGATCAGGGGGATCATGGAGCCGAGAGAAAGCATCAGCCCTCCCAATCTTGGAGCCGGGAATGTAGGCCAGGTTCTTATTGTCCATAATAATGACAAAGGGGTGATGAGCCCCCCCCAGCCAGTGTCTTCATTCTTCCAGGCCAGCTCGATAGCTAGGAGTTCACGATTACCCGCATCCTAATTAAGCTCGGCAGGGGAGAGCTTCTTAGAAAAGAAGGCACAGGGATGTGGAATGTGCTCTTCTCCGTGGCGCTGAGAGAGGACTATCCCAACCCCATAAGCTGAGGTGTCAACCTCAACAATGAAAGGCTGAGAGGGATCCGGGTGTCGTAGAAATGGTTCCAGATGAAATGTTGATAGAAGTTAGCAAAACCTAGAAATCGTTGGATTTGCTTTAAATTCCGAGGAGCCGGCCAGTCATTGATAGCCGCAACCTTAGCAGAGTCCATCTCTACACCAAGGGGAGAAATAATGTAACCCAGAAAGTGAATCTTAGAGGTGTGAAAAATGCACTTCTCAAGCTTGGCGTAGAGATTATTGTCAATGAGTCTGGACAGGACCTCCTGGACGTGATGGAAATGTTCCCTAGGGTTGTCAGAAAAGATGAGGATGTCATCCAGGTAAACCAAAACAAAATTTGCGATAATGTCACTAAAGATGTCATTCATGAATGACTGAAAGACCGCCGGGGCATTAACAAGACCAAAAGGCATCACCTGATACTCAAAATTCCTGTGCATGGTCATAAAGGCCGTCTTCCACTCGTCCTCTTCAAGTATCCTGATTAAATTGTAAGCCCCCTGTAGATCTAACTTCGAGAAGATAGAGGCTCCACGTACGGACTCCAAGGCGGCTGGAATTAAAGGCAGGGGGTAACGATGTTTGACCGTACGTAATGGAGTTCAGTCCTCTATAATCAATACACGGCCGCAAGGAGCCGTCCTTCTTCCCAATGAAGATAAAACCCGCACAGGCTGGAGAAGAGGAAGGACGAATGAATTCTGACTCCAGAGCCTCCTTAACATAATCTAAAGCCTGATTCTCTGCCTGAGTGAGAGGGTAGATCCGTCCTTTGGGTGGAAGGGTTCCAGAGAGCAATTCTATAGCACAGTCCCAGGTCCGGTGAGGGGAAAGCAAAAGAGCCTTCTGCTTATCAAAGGCTTGTTTCAGATGCACATATTGGGGCGGGATGGTAGACTGCTCCTCCAGAGGGGTTACTGCAGCACCAACCTTAACTGGCGGGATGATCTCATTCTTGTCCCAGGAGATGTGAGGATCATGCTTCTGGAGCCAGGGAAGACCCAGGATTACCGAGTAGGCAGGTGAGTCCACGAGAAGGAGTGAAATATTCTCAACATGTGTCGCACTAACTGTTTGACAGAGAGGAACGGTCTGCCAGGTAATCTGTCCAGGCGCAATCAGTGATCCATCCAGAGCTTAAATGCAGATAGGGGGCGAGACCGGAGCCAGGGGAATATTCCACATCTTAGCAAAAGTGGTGTCTACATTTTTCGTTTCTCGAAAAGAGTAGGGGTGTAACCCCGGCGTCCTGGCAAAATTTTCCATTGGTCCTTACCAATCATGGCCTGCTAATAATCCCCATCTATGAATTGGCTTCATTACTCTGCTCTCCTCCCCACTGATGCTGCTCATTGGTGGTGGTGGAGGGAAGTCCCCATTACCTGTAAAGCGCTTTGAGTGGAGTGTCCAGAAAAGCGCTATATAAGTGTAAGCAATTATTATTTTTATTATTATCATTATTATTATTATTATTATTACAAAGTTCCCTGTTGCCCCCAAGTCAACAAAAACCGAAAGGGGAAAGTATAAGGCAGTCCAAGAAACTTCTGCCGGGAATAAAGGCCCAGACGAGGTTTGAGAAAAAACAGCACTACTGACTCTAACAGTAGGCTGCGGAAGGGTTCAAGAGGGATACGGGGGTCTCAAGGAACAAGCAGAGAGAAAGTGATCTGGTGCAGCTCAATACAGACACTGTCCCTCCCGAAGGCGCCTTTCCTTTTCCTCCAAGGAAATGGGTGCATGATGCAGAGTGGGCACCGTGGGGGTAGTACCATTAGGACGTCCGGGACTCTACTCTCCGCAGCCGAAAGCAAGTGTCCAATTCAACCACCTGAGCGATCGCCGCCTCGAGAGAGCGGGTGTGAAGTTACGTGAGCACTAGGTGGTCCTTTAGTTCTTCTGAGAGACCCTTAGAAAAAAGGCAAATCAGGGCTTCAGGGCTCCAGTCAGACTTTTGGGCTCGGTATTCTGTCAGGAATCCCTGATGGAGACATACGAGGATCCTGGGCAGAAGCAGGGGTGGGTAGTTGACAAGGCAGGCAAACAATCCAATACGATAGGCAAGTTTGTGGTCCAAAGGAAAAGGGTGTTTCAGTAACCAGGAAAAGCGATAGAAGCGAAAAATCCAAAGCAAGAGGCAAGGTCGTGGTCAAAAGGGGTAAGGTAAGTCGTAATCCGGAGAGAACACAGGAGGCAAACAGTCCGAGATGAGAGACGAGGTCCAAAGTCAAAAAGGCAGAAGGGGAGTCCAGAATCAATGAGGTACGGGAAAAACGCCAGGTAGAGCTCTCAAGGAGTAGACTCAATACCGAGCAGCGGGAAGCAGGTTAGGGTGGTATAAATAGCGCGGCGTGCCGCACGATAGAGCGTGTGCAGGTGGGTTAACGCATGCGGTGGCGCTTGTTAATAATAACCTGCTGTTGGTGTTGATTAGAACGCTTAAGAGTTGGTCTCCGCTGGCTGGCGGTCGTGACACAGATTAGAAACAATAACAGTAAAAACTAGGACCTTCCTCCAGTGCAAGTCCACTTCCCTTAGGTGAGTTTAAACTGTCTCTTTTCTTTTTCTTATAAAAATCTTATCAATTGTTTTGTTTTTTTAAATTGTGGTTGTGACACTGCACAGCAGAGACTCTGAAAGCGATAGAAATTAAAAATTAATTTGATAAAATTTTTAAAATATTGATCAGATGGCATTGTCTAAAAAATACAGGCCTGAAATTATTAAAGAAATAAAGGAGATGAAATTATCCTCAATCACTATAATGCAGACTTACAGATGCAGCCATTCAAAACAAGCGGGGTACGCTGTGGTAGAACATGGTGGGCTTGTCGCATCAAAACACGTCTTAAGGCATCATACCACGCTTTACCGTATGCAAATTATATTATGTTGAGCTGTCACCAGAAAACACCCGTTTCGAATCCCAATCGATGCTGAGGGACAATCTTTATTCAATTAAGAATTTAAGTTGTATGCTCCTTAAATTTAAACTGTGTATTACAGTATGTAGCGTTTGCAGGTTCTTTTTCAGAACTAAAGAACAGTGGAGACACGATTAACCAAGCACTGACTTTATTTAACAACCACACCAAAACCAAACACAGGATCTACACACACATGAGGAGACTGACGAACACGTACACACATTTAGGATGGTAATTACCTAACAACACACTATACTTTTACAGGACTACACAGGGCACTAGAATTACTAGGACATTACTGTATTTACACAGGTAGGGTCAGCCGCTGGTCATCGTGCTGACCCTCAGACTCTTCCCGGCTACCACTCCCAGCATGCCCAGCGGTACTACGAGCGCCTAGGGGCGCTTCCTCCTCACCACCAGGCGAGGGCGTTACACTGCCCCCACCTGAAGCATCTGGCATCTCGCCGACGTCGAACACCCCCCTCAGGCTGTACTCGTATTCGGCCAACTGCTGCGGAACCTTGCGTGAGCGGCCGCTGCGCCGCGGTGACGGCTGGCGATCCACGGACGCCCCACTATTGGCCGGCTCCGGCCCCGGCTGCTCCTCTTGAGCCTCCCCACACGGCTCCTCCTCCTGGGCCCGGTAGGGGGCCAGGCGGTCTCGGTGCAGGACCACCACTCTCCCCCGTGTTCGCAACCGGACACGGTAGAAGACCTCGCCCACCACCCCGAGTACCTCAGCGGGCCCCTCCCACAACGGCACCAGCTTAGGGCTGAGGCCTTTGCGGCGGCGCGGGTTGTACACCCAAACCGAGTCCCTGGGCTGGAAGGCAGGCTCCTTGCAGCGCAGGTCGTAGTGCCGCTTCTGCCAGACTCCCGCCTGAGTCAGGTAGGTCCGGGCAAAGCTGTGCACCCGCTGCATCCACTGCCGCAGGTCCCATTCGTAGTCCGGTCCAGCCGGTGGTGCCGACCCGTCTCCGGGCGGTGGGCCGAAGACCAGGTCCACCGGTGTTCGCATTTCCCGGCCCAGCACGAGCGAGGCCGGGGTGCACCCGGTGGATTCCTGGACCGTGGTCCGATACGCCCAGAGCGCAAGGGGGAGGTAGCGGTCCCAGTCCCGTTGGTGCCGGGAAACCAGGGTGGCCAGCTGGGTGGCGAGCGTCCGATTAAACCGCTCTACCAACCCGTCGCTCTGGGGATGCAGCGGGGTGGTTCGCGTCTTAGTAATCCCCAGGCGCTGGCACACTCTGGCGAAGACCTGGGACTCGAAGTTACGCCCCTGGTCACTGTGTAACTCTTCCGGCACCCCCAGCCTGGCAAACATCCCCTCCAGCAGTGCATCAGCCACCGTGGGGGCACTCTGGTCCGGGAGGGCGTAGGCCTCCGGCCACTTCGTAAAGTAATCCATGGCCACCAAGACGTAACGGTTCCCGGCCTCAGTGCACGGAAACGGGCCCAAAACGTCCACTCCCACCCGCTCCATAGGAACCCCCACCTGGTGTTGTTAGAGGGGGGCCCGAGAGCGCTCGGGGGGACCCTTCTGCGCCACGCACACCGCATATGTTCGGCAGTACCGCTCCACGTCCTGGTGGCAAAGACCCCAATAAAAATGGCCTCGGAGACGCTGCAGGGTTTTTTTACCGCCGAAGTGCCCCACACCTGGCTGGCCGTGCACCGCTGGGAGCACCGCCCCGCGGAGCGACCGAGGCACCACCAGCTGCCACCGTACCTCGCCACTGGCGGGTACCCGCCACCCCCGGCGCAGCACCCTGTCCTTTACCTCCAAGGCCTCCCACAGGGCGCAGAGGGCCTTGACGGACTTCGGGTGCGGGGCGAGCTCCTCTCGCGTAGGCCGCACTCCTGCTGCCCTCCAGCGGAGCACCGGCCCCACGTCAGGATCAGCTGCCTGACGCTGCGCCAGGTCTGGCAGGCCCACCCCCAGCGGCCCCTCCCGGGCCGTGGCCGCGGTGCTCACAGCCTCCTCACGCTGCTCCCGCCGGGCGCAGTGATGGCAGTCTGCGGCCTCGCAGGGGCGCTGCGAGAGAGCGTCGGCATTGAGATGGCGAGACCCCGCACGGTGCACGACAGTGAAGTCGTACTCCTCCAGGATCTCTATCCATCGCGCCATCTGCCCCTCTGGCTCCTTAAAGTTGAGCAGCAAGGTGAGGGACGCATGGTCGGTCCTCAACCGGAACCGGGTCCCGAACAGGTACGGCCTGAAGTGGTGGACCGCCGCCATCACCGCCAGCAGCTCGCAACGGGTCACGCAGTAGTTCCGCTCAGGCCTAGTCAGAGCCCGACTATAGTAGGCCACTACGCGCTCCCCATCCGGCCCCTCCTGCGTCAACACCGCACCCACCCCCGAGTCACTCGCGTCGGTGTCGAGAACATACGGCAACTGCGGGTCGGGGTAGGCCAGCACGGGGGCCCCCACCAGAGCTTCACGCAACCGGCCGAAGGCAGTCTCACAGCCCGAGTCCCAGTCAAAACGGCGGCCCTTGTCGGTGAGGCGGTGCAGCAGGGCAGCGATGCTGGCAAAGTCCCGGATGAACCTCCGATAGTATGAGGCCAACCCCAGAAAGCTGCGGAGCTCCGCGACAGTGCGTGGAGTCGGCCAGCCCCTCACTGTGGCGACCTTACCTGGGTCCGTAGCCACCCCTCGCGGTCCAACAACAAGTCCCAGGAAGGTCACCTCCCACCACAGGAGCTCCCACTTGCGGGGGTTGAGCCTCAGGCCAGCTCGGCGGATGCAGGCCAGCACCGCCTGGAGGTTCGTCAAGGCCTGGTCGAAACTCCATGCATGAACCAGCAGATCGTCAAGACACAACACACACTGGTTCCGCGGGACCGATGCCAGCACCCTCTCCATCAGCCTCTCGAACGTCGCCGGGGCATTGCACAGGCCAAAAGGCATGACAGTAAACTGCCAGAGGCCCTGGCCGATGGAAAAGGCCATCTTCGGGCGAGCATCAGGAGCAAGCGGTACCTGCCAGTAACCACAGCGGAGGTCCAGGGAGCTGAACCAGGTCGACCCGGAGATGTAGTCCAGGGCGTCATCTATCCTCGGCAGGGGGTAGAAATCTTTCCGGGTGACCTCGTTCAGTTTGCGGTAGTTGACGCAGAACCTCCACGAGCCGTCTTTTTTTTTTACCAGTACGGCTGGCGCCGACCACGGGCTCGCGGAGGGCTCAATCACCCCCGCTGCAGCCATCTCCCAGATCTTTTCCTCGGCGGCGGTCCGCTTGACGTGGACCATGCGTCCCGGTGGGATGCGGATGGGCCGAGCGTCGCCGGTGTTGATCTCGTGTTGGACCAGGGCAGTGCGGGTGCAGTCCTCATCTTTCGCCGCAAAGAGGTCTTCGTTCTGGGCGAGTAGATCCTGGAGCCGCTGCCGCTGGTCCTGATCGAGGCCCACGCAGCTCCGCTGGAAGAGGTCCTCAACGGCACGCCTCGCTTCCACGCAACGCTCGGCCCCCGCCGCCGCCTTGTCTGGCCCCCCGGCCAACTCAGGGGCAGGATCCGGCACGCTCGCTCCCTGGCTCGCAGGCCTGGTCTGCCCCGGCGACTGACGCCGCCGCCGCTGCCTCTTGTTCCCCCGGCTCCGGCAAGCCCGCGTCCCTCGGCCTTCGCCGGACCTGCCCTCCACCAGGTGCAGTCGCTCCCCCTGCCACACCAACTCCTGCCGGTCCAAGTCCAACCTGGCCCCCACTCGCTGCAGTAGGTCCAGCCCCAGAATTCAGTCCTCCTGGATGGGTGCAAGGTAGCAGGGGTGGCGCACCGTCGCTGCACCCAGACGGAAGGCAAGCACCCGTTTCCCCCGGACTGCAGCGAGCTGTCCCGTCACGGTCCTCAGCCGCAGGCTGGAGGCCTCCCGTCCTGGGGGGTTGGTGCCCTTGGTGTCGGGGAGGACGCCCGGCCAGAGTAGGGTTACCGATGAACCGGTGTCGAGTAGAGCCAGGCAGGGTTGGTCCTCGATCCGGCAGTGGAGGTACAGGCCCCGGCTACAGCCGACTCGCCCCACGGTGGCGTGAGGGGCGCTGGTTTACGGGGGTTGAGGTGTTCAAGGGTGGCCTTCCCCGCGCTGAGCCGCCCCGTTCCCGTTTCCCGACGCCGATCAGGGAGAGCGAGGTTCGGGTGCCCGGCAGAACCGGGCTCGGTGTCCTCTCTTCCCGCAGCGGTTGCAAATCAGCGTGCGGGGCTGTTCCGCGGCGGTCGCTGCACAGGTCCTCTTCCCCCTCGCTGGATTCCTCCGTCGCCTCCTCGGTCAGCCGGCAGGGCGCACTGCGTCTGCTGGCGCTTCCAGTCACCCCGAACACTGCCTCAGCCCATGTAGCAAGGGCCAAGGCCTGCTCCAGCGATGTTGGCGCGGCCAGCTGCACGTGGCACCGCAGCTCCTCGGGTGAGAGGGCATTGAGAAAGGCCTGGAGAGCCATCTCCCGCTGCGCCTCCCGGGGGAAAGTTGGGTATCCTCGGCGGGCGAGGAACATGACATCCGCGGCGACCGGGCCCAGTCGCTCTCCCGGTCGGCGCCGCCGCAGGGCCAGCCTCTCCCGCATCAAGTCCGGCGCCTCCTCTACACCGAAGCGCAGCTGGAGGGCTGCTGCCAGAGCCGTGTAGTCGCCTCTGTCCTCCTCCGGGACGTCCAGGAGCACCTGGCAGGCTGCTCCTTCCAGTGCCGCCGCCAGGTGGCCGGCCATCTCCGCCCGGCTCCAGCCATTCGTCCGGGCCACGAGCTGGAACTGCGCCTCATAGGTCTCCCAAGGCGCTTCACCATCGTAGCGACCTGGTCGCACCCGCGCCGATGGGTGTGGGAATCGCTGATCGGCTCCGGCAGGGAGGGCTCTCTCCGGGGCGGCCGCCCCAATTCTACTGGCGGGACCACTACTGGGTAGCCCTGGTAAGGGCTGTGGCCACCTGTCGCACCCAGGAGTTGCTCAGGCTCCCTATGTGCGCCGCCGATGGGTTCTGCGTCTTTCAGCGTCAGCCGGCGCTTTACGGAATCGGGTAGTGTCTGCCACGAGTTGTTCATTCATCCCGCTGCTGACACCAATGTAGCATTTGCAGGTTCTTTTTCAGAACTAAAGAACAGTGGAGACGCGATTAACCAAGCACTGACTTTATTTAACAACCACACCAAAACCAAACACAACATCTACACACACATGAGGAGACTGACGAACACGTACACACATTTAGGGTTGTAATTACCTAACAACACACTATACTTTTACAGGACTACACAGGGCACTAGAATTACTAGGACATTACTGTATTTAAACAGGTAGGGTCAGCCGCTGGTCATTGTGCTGACCCTCAGACTCTTCCCAGCATGCCCAGCATGCCCAGCGGTACTACGAGCGCCTAGGGGCCTAGGGGCGCTTCCTCCTCACCACCAGGCGAGGGCGTTACAAGCATGTTAATCATTATACATTAAAAAGTTGGTATATTTTATTAAAGCAAGATTGTTCAGTTGGACAAAAGTACACAACCAACCACCTTTATCAAAAATATTTTAATTATGCAAAAATATTTTATGCATCAAAGTCTTTACCGAAGATATTACTAATAGTATTAATAATGAATGACCTTGGGCAAGCTGTTAACTCAAAGTGTAAACTGTACTGTATATTGCTGGTCTTGGTAGTTTAAAGAAAAAATACACACCAGTATTCCATTTCTCCCTAAACATTTTCAGCATCAAAGTCTTAAATGTGGTTATTTCAGAAATGTTTTTACGTGCTCCTTCTGACCATATTATTGTACGTTTATATACTTTGTGAAAAGTGATAATTTTAACCTTTTTTGCGAATATGCTCGTTATCAGAGTAAACAAAAGCATACTTTTAGAATTAATAGGAAATATAATATGGATTTGCGTATCTAAATAAATTAATAACGGTATAACTATATTCATATACCGTTGCATTGATATGTGTCTGGATATCACATGACTGCATCGGTGGCGAGATAACTTAAGTGACTGAGATCGGGTGTTCATATCCAGCTGTTGCCATGCGTTTTCTTTTAACAAATAAACATTTCTTTGAAAACTAAAATAACAAATATTATTGGCATTATATTGACATTTTTTATATTTCTAAATATCACAATGTTCATACTGTATGTACACAGCAGTACCGCAGGGTGTAGGGCACAAACCGACGTGAGCTTGAAAGCCCTACATTAATGTTGTGCATTCACCTGGCGCTGCGCGGCTTTCACACCCCTGTGTCCTCTCTCTCTGCAGGAGTGCTGGCTGTGCCGAACTTCACTCCACAAAGCCTGAGTCTCAATGTCTACATTGTTTTTGTAAACAAACCAGTTTCACAAGTACTTTCTCAGCTTCATCATTTTCAAAGTAGAATAGGACAAGTCTTCCAATGAAAGACAGTTCACCTTCCCCCCACGGACAGACTGACACATGTTTTCTTGTGTCAGTCTTCTGTGTAAAAAAAATCGGTTTGAATACCATGGGTACTGTGTTTAATAAGCTGCTGAGTAAAGAATTGGAATTTTCCTGCTGTCTGCAGTATTGTTTATATAGTTTTATGTACAGGCTGCGAAATGTTTCACAAGTAGAGGTCTTTAAAATTAGGCTGGGCAAACGATTTTTTTAATTCTTAAAAAAGAAATCAAAAAACGATGTATAATGATGTATTCCTGCTTAGAAATTGCACGACTTTAAAAGCTTTAAAAACAGGCTTGTATAGTTAATAACCACTTTTTATGCGCAAAAAACGGGTGATTTTTCTTCCTCAAGTTCAGTTTAGAATCTCTGTGTTCGCTGTAAGGTTTTTACTTCTTAATTAAACATTTAAAGTATACAAATTTCATAAAAACAGCACACGTTTCAAATAGAAAAAATCATATTCTGTTGTCTTCCTGCTATGTAGAACAGTTCAGCAGGTCTTTTTTCCCCGATCAGAGGCTCTGAAAACAGCGTGCTACCCACTGCACTGCGTCCGAGGTGGGGGTGTGGAGCTCAGTATTGCACAATGCCCTTTCTATGGCACCAATTGCATCTGCATTCATAACTTAGTGTTATAAAATAAAACAACGTAAATCATTTTCTGTGACTTCTAAGTCTCTTGATTTTCATTAAGCACAGGTTTCTCACCACTTATATTACTTTTTGATACCATTGTTAGACAAAGCAGGAACTTATTGTACTTTCTAATGACATTAAATATGGAAAGATTACAGATTTTAATCATCTTTAATTTTGTTATACATTTAAGAAAAGTTTCATCTATACATACACCACAAAACTTTTCTATTTTTTTTGTCAGAATGCTATGTTACACTTAGTTCATTGTTTTAAATACATCTAATTAAGAAAGTTAGGTGTTAAGCATAAATTATTAGTAATCAATAATATTAAATTTAGCACTGTAATAAATTGTAAAATATAATTAAAAATATTTTGCTAACAATGTTAACTGTTTATAAAAATAAAATGTATTAACTAAGGAATAGGATGGCACAGTTGTTAGTATGCTTTTTCTATGTTTATTTTCATAAATACAACAGAAGTACCAAATGTCTCAGTAGCCATCAAAATTAAATTATGCACACAAACCTCTGAACAAGAAATATACAATATCCATCCATTTCTAATGGTGGCAAAGTGGTTAGGATTGCTATCTTGCAGTACTAGGGCCCTAGGTTCAATTCTTGCCATCCTGTGTGTGGAGTTTGCATGTTCTTTCCGGGTTCCATGGTTTTTCTCCTTATGTGTGATATGATTCCCTCTCGCAATCCAAAACATACAGGTAGGTTAATTGGCTTACGGGAAAACTGGCCCTGGTGTGTGTATGTTTGTGTCTGTTTGTCTGTCCTGTGATGTACAACATCCACAATGCTGCAACCAAGTGTTTTACACACCAGACAGCCCCCCTCACCTTTTACAACCTTGCTTTGGGTTGTGAAACTTTTTCTTATTTTTTATTAAGAAATTTTATTAATAAAAATTGTATTTTTATTTTTCCAATACGGCACCATTAGACAGGCAGTACATGGGGGAAGGGGGGTGCTCTTCACAAGTCAATAGCTTTTGCACTGCCATACACATTATGCTGTAACTGTCATGAATGACCCGCTGAGCAAATGGGAAGATGAACCCTGTGCAGTACCTTAGGGGGTCTAGAGATGAGGATGAAGTTCCCGAAGGAAATAAGGGCAAGGCAAGAGGCGAGGTCCAAGTTTAGTTCCGAGGTTAGTAACAAAAGGTAGGCGAGTAGGTTGCTCTTATCATACAAGGTGTGCTATAAAGATCTCTGCCAGGATATAATTTACACAAAAATCTATCTTACTGTATCTCTCACACCTACTGGAGCTGAAAACAAAGTGCCATTAACAAGTTTATGATTTTATTAGCAAAATGTATGATTCCAACTTAGAAAGCTATATAATCAAATTATATTTGCTTAAAATACTGACAAGATTGTATAAGCTCAAGTTCCAAGGGTTGTATTCTGAATCACTTTAAGTGTTACTTAGTGAATTGCTTAATAGTCTAAATGCACTGCACATACACTATGTAGTGTGATCTCTGAAGACACCAGTTCTATAATAATAATAATTGCTTACACTTATATAGCGCTTTTTCTGGACACTCCACTCAAAGCGCTTTTACAGGTAATGGGGACTCCCCTCCACAACCACCAATGTGCAGCATCCACCTGGATGATGCAACGGCAGCCATAGTGCGCCAGAACGCTCACCACACATCAGCTATCAGTGGGGAGGAGAGCAGAGTAATGAAGCCAATTCACAGAGGGGGATTGTTAGGAGGCCATGATTGATAACAACCGATGGGGAAATTTGGCCAGGATGCCAGGGTTACACCCCTACTCTTTTCAAGAAACACCCTGGGATTTTTATTGACCACAGAGAGTCAAGACCTCAGTTTTACATCTCATCGGAAGGACGGCGCCTGTTTACAGTATAGCGTCCCCGTCACTACACTGGGGCATTAGGACCCACATGAGCCGCAGGGTGAGCGCCCCGTGCTGGCCCCCCTAACGCCTCTTCCAGCAGCAACCTTAGCTTTTCCCCAGAGGTCTCCCATCCAGGTACTGACCAGGCTCAGACCTGCTTAGCTTCAGTGGGTTGCCAGTTGTGAGTTGCAGGGTGATATGGCTGCTGATAGGATTCTGTAGGGTTTGGGCATTTACTGGGACAATTATTAATTGTAGCAGTAAATCACAAATTTGATTCTTTTGATGGCTTTAGAATCCAACCATGCGATATAACTCGCACACACAGGTACTAATACACGAGGATACATTTATTAATACATAGAATATGCATGTAAACCTAACAGATCTTATCGAGAGGGTTATCAGAATACAAAATATATACAGTATATTAAATCAGTTACAAATCAGTTACAAAGTGTTACACATATCAAGAGGACATACGTTCAGTATTTCATTCATTTAGACCGTTTCCTAAATGAACTTGGTTATAACTTCTACATTAGATACTCAAAACAAGTACATAACTCTTAGGAATTAAATTGATATCAACTGGTTGGGATAACAATTGAATTCTCGAGCTGTAATGCAGTGAAGTTGAATACTCATCCAATCTCTGGGGATTCAGATCTCCTGCGGGCTCTCTGGCTCCGTGCCAGGCTGAGCTGTGCAGCTTGCGACGGTGCGCTGCTGATGCTCACTGACCGGCTAGTTAGTGTTGGCTTTAACTAGCAAAGTTTATGCACAGGAGAAAAGATGACTGTGGGTCCCAGCAGGTCAGGAAGAGGACCGGTTCATTCCTGATGAACCACTAGTTCTGAATAGTGATTCAGCTGTCCACAGTTCCAACCTGTTCACGAGGCTTGCTGCTGATGCTAACCTCGGGTGGATCCTCTGGTTACTCTCTGGCAACCTCCGCTCTCGACTCTTAGAACAAAGGAAAGTTCTGGCACTCAGACAGAGTGCCATCCTGAGACTCAGGCCGTTCCGTGGTTGTCCGGGCTGAGTCTCAGGATGGTCAGGAGGCGCGCTGCGAGAATGTCCTGCCCTTGGGAGCCTTCTGCTCCTGGGCTGTCCTGCCCTGGAATTCTCCTTTGAATTCCCTTTAGAAAAGTACACAATAGTCTACAGAAGTCTCTCAGGCCCTCTGTGTTGCCTGTTTTTACCTGGAGGAACTTCAGCTCGTTCATTGGCTGAAAGTTCCATGGGCATCAGAGTCCCACGTGGGTTAGTTGGCCCTACCAGTCCCTGATTGGTTGATCAAGGTGAGATATGAGTCACTTACTCCTGACACTTAGGAATGCAGTCCAGATGTCCATCTGGCACTCCCTAGACATATAGGCGCCAATGGATGACCATTGATCACGATAGCCAGGCTTAGCTAAGTGCATCCCCATTTGGGAGCTATCCCTTATCAAAAGAAAACATCTTTAAATCAGCCTGCATGAATAGTTTCTCTGTGGCTGCACCACAGAGATGAACAGAGAGATGAGGCCTCATTTGGGAAAGCACAGCAACACTTAATTCTGTCTTATTAACAAGCATTGCTGCTACAACTAACATGGAGGAATAATGATAAAACAAAATTATTTTTTTAGGGACAATTTTAAAGCTTCTTCAAAGTTTATAATTGACCCTTTTTGGATTATTCAGGTGTTTTCTCAAAAGATGAATCAATAAATAATTTACAATGACAAAAAAATATTTCTTTCTTGAATTCAATAACTTGAACACAGAACTTACCACCCTCTTTCAATGAACGACTATGTACATCAAAGTATTAAATGCTTGACACTGACTTCTGCTAAGCATTGCTTTGAAGTTCCTTTCTATCTCTCAGATCCTGGGCTATTGCCAGAAATACTTAGAGATACTAGACTAGGTTTTCTAAAAAAAGTTCACAACAGGCTAAGAAAATGTCATTGGCACACAGTTTACATCAGCTTTCCTATGAGGAATGGCTTTTCTTGGTTAAACACAATCAAAAGGCCTACTTGAAATGGACATATTCACCAAATCAGAAATTATGTTTCTGTTTAAAAGCATGGGCATTTCATACTTCAGGTGTTTATAATTAGATACAGTATAATGCAATATAAAAATGATGAATGACTACATAGTTTTCTACATTTCTGAAGTTGGTATTTGGAATAGTTGTGTTGTGTTAAGAAATCCTGTATTCTATGTTTTAAGAAGTAGACAGGATAGGAGCTGTGAAAGTCTGGCTTGCAGATATACAATAGTTTAGGCTACAAACGGATATTGCTGAGCATAATAATCTCACTGCCGAGGCTAAAAGGACAGCACATTGCAACCAGCCTTCATTCCAATATCACTGCAGCCTGTCAGAGATATTTTTCAGTACAACATAGCTAGAGATACATAGACTGGACTTCGTGGCCCCTGTTATGGCTAAATACTTGTGGGACATGGTGGGTTATCATGTTCAGCATAAATGTACTGAATCACAGAGTATTACACCATTGGAAGTTCTTCCATAAAGAACTTGTAAAATGTAAAGTGTCAGTTTCAGACAGTGCCTGTAGACTAGAGGGTACAAGCTGATCACATCAGTTACTGGGGCGGTAACGGTGGCTCTGTGGCTAAGGATCTGCGCCTGTGACCGGAAGCTTGCCGGTTCAAATCCCGCGGCCGGCAGAGGAATCCTACTCCGTTGGGCCCCTGAGCAAGGCCCTTAACCCCAACTACTCCAGGGGTGCCGTACAATGGCAGACCCTGCGCTCTGACCCCAAGCTTCTCTCCCTGTCTCTGTCTGTGTCTCCCTGGAGAAAAGCTGGGGTATGCGAAAAGACGCATTCCTAATGCAAGAAATTGTATAGGGCTAATAAAGAAACATTATTATTATCAGTGAACACAGTGTGTTATTATGATATCTGTTCTGCCTCTTGAAGGGATGCTGCTGTTTCAGGGTCTAATGGAGGAATGTCACCTTGCAATCACACAACCTACTTTTCCTGGGCTGTGTGTGTCCCCTGCACTCAGTCCCGGGCTGATGGGATCCCTCCTCGAGCCTCTTGCTTCAAAGAAGAGGTCTCTAGCTGGTGTTGGAGGGGGATGTCTGTATAGACTACAGTACTTGTGATGTTTAGACACCAGGCCCAGCTGTCTGCGCTCCTTAACACTCCCTGGTCCCTGGTCTTGGATGTTCCTCTGGGGTGCAGGAGGATGTCCAACCTGCCTGGGGTAGCCTGTACAGATTTCCCCTCAGTGGTGATCTGCAGCGGGAGGTCCTGCACACCATCCTGGGGCTCAACTCATTTGTGTCAGTTCTGGATCCGGCGGTGTCTGACACCTGTCCCTTCTGCACCCAGAGGGAGATGCTGTTCCACTGATACAGCGCCTGCCGCCGCCTGTCGCCCATGTTTGCTATGCTGGTCTGGCTCTTCATCGACCTCGGCCTAGTCTTCAGTGACGTTAACTTTGTGTCTGGGGTGGGTTACACAAACAAATAGAAGATTCAGACTATCCTCACTAGCTTTCTGCTGGGCCAGGCTAAACTTGCAATCTACAAGACTCGGAAGAATACAATCTCTGGTTCCAGGGCTGTAGACTTGTTGAGGATGTTTGAGGGGTTGGTGAAGAGCAGGGTCACATTAGAATTGATGTTCTGTAAATTGCACAACAATCTTGGTGATTTTGAAAACTTTTTGTGCTTCAAGAACATACTGTATGGTGTAAAATTATGAATTATTTAAGTTTGGTGTTTCAACTATGAATACCTTTTTTTGGGGGTGAGATGTAAATACAAGTTAATTTTTTCTTGTTTTTGTTTTTCTGTCAATAAAGTCTAATTGAACTCTTGTCTGAGCTGAGATCAGTATCACCTTTGATAATCTTTAGAAATCTAACATAATTTAATAAAAATTGGTAATACTAATAAGCATCTCAGTTAAGCACACTGATTACTCAAGTTTGTATAAAAAGATTTAAAATAAGCTCTGCTTATTTTAAAATTCTGCTCTAGCAATGTCACCAGTCACTGCTGTATTCAACGTAAACTGTATTGGATTAAACAGAGCATTTTACAGGTCCACTATACAGTATGTTTAAAAATATTGACTCACGTAACACAGTGCTGGATCACATTTCTGAAAGTATTTTGCAGGATTTTAGGGAAATTTTAATTCAGAAGAACCTAAAGTGAGTTAAGGTGCTCGTGATTAAAAAATATATATATGTCTTGTCTATGTTGGCAGTAGTTTATCACTGTTAGCTGATAAACCGTATTGTACTTCAAAGATATAAAACAATTCGGGAGAATAAAATCTGATTTGTTTGCAGAACACATTATTAAACTATAAGAGTAGCCAATGACCTCACAGTTGCATCCCTATCCAGAATTGCCCTTGACCAGCAGCTCAATTTGAAGGTACATCTCCTAACAGATACCTCCTAGATCACAGCATCTAGATATAACTGAAAGATTGTTTTAATATCTTTGGAATCAAATGGTTACTGTGGTTAATTTGCAACGACTGAGTATTTCCATGTCTTCTCAAGATCTTCTTTAAATTGTCATCTGTGAAGTATCAAGTGGGGAGCTGTGTCAGCATGAACAGGCTGCAAACGAACAAGTAAAGGCTTATTCCACACTGAAAAGAGAAGAAAAGAAAAACAACATACCTCATTAATGTTGAGTCAAATGTTCCTCTTGTTGAAAATCAGGATACCCAACTCTCGGAGAGATCTGTTCTCAATCGGAAATCTGAAGCAAGAACTGTGATTTTGAGTTGTATTAAAATATAATTTTATCACCTAAAAATTAATTACTGTTTTATATGTATTACTGCCAATGCCAATTAACTTTTCTATTGCATTAACGTACCTACTGTATAATGGACAGGTAATGTGCTCTGTTTAATCCAAATACAGTTTACATTGAATACAGCAGTGACTGGTGACATCGCTAGAGCAGAAGAAGATACACGAAATTAAATATAGCTTATTTTAATTTCTTTACACAAACTGGATTAATCAGTGTGCTTAACTGAGTTGCTTATTAGTATTACCAATTTTTATTAAATTATGTCACATTTCTAAAGATTATCAAAGGTGATACTGATCTCAGCTCAGATAAGAGTTCAATTAGACTTTATTGACAGAAAAACAAAAACCAGAAAAAATTAACTTGTATTTACACCCCCCCCCCCCCCAAAAAAAAAAGGTATTCATAGTTGAAACACCTAACTTAAATAGTTCATAATTTTGCACAATATGTTCTTGAAGCACGGAAAGTTTTCAAAAGGGTGTAATTCTCTGTGATTCAGTATGTTTATGCTGAACATGATAACCCACCATGTTTCACAAGTTTTTAGTCGTAACAGGGGCCATGAAGTCCAGTCTATGTATCTTTAGCTATTTGGTGCTGTGTAGCTTTGTTGTAAAATGACTTTTATGTCTCTGACAAGCTGCAATAATATTGGAATGAAGGCTGGGTTGCAATGTGCTTCCTTTTAGCCTCGGCGGTGAGATTATCATGCTCAGCAAGATCCGTTTGGAGCCTGAGCTATTGTAGATCTCCAGGCCAGACTTTCACAGCTCCTATCCTGTCTACTTTGAAACATAGAACATAGAATACAGGATTTCTTAACACGACACAACTATTCAGTTGTTCATGATGTATAAACAACAACTCATACTATAAATACTGAAATTCCAAATATCAACTTAAAAAAGTAAAAAACTATGTAGTCATTCATCATTTTTATATCTCATTATGTTGTGTCTAATTATAAACACCTGAAGTTTGAAATGTCCATGCTTTTAAACAGAAAATTCATTTCTGATTTGGTGAATGTGTCCATTTCAAATAGGCCTTTTGATTGTGTTTAACCAACAAAAGTCAGTCCTCATGGGAAAGCTGATATAAACCGTGTGCCAATGATATTTTCTAAACCTGTTGTGAAATTTATTTAGAAAACCTAGTATAGTATCTCTAAGTATTTCTGGCAATAGCCCAGGATCTAAGAGATAGAAAGGAACTTCAAAGCAATTCTTAGCAAAAGTCAGTGTCAAGCATTTATTACTTTGATGTACAGTATATAGTCGTTCAGTGACAGAGGGTGGTAAGTACTGTTTGTCATCGTAAGTTATTTATTGATTCATTTATCTTTTGAGAAAACACCTGAATAGACTGCAGATGAGAAGCTTTAAAATTGTCCCTTAGAAAATAATTTTCTTTTATCATTATTCCTCCATGTTAGTGTATGTGCAGAGCATTTAGACTATTAAGCAATTCACTAAGTAACATTTAAAGCGATTCAGAATACAACCCTTGGAACTTGAGCTTACACAATCTTATCAGTATTTTAAGCAAATTTAATTTGATTATACAGCTTTCTAAGTTGGAATCATACATTTTGCTAATAAAATCATAAATCTGTTAATGGCAATTTGTTTTCAGCTACAGTAGGTATGAGAGATACAGTAAGAGAGATTGTTTTTGTGAATTATATCCTGGCAGAGATCTTTATAGCACACCTTGTATGAAAAGAGGAAGATTTTCAGAGCCAATCTCAGGACACAAATATTTTTTTTCTCCTCATTAACCTATGCATTTTTTAATTAAATTATTATTCATTATTGTTTAGATCTCCAAACAATTTGTGTTTATATGTTATGTTTAAATTATGTATTGATAGACATGGATATTTCTTAGCAAGTCAGGAAAAATATATCACTGAAACCAGAAGAAACATTTCAGTATGGTGATGTGAGGGCCGGTCATTCATTTACTGAAATGATCTGAAATTGAAACAGTAAATTTCTGGAGTGCTTTAGGAACTGTTAGTGATCAATCAAACACAACAATTTACAGTCTTATACAGTACATGGAATCTGAATACTATGTGGAGCAATATACTACAGTATGTGGAATCTTTTTTGCATGTTTTGTTTCCTTACCGTGGAGAAGGAATATCATTGTACAGTATAAGAGTGTTATTTGGAGGTCTACCTGCTGTCCTCCATTTTTATTGAAGATTCAGCTTTAGTGAAGAAAAGTTAACTCCAAAGTGAGCTACTCATGTTTACGGGAGAACCATTCTTGAAAGATAGTGTGTGTAATGGCCGTAATACCTACGACATAGCTAAGCAGATACAACATGATTTAATGTGTTCATATGGAAAATTTAAGAAAAGAGCCATCTATAAAAATACCACAAAACTTGTATTTCTGAATGTTTTCTGAATGTCACACTTATTTTAAGGTTTTGTATACAGTACATCTAAATAAGAATGTCAGGTATTTGCATATACTATTAGAAATCAATAATTAAGATTTAAATTGGCAATGAAATAAAGTGTTGAACTTTTTTCACATTTTGTAAAAATATTAATTGACAATACATTTTCAAATATATGATTAGTCTGACTATCATAAAATAAGTAAAAGACAAAATTATAAAACATCAAAAAGGGTCAAATATAATTTAAAATATTTTACTAACTAAACCATCAACAATTAATAACAATGTTTAACAATGTAACTGTTTAAAATTAAATGGTTTACCGGAAGAATAGGGTGGCACAATGGTTAGCATGGTTTTTGTATCTTTGTCATAAATTCAACAGTAGCACTAGATGGCTCAGTGGCTTTCAAAATTAAATAATGCATGCAAATATTTGAACAAGAAAGATGACTATCTATCCATCCATTTCTAATGGTGGCACAGAGGTTATCATTGCTATCTTCCAGTGCTGTGGTTCTAAGTTCAATACCTGGAGTACTGTATGTGTGGAGTTCATAAAACTGCACGTTCATAAAAATTGCACTTCTCTCTGGGTTCACATGGGTTTTCTCCAGGTAATCTGATTTCCTCAAGATTATTCTTCAGTTTGCAGAGCGAGCAGCACCACTGATGGACATGACTAGGCAGTCCACCCCGAAGGTGGTCGCATTGTAACAGTGTGGAATTTCTGGCTGCCTTTTTGCCGGCAGAGGTTTGATACCTGTAGTGGAAATCTAATGAGTTAATTGATTCTTAAAAATGTAGAGAGCTTTACAAAAAAATATATTGGTGCTTTTAGATAATATTTCAAGGATATAACTGCTGTGCTACAGTGCGTGCAGAATTTTAGAAAACAGTTCGTCAACAAAGTACACTGTTTAGGTTAGTTTAGAAGACAATGTACCAAAATAATATATGCTGTCTGGGTCATTAGAATTAGCTGAAAGTAACTGATAAGCTTTGAATAACAAATCTAGTTTTTCTTCTCTCGCTCTATGATGTAATCTGTTTTCTCTTAGAGAAAGGGGAAGTTTTAGAAGGGACCAAGTGCTGAACTTTTTTACAGTGCAACGTCTTATAAAAACCCTGTACTGCTTGTAACAAATTGAGTCTCTGGTTGCACTTGGCGAAGTGGCAGCAGGGCTCCCAATATTGCAATATTGAAATAAAGACCTTACTCAGGTGAGAACTCTTTCTTGTGGCTTCCTTGATAGTTATATTTCCATGACATACCTCAGGTTGAGGTAAAGAACCAATGTGCAGTCACTTTGAGTTGCGTTCTTTCAGCCCACAGAAAATACTGAATAGCGAGAAGCGAGAAGGAAAAAGAGCTTCTGCAGCCTTTCAGCTGGTGCCGTAGATCACCTGAGAATTAAATATAGGGTTTCTAATGATGACACCAGGTGGTGGGTATATACATTCTCATCTGGAATTAGATAGAGAGGGAGCATTTAGAGGGCCCTTTAGTGGTGCACCACACATCCTTCCCCCCAGCTTAGAGTGGTCCACCCTAAGCGGTCAGGTTGTGCCTCCTGGACAGGACATCGGCATTCCCATGTGCTGTCTCTGCTCAATGTTTCACCTCAAATCAGTACGGCTGAAGGGCAAGGAACCATCAAGTCACCCTGGTATATTTCTTCTTACTAGCCTTCTTCCAGGTGAGTGGGTGGTCAGTCACTAGAGTGCATTCCCTGCCCAGCAGATAAAACCATGGCGATTCTATAGCCCACTTTACGACCAGACATTCCTATTCGACCACGGTTTATTTTTGTTCTATTGGGAGTATTTTCCTGCTCAGGAACATAAGAGGATGCTCCACAACGTCAAATTCCTGAGACAGAACGCTGTCCAATTCCCTTCTCTGAGGTGTGGGTCTGTAGGAGGAACAGCTTCCCGAAATCCTGCATCATAAGAACGGGCTCCTGACAGCGGGCATCTTTCAGGTCAATGAAGACTTTGGCTGATTCCGGGGTCCAGTGTACAATCTTTGGACCAGAGGTAAACGTCAGCCCATTCAGCAAGCTGGGGAATAGAATGCTGATAATAATAAAGTAAACCCAGGAATGATTTTACTTGTGTCTTTGTTGTGGGGACTGGCCAGTCTTGGATATCCTGGACTTTATCTAGTTGAGGCCGTATTTGTCCTTTACCCACCATGTAACCTAGGTACCTTTTTCTTTACTTTTCATCTCTGGTATTTGTAATATATACACAGACCTACACTGCTTATTTATGTAAAATGTAAATTTTTTTAAAGAGCTCATTTCTAAAACAATGAAGATTAAGCCTTATTGGTTTTGAACTAATTGAGTTGTGGCTGTCGCCAAGCTCGAGGCTCCTCCGTTTCCTGCAGCGGGTCATCCCCATCTTCCTCTCAAGACCCCGAGACTTGAGAGGGGTGGGGGTGTTTTTTCATAACAGTCTGTAATTCTGTTGACCTGTAAGATACAAACCTTAATGAAGAGTCAGATAAAGTTTAAGCGAGGTGTTGAAAACCCCCCTTTTCAGACAGTGTAAACTTAACAAAGTCATGTCTGTAATCAGTCATTCACCAACATAAGGACAATGATTTTGCCTGCTAACAGACATGCAGGATATTGAGATCAGACAGCCATGATCTCAGCTCTGTCTTACATTTACAGTTAGGGTTTTATTCTTTCCACAAAATTTCTCAATTAACATCATAAACCTTTTTTGTTTAGTCAGAAATGTTGACTAGTTTCTGTTGTATTTGTTGTATATGTGTGCTATAGAGCTCACGCTCATTTTATTTTATTTTAGATGAGGCCATTCAGAATGTGGGGCAGAAATCTTTCCTGTGACAAACTCGCTGCAGCATACTACAATATCATTCAGGACACCAAACTTAACTTTTCACTGGCTGAAGATGATTAATAGGTGGCACTTGAAATGTCTTAGATGTTAGTGAAACATTTGCTTCATTTACAGTATGTTTCCCTATTGTACTTCTTTAAATTAACTTAATATGGAATATTAATATGGAATCATGTAACTAAAGGATAGTTTTGATCACTTAAAATAAAACTAACCAAAGTTAACATCTCTGAATGTCATTAACAATATTAATTAATGAATGATAAATGAAAAATAATACATACATATAGCTGTAAACGGTAGCTAAACATTAAAAAAACAAGTTATACAACAGTATTCCAACTTCTACATATACCTGTACATTTTCTACAGCAATGTCTTTAACTCAGTCACTTGTTGTGATTGTTTTAATGTGCTTGTTTTAACTGCTCTTTAACTACATTTGTTGTAAATAAAAATCAAAAGCGAATGAGAATGATGCATTGGTGACTCAGTGGTGGAATTCTCGCCTTTCACGTGAAAGGGTCATGGGTTAAGCCCAGCCAAAATGCTAGTTTTACTTTCAACAAAGTATCCCTTGAGCATAATAAAGACTTCCTCTAATAATAAAATAATAAGTAAACTTTATTCACATTTATTTTATTTTTATATATCACAGTATGTTAAATATTTAAATAATATTAAGAGTTTGAAAAATTCACCCTATGATGCACCTGGACATCAGTGATGTTAACTAGGGTCACAGGGTTTTCCAGGTCTCTCAACATCAGAAACTCTCACCCAGGTGACCCAGCCAAGGTTGATCAAGCCCTGGCTTGACGGTGCCTTTGATACCCACGGATCACTCCTCTTGATCCATAGCCATCCTGAGGTTCTTTTTGCAACCACTATATTAGTTTGTTTTGGCTTTCCTCTTGCTCATCACTGTTTTGTCCAAAGGACTGTAGGCTCTACAGAGTGATTGGCCACCAAATCCTCTGCAGCCCACCTCAACAGGCTCACACTGTGCTCCTCCACACATTCAAATGGGACTGGTTAACCAATTCTTCATACTTGGCTCTTCCTTTCATTGGCCTCCTCAATCCAGTCTTCCCAGGGAACTGTTAGCTCTAACATGACCACCTGCAATCATAACCTTAAAGTACTGACAAAAATTAACATCCAGACCAACAGTTTCCAGGATGCCGAGAAAGAGCAAAGGAATTTAACAACACCTTTTCATCAATTCTCAGAATATAGCAAAATTGCAAGCGATGACCAATATCCTCTAAACATGACCATTAAGTTGGTTTCCAATGCAGTGAAACTATTTAGTGACACCAGCACTTTAATGACATCTGCACATGGATTAATATTAATGTACACATTTATTCCGGTGGAATCAAAACAAAATACTATGGACTTTATGTCACAAAACACAAGGTCATCACAAGATAAATCACAAATCTGAGGTTTTCAGACCTGCATTTTGTAACTAGATACATCAGTATAAAGCAAATGACCATTTAATAGGAATATTCATCTTGCTTTATAGTTTTGAGAAGCACCAAAGTACAGTATATCAATAATTAATCAGTTCTCCAGCAAAATGCTGGAAAATCACTAAAATATATAAAGATCATTTTCTCTTACTTTGGGTGTTTTCAGGTGTTTTCAATGTACTCTTTTACAATTTAAATAAGATAAGATTTTATTGTCCCCTGAGGGAATTTTTTTATGGACACACAGCACTCTGGTACATTTAAATAGAATGAAAACAAAAAAAAAGAAGAAAAAAAAACATTACACGTTATTCTATTACAAAAGATAAAAAAACATTGCACATCACTCTATTGCACATGTACAGTATAACACATAACAACATGTAACATTTATAACACATCACAAAAACATATTGCAATCAAGTGGGTTGTAAGAGTCAAAATTGTGTTTATCCTTGACATTTATGTTGACAGCTTTAATGGATAGCGGAACAAAGGAAATTTAGTAAATAGAACGCAACAAATTTATTTTACATTTTGTGAAAGGCTTAGAAATCCAACCCAATTCCTTATCTTCATAAAAAAACATGCAGAGTTTTTTAAACCACTTTCAAATTTTCATCTAAGGCACTAGACATTTTAGAAAAGACTTAGAAAAACAATTTTAAATCTAGGTTGTTCCTGTTGTTATTCTGGAAATTTATTTCTTTTGTGTGTACTAATTTATATAAAATGTGAAGGTTCAAACTGGATGTCCAAAGGGTTCTCTTGCATTCAAGACCCTAACCAGGCCTGTACTTTCCAAAATCATTCCAAATATTAATGGTATATCCATTCCAGGACATTGATTTTAACTTTCATTTGAGGGAGGTATGGATGAGGTTTAATATGTATGCTATATTGTCATTTTTATTTAATGTACATATCACTGTATGTTAAATATTCACTTTACTTTCACAATCTCTTATGCCCATAGCAACGACTACTGTATGTACTGGGGACATATCAAGTATTAAACTTAGGAGACATTTACTTCAGCCCCACCTCCAACCACTGGACAGACAAAGAAAGCAATTTGGAGACATTAAATAACCAGTCATTGCAAAGGAATCAGTGTGACAGAGATGAATGCATTAACAAGATAATCCAAGGTTATGAACTGCAGCAGCCATGAGTCCTGGTGCCACAAGGAATAAAAATAAAGCTTTGTTCCCTCCTATTGGACACAGAATAAATTGCTTTAATTAGAATTCTGAACCATAACAAGTTATGTCAATTTTAACTGATGTAATCATCATGAAGTTTAAGAAAAATGAAACCTCTCCTTAAAGTATTTGTTGTCCCATTAAAATATTTTTCATAAACCACTTTAGATTTAAAATAAAATTAGAAGTGTGGAGACATCAACATAATCAATTTAAAGAACAAATAATGTCATAATAATTATAATACAGCATTCATAACATAATAATATAGCAACATCACTGACGCCACACTCCGAAAAATAAGACACTGTAACTCTGGAATGAAATGTGGTGGGAATCATTGTTTGTGCCATGTGTAGTGCAGGAAAAACTTTATACTGGATGGGGCCACTTTGCAGAGCTGCCCTTGTGTTCAGTTCTTGGGGTGCAATCTGTGTGTAGTTTGCACATTCTCTCCTTGTTCATGTGGCTTTCCTCCCAAAGTAAAAAAATATCCCAGTAAGTTATTTAGCTTCTGGGAAAAGTGGAGTGTGAGTGTGTGCTACTGTAAGTTTGTATCTGTCTGTGTCCTGTGATGGACCGAAGTGGTAAATGAAAGCAAAAGAAAAGGGAAAGTGAGATATTATTTTTATTGTCAGACAGTTCACAGCTTCTCTTTCAATTTTTCTACGTCACCATTGAAGCCTCACGTTTCCCCCCAGAGATATAGAAGCCTTCCTCCAAGTATGTCTCCAAAATGCCGGTTGAGGAAACAGTGACTGCTACAATATTGTAAAACCAAAAAATCATCAAAAATCAGGACAAGCACTCAAAGTTGGAAACAAACCTCTTTCTGATCCTGCTACTGTATACACAAAGGGTGTAGAAAGTATTGACCCAAAAGGAAAACTCCATAAACTCATGTTATTTTCAATTTGATCCATGCAACATCCTCTATAAAATCAATGTGTTTACAAGTTTAAAGCTACAAATTAATAAAAAATAAAAGCCCTAAAAAATCTTTATTAGAAAATGATTCACCTCCTATCACACCCTTAGAATTTATATTTATTATGCCCTACTTCAACCAGTTGCCTTCAGAATTTGCTCAATATGTTGATAGTTATCCACCTGTGAGCAAGTAAAGTGGTTAACCATTCAGATTGCACACACGTGTCTTTGTAAGGTTAAATACCCCCACCCGTGTGTATTCCCACTGTCAGAGTTGTGGACAGACACGAGTCAGGTGAGGGGATATAAAAAGACATTGACTAGTTCATGGAGCACTGTTAAATCAATATTCAGGAAGTAGAAGACAAAACATCAGCCAGGCAAGAAGGACATAGGTCAGAGAAGCAGTCAAGAGGCCAAAAACAAGCCTCAAAAACCTACAATGTCTCACAACCGACAAATTGTAAGCAAGTCAACAATAGCTCAGGCAGTCCACAAATCTGGGCTGTGTGGTAGAGTGGCAAGGAGTTAGTCATTTTGGAAAAAAAATGTATGTACCATCATTACTTCCAAGCATGGCGGTGAAAACACAATGTTAAGGATCTGTTTCTCATTAGCAGGGATGCTCGTCAAAACTGAATTTGAAATGTATAGTACAAGAGTTGCAAGCTAGCATTGCTGCCTCAAACAGCCAGGGCCTTGAATTCAATTCCTGGGGTGCTATATGCATGGAGTTTTGTACTTCCAAAGACATGCTGGCAGGTTAATTGGCTTATGGGAAACTTGGCACTGGAGTAAGTATCTGTGTTTGTGTCTGCACGTGATCTCTGAAGGACTATTGTCCCATACAGGATGATTCCTACCTTGCTCCCAATGCTTCCTGGGATAAGTTTTTAGTTAATTACCTAAAACTGGGAAGAAGCTTTACCTTTCAGAAGGAAAATGCCTTAAAAGACAACAGGAAAACACTAGAATGATTTAAGAATAAGAAAGTGAATGTCTTTGAGTGACATAGACTCTTCAAAAGACTTGAATAGACTCATGAAAATTGGTGGCAAGAATTGAATATTGCAGCTGATTAACTTGACAGAGCTAAAGTAAGTTAATAATAAGAATGTGCATTATTTCATTCTTCAAAACCTCTTCCATGGAATAAGGTAACAATTTTCAATCATGTCTCTCCATACCGCCTTTAGTTGGCTTCTGATTTATACAGGTATAGGTGACATAAACTAAAAACCTACAATTTACCTACAATACTATTTATGTTAATTAGATGTCATTAGCACCAACATGAAAGAATAGACTCTGTCTGATGGTTTGGCTGTTCAATGTGTACTGTATGTATTGCAATGTATAAATAGGGGACAAAGTCGATAGACAAATATTCACGATACTAGTGGATTTTGTGAGTGCCATTTATTAATTTTACATTTATAAAACAAATGTTCCATTTTCTAATGTGCTATTACAAACAGGAACAGGACATACCAAGAAAACCATGTACTGTACCACAGTCTTTAATCAGGCACGTGGGCCAAATACCTGGACATTGTTGCACAACGAGTTATAAAGAACTCGAAACAGGTCTTCCAAATGAGCCCGAAAGGCTCTGAGTAGTCGGTAGTTCCAGGTCAGGTGGTCGAGTCCAGGTAGCGAAAACAGAGAGGCAAACAAATCAGAAAGGGGTGAGACGAAAGGGAAGTCGAAAGGGTCCGAGGCGAGAAGAGTCTTCATTGTAGTGGTCAAAGGCAGTGGTGAGCTCAGGAGGCGGAAGTATTCCTAATACCGGGCGAGGACTAGGAGGGTTTAAATAGTGAAGGAAGAGGAGATTGAATAATGAGGATCAATTGATGCCAGTTGTGCTCGTAACGGACATCCAAAACTACATTTTCCAACACCCCACACGAGTTAAAGAATTCTGTGAATTTGCAAATTGAAATCTTAAAATTACTACATTCAATTACTACATAAAGACATATGATCATTAGACTAAGAAAAGCACAGATTAAATGAAGCTGCGCACTGTCCAAAACTGTGGTATGCTTATTGTTCAAGTGAAATCTGATGTTCTTTCTAGATGACTGCTTCTGTAATGCAAAATGTTCCAGCACGCATTCTTTCTGGCAGAAATGGCTTCTACATGGCTGGAAGTGGAAACCCACCAGTGTGCTTATGTTGAAGCTCCTCTATACATTGAAACATCTTAGTGACCATGTTTAAGTGTTGAGCGAGTGTTGCGTGGGTTTGAATGATACAGATGCAGCCATTCAAAATGCGCGGTACAAACCCGCGGTACGGTAAACTACCCACAAGCCACCGCGGGGCACTGTAGGGCACCGGAGTAACTGATTGGCTGGCCAAAATGACCAACAGGGGTACTCGTGGTGCATTGGTTGGTAGTGAAAAGATTTAATCATTTAATGTCTTTACTGTGCACATTTTAATCCACTTAGTTTTGAATATTTATATGGAATTTTACGACTAAAGGGAAATTTTAGTAGCTGAGCATAAAAAGAAGAGGAGCATAACGCATCTGAAGGTCATAAACAATATTAATTTAGGAACATAAACATTACTGTATGTACGTAAACTGTACTGTGTATGGCTGGTCTAGGTAGTTTAAAGAAAAAATACACACCAGTCTTCCATTTCTCCCTAAACATTTTAAGCTTTAAAGTTTTATTAAACGGTACCCAAATATGCGATTGCTGTATAGAATGAATTCTAATTTTAAAAAATTATTTAACACGAAAATTAAGCTGTTTATATCTTCCACCTGAGAACAGTCACCCGTTGCTACCCAACGCAGAAGCACAGCCACTAACTAGCAAAGAGAGGACATTAGCTAGCCAATATGATAAAGAAATAAATGATTATTTTGTTTATTTCTTTTGCACATTTATTTGAACATTTCCATCGATTGTACAAGCACTTGGAAACTGTTCAATCCCTAGTTCATCAGGCATTTTCTTTTACGCTGCGGGCATTGTCCCGGTCTGGCGCCGGTCTGTCTTCTAGGATATAATGCCAGTGAACTCTTGTTTTTATGTCCACTATAACAGACAATCTCCTTTGCTTTTAACCGAGCGTCTAACCCCTCTGATTGGAGAAAAAAGACGTGCTGGTTTGCTATACACACTGTGCCAGGAAGATGATTTCTTTCTATTCGAAACGTGTATTTTAAAAGTTTAAAAAGTAAAAACCTTACAGTGTACACAGATTTCTAAACTGATCAGGATCGTTATCTTTGTCTTATCCATAATAATGTTCACCGCTCTGTCCAGCAAATTAATAATAAACTTTATTTTATATAGCGTTTTAAACGAATAAGTAATTAGATTGCTCATAAACCTAATCACTTTTTCTACATAAACACCGGTGAAACATCATTATATCTCATTTTGTAGTTCTATTAAAAAATCGTTTGCCCAGCTTAACACTATTGTTGTTATTGTTTTTATCCTGTAAAGCGCTTTGAGGAGCACAGCTTTCTCAACACTTAGATTACTTTTTGATACCACCCTTACACAAAGCAGAAACTTCTTGTATTTTCCGATGACATACATGTGGAAAGATTACAGATTTTAATCGACTTTTTTCTGAACCAGGGAAAATCTGATCATGTTTCTCTATAACAATAATAAAAAACCTTATTTTACACATCACCTTTAAAAGTGGCATCTCAAAGCAATACAGTAGATGTAAACCACAGATTACAAAGTAAATACCCAGACAAAAGCAAACGCGTTTTTAATAAAATGCTTTTATTCATTCAGCAGAGAAAGAGCGTAAAACCTGGGCATCACAGCTGTTCCTTTTTCTGAACACTCGCTCTCTGGATAAACGTCTCACCTGTCCTGTTCTTTGTTTTCCTAATTTGCTGATAATGCCTTCTGCGATCCACTCCTGCCCTCACACCTAAAGAAGACTATTTTAAATTTCTTTGCGCGGTCCATTGTGCAATTAAGCCTTGTATGTGCTGTCCTTAAAGTGATATCACATAAAGGTGATATATAAAATAATGTTTTTTATTATTGTTATAGAGAAACATGATCAGATTTTCCCCGGTTCAGAAAAAACTTTTAATACAGTCTTTGCTGTGCTCTAGAGGATCCTTGTGATATTTCGAGCTCTGGTTGAAAGATAAGTGTCGCAGTTTAAATAAATTTCGTAGTTGGAAATTATGAAACGCTCTGTTAAAAATAAGGGAGTTTTTATGTCCGTTGCAGTTTTTTTGAATCCCAGGCGGAACACATTCCATAAGAATCAGTGCTTTTATATATCGCCTTTAAAGGTGGCTTCTCAAAACGCTTTACAGGATAAAAACAACAATAACAGCAACAACAACAATATTGTATTTCATTGCACTTTTGACAGATCGTCCTTAAATCAATTGTTGACTTTTCTCTCTTTACAACTGAACTTGTTTGGATTGACTGAGCTCTGTTCTGTACCACACAATTATCCCCCCAGAGTCTCTGCCCCGGGTGATTTGGGTTTTTTTGACAGAGTGTAAAAAACTCTCTCTTTCGCTTGCCCTCCCCCACCCCTGTGTATTGTCTGTTTTTTTTGTGCTGTCCTTTGACAAAACAAGGCTCGCCAGATAATGTGAATCGAAACCTGTTTTTCTAGCTTTTAAAGTCATGCGATGTGTAAGCTGGAACACATCATTATATCTTACATATGAAAAATACATAATATAGCTCCCAAACAAACGCAAACATGTTTTTAATAAGATGCTTTTATTCACTCATAATCTGACAATTTCAGGAAGACTAAGGGAGGACTAAGGGAATCGTCATCTGTTGTTGAAGCTCTGTGAGCTCGGTGACTTTGAGACCACTTGTTATCCCAGGTTGTTTGAATCGCCACAATTCAAATAGAGAAAAAAGAGCTGACTGACAAGATTTAAGATGTGGCTGTTAATGTTGGATAAAAAAAAAACACTTTGCCCGACGTTTGTTGCATTGCTTGAAAAATAACTTTATTTCGAGAGACTGGATAAGTAATTCAAGTGTTTTTTTTAACTTCCTGAAAAACAACTAATAATGTAACTATATGTGCAAACGTTTTATGATATGTCGCTGTTGTGAATGTCTGTGGACATGTGCTGGCTGGACAGGAGGCTCTACTGTACACAGAGAGGGGCGGGAGGGGGGGACATGCCGATACATACTCTTAGAGTTTGATTAAAGGGGAATATAATATAAAAATATAGTACTAAAAATAAGATACACTCTACAGACATTCACAACAGCTACTGTCAGAAGATAGGACACAGCGGCTCAGACACCCGCTGAATGGAAAGGGGCACTTTAATGTTCTGTATGGCTAATACTAAAGCCAATACTTTAATATTCTTTTCTGTATGTTTAACAATAGTGGGTACTGGCCTAATTCGGCCCTGCTCCCGTTGTTAGGTGTTGATGTGTTGTTGTTAAGTGTGAATTTGTACGTGTTTCCCTGAGGTCTGGCTTTTTTTCTGGAAAACCATAACTCTTGAAGTAAGACACAAGATGTAAAAAGGGTTAACTTAAGTCAGTTCTGCCTGAAAATTAGACTTCTAAGCAACAGGGGTTAACTTATAAGGAAAGGGGGTTAACTTATAAGGATTCCAGATGCGAGCTAGGAACCCCCTGTGGGCGTAATCTTAAACTGACCATTTGGCCAGGGTCTCTTAACTGGCCAAATACCATGACCCTCCCTCTTTACCATAACACGGAATGACGTCCGAAGCAGCAAGGAAGGACTATATAACCTAAAAGTTTGTAGCGGCACATCGAACAATACTTCGGTTTTGTTTTTTCTTGCGGGAAACAAGACTTTGGCTTTATTGTTCCTTGCATGCAATAAACTCATCTGTTATACTTCATCTCAGGATCCAGAACCTTATTCTTTCTGTTACAACAATTTTGGTGTAGTCGGCGGATGCTCCAGAAGGCGCAGAACTTCCCATCGGCAGAAGAGACGGTCAGCGCTCACATTACTATGAGGTAAGGACTCCTCTTTTTTTTTAAAAAAAAGTCCCGACTCTCTCTGACCGATTGGGAAGTCTCTGCTCCCTGCTAGAATCACCTGAGATGACGGAGTAAACGTTAGTTCCTGAATTCCTCTGGCCCGGGGAAGACACTGATGTACAGTATGTAAGGAGTAGTTTGTTGTAAGCCCAGAAGTTGGTCTGGCAGGCAGTACGCAGTATTGTGCATAGGCGTTCAAAACTGGTGTATGCCTTAATTGCGCGTGGAGTTTTTGAACGGGTTTGAACTATTACCTCGAAGGTCAGAACTGGGTTGGGCCTTAAATGTGCACAGGAGTTTTGGGGCTTAGGACTGGGTTGGGCCTTGTGTGCCCAGGAATTCTGAAGCTGGAGTGGTGCTTTAAATGCACGTATATTCCAGGACCAGTTTGGCCTTAATTGCGTGCAGGGGTCCTGAGATTAGCTACATCTTGATCGTGCACTGATTGGCGTGGCATGTTTTTTTGTTTTAAAAGGGAACAGGAGAAAAGTAGTATGTTTTTGGTGTTTTCCTTGTTTGTGAATACATATACACATGCACGACACTAACATAAACACACCTCATAATAAAAGAGCAAAGCACTAAGTAGCAGGATTTAAAGGATGCTTAGATCCGAGAATCGCCCTGATTGAGCTCAGTGCTTAGGTCCACCCCGGGGCAAAAGCAGCGATGCTGGCGTTCTGGGGATGGTGAATTACTGATCAAGAAAGGGGGTTTTCGAGGTCTCGTTCCTTGCCTGTGAACAGTGCAGTGTAAGTCCTCTCTAAAGCCTCTGAGAGGCATTTAGATCTGGAGGTAACAGACGCCCTTAGCAGGAATGCACAGGTTTTTCAAGTGAAAGCATACCCCTACTGTATGAGCTGTTACCTCACACACGACAAAGTACCTCTTAAAGAAACCTAACATGTGTGCTAACTGATGGTCTGAGAAAGTAGTGTAAGGGTCCGTTTATATATCGGAAAAAAGTAAATTGATGGAAAAGAAGGAGAAAAATATGGGAAAAGCTGAGTTTGTCAGAGGGAGTTTGGGGCGAAGACGCCTGTAAAGAAAGCATATGAGTATTGATTGGCAAAAGCACAAGCATGTAGCTCCCATCCTGGTGCACGGCCGGCACCAGTGGTGGCAGATACACGAGAAAAGAAAATGTGACTTCTTAAAAGTGTGTTTACAGGAAAAACAAAAACCCGAAAGAAAAGATACTTTACTCGCTACAAAGAGTGTGAACAAAAGCATAAGAGGCTGTGCAGGAGGATCGAAAGCTGAAAAAAGGGTACAGACTGTCAGACGGGTGTTTGGTCTGAGCAGTGTCTGCGCAGTGGTAAAAAAATAAACAGACGAATAATAAGCGATGTCGAGTTTTATGAGAAGTTATGCTGTTAAAAGTAAATAGGATTCATGTAGAAGTGAAGTGCATGCAATAAACTCATCTGTTTTACTTAATCTCGAGATCCAGAACCTTATTCTTTCTGTTACAACACTCTTATCTGGACTGATTCCAAGCAAGGAAACTTGATTTTCAATTTCAAACTTGTAAAAGTCTTATTTGTTTGTCTTTTACATTGCTTTCCCCACATTGTCCAGAAGAGGTAAATGTCATGTTAACATAAATACCAATCAGTATTCTACATGATTTTTTTTCTCCCTGGATACAGCCCTTGTTCTTGTCTAATTTAAATATAATCCGAAAGGGGCCCAATCTTGAATTTTATCTATTTAAAATGAACATTTGCTGTCCACATTTACAAGAAGCAGATGTAAAAGAGAAAGATATACTTTGCTCCAAGAAAATGGGGAGTTGCTGTATGTGTTGTCTGGGTTAAAGGTAGGTGTTGAAACCAAGAACAAACATCATTCTGGATGTCACAGCAGTATTTTAAAGGTAATTCTTTGTAAATTAAAGATGTCAAATAAAGGGCCAAGGTTAGTATTTAACAAGCAGACATAAGTCTCTGAAATCTTGAGAACATTTGCAACTTAATCATGAAAAGATCATGGATAGTATTATAATCAGTAGTACAGTAGGTATATCAAGTGTTTAAAGAGTTTTATATTTTGGAAAAGTGAAACTTTTAACTCCCATTAATCTTATTACCTCTGCTGATTTTACTGGACCATTTAGACTGTGACTTTTCTTTCTTTGTTAATAATTAGGACAATTAGGACAGTTGGAATAATAACAAAAGACAAGCTGTGCTAAACAAAATGTTACAATACATTTATACATAATAGTGGGAAAATGTTAACATTTACATGTGAAGTATTTCAACTCCTGCTTCTATGAAACATCAGGATTAATATTTACCGTGAAAAATCAATCTTAACCACAATCTAAATATTTAGAAAAGTCATAATGTTGATGGATATGTTTTGACATGAAAAGAAGCATCTCTTCTACTCATGGTCTACACAGGAAAAGTATAATTATGAGCTTTGTTTTTGGGCAATTCAGCTTTTAACTCAGCAACAGTCATGGCTGTATAAAAAACTAAAAAGGTATATTTTGAAGCAGTTCAAATAATATATTCGTTATTTAATTAGTTAAACTATTAACTTGGAACTAAACATTTGGAATTGTTGAAATGTCTAACATCTGACATATGAAACCAGAAGATTACCTTCAGGCTGTGCCCAGAGATGTGTCTTCTACATGGGTATTTTTTCACTCCTTTTCTCTATATAAGTGTGCATTTTTCATAACAACACTTCAGCTTTACTTCTATTGAAGGGCTTAGAGTCAATGAATTCAGTTGATCAAGTTTACTTGATTACTATGATTAGTTGATTACTATTTTTGCTTTTATTTATCATAGTAATGTTTTGAGGAAGAATTTTAACATTTACCTTTTTAAAGTGTATAAGATAGTGATTAGTTGGCTTTGAAAAATGCCTTTTGCCCAGCAACAGTGTGAAAGAACAATTGCAAGCATATTATTTGACTTTTTGATATTAATGCTACAACAGCAGAATGTCTAGCTCATTTCACACCTTTTATTTATATACTTCCTTTTGTCTGTATGTCTGTATAAAACTGCTTCTTATGAAGAATGTGGTCAATTACAAAGAAATGTTTGTAGAGAGAAAGGTTACTGGTACAACATCAATCATTAAAGCTTAACAATAAAGTTTACATGATGGAAAAACATTTTTCCAAGAAAGTTTATAATAATACGATCTATAGTTGAAATCTGAGCCTAAATATAAAGAAAAAGCATTTTCAGAGAGCAATCACGCTGTGTTTATGTAGAAAAAACGATTAGGTTTATGAGCAATCTAATTACCTATTCGCTTAAAACGCTATATAAAATAAAGTTTATGTAAAGATGAATGATAAGTGTCGCAGTTTAAATAATTTTCGTAGTAGGGCTTGAACAGATTCCAAGTGCATTTTTGCAATTTACGTTGCATTGTCCAATGTGCTGCTGTAATACAGTAAGTCTAAACTGTATCAGCTTTATTTATGGGTTGCAATTGAGAAAAAGTCAAAAACCAATTTAGAGCTTTCTGGCAAGAGGAGACACCCAAATTAATAATGTAACATGTCACTGTTTGTGCATGAACAAAATTATACTGCAATTTTCCTTAGATACGCGATTAAAAAAAATAATTTTTTTGAATCCCTGGCGTAACACATTCCATAAGAATCAGCGCTTTTATACAGTATATCGCCTTTAAACACATATATTTAAACACACGTTTAGGATTTAAATCAAAACGCGATTCAAATCAATATAAATGTTTATTTTGTAACGCATAGGTGACTATTCATTGTTATTAAAAAGACTTAAATTTGATCATGTTGTGATATTTAGAAATATAAATTTGTTTGGTGCGAGTGAGGTTTTATTTAATCTCTGACCAAGGGAAACGTTTCATGTTTTCAAAGAAATGTTTGTTAAAAAATAAAGTCATAGTTACATGGGATTCAATCACAGACCGTGTGACATGGGAGTCAGGAACCTAACCCTCAGCGCCACCGGCGCGGTCACATGGTGATTGCTGAAAAAGCACTACAGAAACATTATCAACAGGCAATGTACAGATTTGATAAAGCTATAAAATAATGTAATTAGGCACAGAACAAGTTTACAGCACAGTACAATAATAAATGCTGACCATGACTTTAGAAGCATAAATTACCTTACACTCAATTTAAACACAAGCTGTCTTTAGCCCTCTAAGCTGGTTCATACAAAAATGTAGAGAACCAGGCTCAGAACACACAGCTTCATTAGCGAATACATATGCAGGATAACTGGAGAATACGTTTTACAGTGGCTGGATTTTTAGAAACATCCCATCAGGGACATCACTGAAGTCAACTCCTAGGTAACTGTCGTGTGGATAGTTTCACAAGAATCAGACAAAGGTTTAAGCATCGCTTGTTCTAACCAAAATCCGCAATATGGAAACAGAACCTGTGTAATTGTTGACAGATGATGTTCTCGTAACATTTTTACAAGACGAACTACAACATTTAAAAAATGACTTGTATGTACTTGATATCTCTAATCAATCCACTGCGATATAGTTAAAGCAGAGTCCCCGCACAAAACGAAACTAAAACGCCCTGGGTATACCGTTTCGCACTTCTTATCAGTTGCTCAAAAGTAATTTGACCGTATGAAATGCATTATATAAACCTAGAAACATATACATGAGCAGTATTTACGTAGTATCGGTGTCAAGACATACCTCTCAAATACTGTAAATCAAGTTAAAAATATCTCAAGACCGATTCTGGTCATAATGAAACCATGTTTCGTGTATGTTTTCTTTAAAGTACCGAGACCAGCCATATACTGTATGTTTATGTTCCAAAATTAATATTGTTTATGGCCTTCACATGCGTTACAGTATGCTCCTATTCTTTTTATGCTCAGGCACTAAGATTTCCCTTCAGGGGTAAAATTCCATATAAATATTCAATACTTAAACGGGCACAGTTAACACATTAAATATACATATACATACTGTATACAGTACAGTTTGCATACGGTAATATGTTTATGTTCCTAAATCAATCTCTTTTATGAGCATGTGAAAGGCATGGTGAATCAATTCTCAAAAATTACTGTACTTTGCATGATTGGAAACAAATGCGTGATTGCGAAATGCTGTGGTGTTACTTTTACAAAGACGGTCAATGAAAAAAAGAATGTGGACCAGGGCAATACTTTGAGTTTACAGCTTGTCCAAGGTCATTCATTATTAATACTATTAGTAATATCTTCGTTAAAGACTTGATGGTGACAGCTCAAACATGAGAGGTTGAGCTTTATTAGCTCCACCTTGCGGGAATTCTGGATACTATTATTTTGCTAGCGGTATTTACCGGTAACTCGCGGTAGACTGCGTACAGCGTACCGGAAAATAATGCGGTATCGCCCGCGCATTTTGAATGGCTGCATCTGTATATTGAATGACCTATTAAAATATATTATATGTGAAATAAAACATCCAAATGCCAAATCCAAATTTAAAATATTGAGAACATGTGAGTCAGAATTTATCAGAATTTTAAATTTGTCTCAGAATTTATAGAGATGCAGTCATTAAAAGTGTGCAGTACAAACCAGGAGTAAAGTGGCATAAATATCAATGTCACGAGTAGAGACTGACCAGGTCTCAAAATATCCCAGAGAACCTGCTGCAGTGTGTCTTCCACAGCCAGGTGCTCTGCAGTTTCCTGTCTCTTCAGCGATCCAATCAAAGTGGAGGTGTGGCCGCTGATTGCTGTAGATATACCGTAACACGCTCTGCTGGTGCAGCTGGCCAGACAAAATAAGAATAATTCAAGAGGTAAATGTCACCAGTCAAGTCAAAACAACTTGCTCTGCAATCTTCTCACTCAATGGAAAGTCATGTCACTGCCTCTGATCGCTGATCTAAGAAATCTCTTGGCTATTTGGTTGCTTAATCAAAACTATCCACCTTGTTTCCCAAACAAAAGAACTGCTTCTGAAGCGCTAGTTGCTGCAGTGGTTAGGGCTCTGGAATTCTTTAAGGGAGAGTGGGAGTTCAGATCATACAGTAGTTGAGTCACTGCAGCTACAGTATGCCCTTAAGTGAGATAATTTACTCAGTTTGCTTCAGTTCAGTTAAATCGCCTGCTGTATTAGGACAACATTTTATGGATCAACAATTAAAAGAAATGAATGTACTATTGCTGTTACTTCTTGCTACTATTATTGTTGCTTTGATATCTGCCTATACATCTTGTAATGCAATAATCAGATTATATAATTATGGTCTCTACAGCAAACATCTGAAATGAGAGTCTTTCCTTGTGTTTTTCCTTTTTCATCTGTGACTGGTCAATAACTGTGCAGATGGGGTAAGGGTTGGTCATGTCCTCATCTCCCTCTATTGAAACTGAGTCTCACAGCACGGTGCTGCAGGTGTAGGCCTGGACTGGGCACAGATTCAATGAGGTGAAGGACAAGGACAGTGAGGTTGAAGAGAATCTTTACATGTTAATTGCAGTAATTACAAGAAATGCAGCTCAAAATGAACAGTAAGAATTATTGAATGTTACAGCTTATAAATATGTGATTTAACACAATTAACAAATTGTGTTTCTTAATATAATATTATTGAAATCTTTAGCAGTTTCAATAAATGTGTTTAACAAACGCTGAATTTTGTAATTTCTTCTTTTTTGTTGACCTGCATTAATAAGAATATACATTTTTACCAGTATTCCCAGTTGTGTATTTTGTGATCAATTCCTACTACTGCAGCAGATAGTATTCGTAAGGGAAACCTATCTTCACTGTTACTTTTGACAATCAGTGGATAATTATCTGCTGTGGAAGATTTCTCATATCTCTAGGGTAGCCAGGATTCTCATACTTCAAATTCAGCTTGTCAGAACTAAGTTACCTGTTGAAGGTGTAAAAGAAGAACACAGAGTTGCAGTGTACTGTATCAATACAGCTTCCCTGACCGCTAAATCCCTCTGGAGAGTGCTGGTGTTTAACACTGACGAATCGGGTGTCCAGTGTCTGAGCTATGCAGATCTGGATCATTGTGTCCCCTAGTGGCCATCTGAGGTAGCTGCACTCATTTGTACTAAACACCCTTTCCCTCACTGTCCCAATCTGTCTTACTTTGCTGGAGTGCTTTATAAAATCATGGTTTTTGTGTTATAAAGTATTATTAATAGCAATTTTTATTTAGCTAATTTTATCTCTAAAGACATGAAATTGAAATTAAATATTGAGTCAAGATCTCCCCTTCTCATTTTGAAATATGCCCTTTTTTCTTCAAGAGAAAAAAAGTATTGATAATGAAGTAGAGATGGGTAATAGATTCCTACAAAGGCTGTGTTACCCAAAGAGTTCTGCAAAACAGGTTCACAAACACAACCAGCACATAGAAAGAGAACATACAGACAGTTACACACAAGCATACACGAAAGGCAATGCTTTCACCACAAGGAAAAGCTCTCATCCTCTGTCAACTCGTTAATTTTTTGTCTCATTTTTGAAAAGCTGAAATTGTTCTCTGTGAGTGTTTCCACCATCTTTGACTCTGCATCCTCCACGTGAGAGGACCACTGTGGGTAATGGTTCAGAGAAGACATACTGCACACCTGCAGTGTTAGACACACAAACACACAGATCAGGAAGGAAACCGAAAACATTTCACCAGTGCATGGATTGTGCACAGCTGACTCCACGGCTCTCCCAGAACCTTCTGGACTGAAATCTGAATTTCAAGGGTTACACTGCACATCTGACTATCAACACAGATATATTGCTGTTTCTCATCTTTCAGAAAGGGAACTGAATTCACAGGCTCACAGCTGATCTTGGAGCCCAGTCTCAGACTGACCAGGTGGATCCTGACACTTCACGCAGGTACATGATGGTGTCCAGCAGGTTCTGAGCCCCCAGCTCACTTAAAGTCCCCATGAGAGCCACCATGGCGCGCAGACCCCTCCCCAGAGCCCAGCACAGCGATGGGGGGAACACAGTCCTGACTGAGGAAGAGAGAAGAAGATAGAATCGAACACAGAGGAAGTTATGGACACCAGGTCTAGTGATTCAGTGACTTCTAAAATAACATGAATACTTACTCATTGTTATAGTATCATCCTTTTGATGATATCATCCTCAATCTTTTACAGGCAGTGTGCAGCAGTAAGGTCTCTTATCTTGCAAACAGAGGGCTGTGGAATTGTAGTCCTATTGCAGCGCTGGCCTGCTGCTGTGAGCCAGACACTTCACCTGAACTGCTCAAGTCTTCCAAGCTGTACAAATGAGAGCAGCATTGCTGAGGATGACCCTATGGCAGACTGGTCTCCAGTCCAGGAGAACCTACAGATCTTCTGTCAGTCTGGACACCAGGATGTGTGTGGGGTTTAAGAGTAAGCTTTTGGACTGATAACGGACAGGCTTTTTTAATATATAAACTTAATGTGTTTACAGTATATACAGATATATTTCAGAACTATATTCTTCACTTTTTTGAGTGAACGATGTGAAACATAGTACTGTGTACCAGGCCAGTCTGATTCATATAACAAAAGTGCAGTTAATAATGTTCAAAATACAAAACTAAAAATATATTTTGTTAATATAGTAAAAAATTGTTTGCAAATAACTGAAGGTATCTAAATTTGTATAGAACAAGAAATGAAGTGTGTATAAATGTTAGTAATTAATCAAATTTTAGTTTGTATCTAATCTAATCTCTTTTTTCCAAAGTTAAATGCTTGGTGTTTGTTCAATAAAACCCTGAAACGTGGGTTCCTCACTCCTGTTTTTTAAGGAGTTTTTGAATGGAGTTTGACTGGAGGTCACATTGTGGTAGAAAACACACAAGGCCAGTACAGTCCCAATGTTCTCACAGACTAATGGAGTTGTACCTCATTTCTGATATCCACATGTCAAAGCCAAATAGAGTCCATGGCTTGTGCTATTTTTTACACTGATTACTGTAAGTTGCTGCTCTTCCTCTAGAAAATTCACACTCCATCTCGAAAGTTTAACTAGCACAGCAAATGCTGAGGCAAAAATGCCAAGCCTTGATTCAGCAGTAAAGAGTACTTTATATCACTGTTGGAGAGTCCACCTGAGGAATGGCTCCAATTTCCAGATGAAACATGGGTGCTGTGTTCCTGATATATTAGAGGATATTGGTTCCTCTTTGTGTTTGTGCAGTGGGCTAGAAATAAGATGTATTAGTTAAAAACCCTCTTTTTTTTTGCTTGTTAAAATCTAGTATTTTTTCATTTTTCTTCAAGATAATATACACCATGAAAAATCCGTGTTGGGAACAAGTTTATATGCTGTTTAATAGATCATCCTGTAGATGGCGTTTGGCACTGGCAGTGATAAGGAAATGCAGTGTTACGTTTGAGATGTGGAAGTAATTAGTTAAGCGTTTTTGTAGAAGCCAAACTGCTTAAGGATGTGTTGTTTAGAGTAAATGTTGATTGGAAATATTCTTTTTACTGTGCGGTTATGCAGGGAAGCAAGATGGCGAACTCCAGGGTAAGGAACGTGGTGCAGATGTAGAGCAACAGGTGACATGGACGGAGTTGATGATAACAGTGGAACTGTGAATGGACTTCAGTTAAATATGTAAGATTTACACTTGATTTATACCAGGATTGATATTCAGCAGTGGAAAAACACTCCTCATCTCATCCCAATCAAACCCCCCCAAAAGAAGTCCTTTAATATCATTTAACACAACAAGAGTCATGTTGAAATCAATTTGTCACAAACCATACGCAAGCATGCAAACGCTCCTGCATTTCCACGAGCTCTACTCTCCCTAAAAGCCCATGCACCAATTAACTCCACACTATTTAAACCCTCACACATCTCCTTTTCCTCGCTCACTATTGAGGTTTCCTCCCTGAGCTCAGTACCCTATTACTTTCCCTGTGATTTCCAAATTACTACTCTCCAGGTATTCGACTCCTAGCTCTCGTCCTCGCCTCTCATTAAAGTACTTCACCTCCACGAAACCTTCCTGACCCCAAGCTTTCGTCCAAAACAACGAATTCGCCTACAGCCATTGTACTTCTCTTCCTTGGAACCTTCCTGGCTGTTGACCCCTAGCTCTTGTTCAAAATCACAACTTCGTCCCTAGATTTGACACCGAACCACAAGGGATTTCCAGCAAAGCCAGGCACAGGGTCCTACCTTCCGTTGCTTCGAGCTACATGACACAATTAATCAAAATGATGCCAAAGACGTTGAGTCCTAAATCCATCTTCCTTATTATTTTAAAATATACATTACAATAGAGTGTTTGGATTCTTTTGATTTTAAATATGTTGTGCCAAACAAAGGGCATCAGCTAAGAGTTTGTGTGTTAAAAGTCGTCTTTATTTCATATGCATATGGAAGTCTTGCTTTTAGGCACAAGACTTAAAAGACAACGCTTACAGTGCTCTTTTATACAGTGAAACAAACGATACAAGATACACTCCCACATGACTCTCAACTTGCACTGTGGCTATGTATGGTCATTCTAGAAAGCTGACCAGTACAGATGCAGCCATTCAAAATGCGCGGTACAGACACGTACCGGTGGTAATTGGCTACGCCATTGCGCATTGTGATGCACGATGACACGCGGTACCGCGGTACATGATTGGTTGACCGACAGGGGCACTCGTGGTCCATCGGTCTGTCGTAGAAAGATTTACAGTAAACGTATTTACTGTGCCCGTTGAAGTATTGAATATTTATATGGAATTTTACCACTGAAGGGAAATTTTAATAGCTGAGCATAAAAAGAATAGGAGCATACTGTAACGCATGTGAAGGCCATAAACGATATTAATTTTGGAACTTAAACATACAGTATATGGCTGGTCTCGGCACTTTAAAGAAAACATACACACCAGTATTCCATTTCTCCCTAAACATTTTAAGCATCGAAGTCTTTAATTAACGAGATACCGGAGTCAACAAGCATACTTTTAGAATTTGATTAAAAGGGAATATAATATGGAATCGCGTATCTAAAGAAATTAATAACGATATAATTATATTCATGTACCACAACACAAGAATAGTACACACTGTACATTGTCTGTTGATAATGTTTCTGTAGTGCTTTTTCAGCACTCTGCATGTGACCTTGCCGGTGGTGCTGTGGGTTAGGTTCCTGACTCCCATGTCACATGGTGATTGAATCCCACTGTGGAACCATGACTTTTTTTTTTAACAAACATTTCTTTGAAAAAATGAAATGTTTCCATTGGTCAGAGATTAAATAAAACCTCACTCGCACCAAACAAATTTATATTTCTAAATATCACAACATGATCGAATTTAAGTCATTTTAAAAACAATGAATAGTCACCTAGGCATTACAATATAAACATTTATATTGATTTAAATCGCGTTTTGATTTAAATCGCAAACGCAGGTTTAAATATGTGTTTGTTGATTCACAATCAGACAAATGCAACATAAATTGATATCTTTGTATATATATATCACCTTTAAAAGTGGAATCTCAAAGCAAAGTAAATACCCAACACTGATTGTACCCATCTGTCATGCTAATAAAGCACCTTAAATTGAATTGAATTGAGGGAGAGAGGGGGGGAGGGCGAGCGAGAGGGCCAGGACAGACAGGCAAATAAGATGCACTCCACAGACATTCACAACAGCGACATATCATAAAACGTTTGCACATATAGTTAAGTTATTACCTGGTTTTCAAAGTGCAATGAAAGACAATATTGTTGTTGTTGCTGTTATTGTTGTTTCTATCCTGTAAAGCGTTTTGAGAAGCCACCTTTAAAGGCGATATATAAAAGCGCAGATTCTTATGGAATGTGTTCCGCCGGGGATTCAGATTTTTTTTTTTAATCGCGTATCTAAGGAAATAGCAGTATAACTTTGTTCATGCACAAACAGTGGCATGGTACATTATTAATTTGGGTGTCTCCTCTAGGCAGAAAGCTCTAAATTGCATTTTGAGTGCGGTTTTTGTAGAAATGTAGAAATGTAGAAATGTAGAGAAATTTCATACAGAAATGTAGAGATCCAGGCTCAGAACACACAGCTTCATTAGCGAATACATATGCAGGACAACTAGAGAAGACGTTTTACAGAGGATGGGTTTTTAGAAACATCCCATCAGTGACATCACTGAAGTCAACTCCTAGGTACTGTAACTGTCGTGTGGATAGTTTCACAAGAATCAGACAAAGGTTTAAGCATCGCTTATTCTAGGTAAAACTGCAAAAAAAAACAACAACCCATAATGTACTTCTTTGCGGCTCTGTTTGCCCAAATCATATATTCACAACGTGAAATTAGAAAATAATATTACGTAACCAAAATCCGCAATATGGAAACAGAACCTGTGTAATTGTTGACAGATGATGTACTCGTAACATTTTTACAAGACGAACTACAACATTTAAAAAATGACTTGTATGTACTTGATATCTCTGATCAATCCACTGCACTGCATTAAAACAAAACGAAAACTAGAACACCCTGGGCATATCGTTTCGCGCTTCTTATCAGTTGCTCCAAAGTAATTTGACCGTATGAAATGCATAATATAAGCCTAGAAACATATACGTGAGCAGTATTTACGTAGTAACGGTGTCAAGACATACCTCTCAAATACTGTAAATCAAGTTAAAAATATCTCAAGACCGATTCTGGTCATAATGAAACCATGTTTCGTGTATGTTTTCTTTAAAGTACCAAGACAAGCCATATACTGTATGTTTATGTTCCAAAATTAATATCGTTTATGGCCTTCACACGCGTTGCAGTATGCTCCTATTTTTTTTTATGCTCAGCTACTAAGATATACTCAGCTAACAGTTTTTCTGTTTTACAGGTTTTGAACTCCACTCAGTCCATTCCTTTACGGATTGTCATAGAATTCATATACCCATTTCTATATACCCAGAAACACAAATGCAAATTAAACTGAAATGACTACTTAACAAATTATCACAAAGAGAAAATAAAGCTCAGATTACTTAGTCAGAATCTGGTCTTAATGACTGAAAACAAGGACCTACCACATGGCACAAGTAGAGAGGAAAGGGGCAAAGGTATTTCGTCACTCTGTATCTTTTCTGTTTCTCTCTGTCTTTTTCTTGTTGACTATTTTAATAGTATGACTGTTGATCCACCTTTGATCATCTGTGTTTTCTTACCTCTTAGCTCACTTGCAGCCAGACAAACACCTCAATTGTTCCAAACATTGTGTATAAGGCCTGGAATAAAGCAATTAGAATGTGCACTGCCAACTTTTTTATGGTCACTACATGCTTGTAATCTGTACAGTACAGATGCAGCCATTCAAAATGGGTGGGGTATTTCGCGGTACACCGCGGTGGGCATGTCGCATCCCACCGAGAGAGGGAGGAGGCGTGGAGCTTACCAGTACAGAACGAACGTTGTGCTGCCTGGAGCTCTTAATGGCACCAATCGCGTCTGCATTTATAAGTTAGCTTTTAAAATTAATCAAGCAAGTTTTTTCTCCATATGTGTGATATGACTCCCTCTCGCACTCCAAAACATACTGGTAGGTTAATTGGTTTATGGGAAAAATGGCCCTGGTGTGTGTGTCTTTGTGTCTGTCTGTCCTGTGATGGACTGGCGCTATGTCCAGGGTGTATTCTGCCTTGTGTCCATTGCTTACTGGGATAGGCTCCAAATCCTCTGCACTGGATAAAGAGATTAGAAAATGGATGGAAGTAAAGGCACTGTGTGGATGGAACTATACAAAGTGTTAGAAACCCACTATGTAATGGCCCCATTCCTTCAATTAATATGCATCCAACACTTAAATCTCCAAAAGCTGCTTGTGTTAATTTCTTTAAATCACAAATATCATATGTAAATACTGGCCATGTAATACTCTGCATTGTGGAATAATAGTTTATTTTAAAGGGAACTAGTGAAACTAGGAACTAGAGAAATCAAGAAAGGCTTTTTTATGTTAGTTAAAGACTTTGATGCTTAAAATGTTTAGGGAGAAATGGAATACTGGTTTGTGTTTTTTTTAAAGTACCGAAACCAGCCATATACTATATGTTTATGTTCCAAAATTAATATCGTTTATGGCCTTCACACATGTTAAGTATGCTCCTATTCTTTTTATGCACAGCTACTAAGATTTCCCTTCAGTGGTAAAATTCCACATAAATATTCAGTACTAAAACGGGCACAGTAAAGACATTTAAATCTTTCTACGACCGACCAATGCACCACTAGTGCCCCTGTCGGTCAACCAATCATGTACCACGGTATTTCGCGTCATGATGTGCAAGGACGTAGACAATTACCCAAGGTACGTGTCTGTACCATGCATTTTGAATGGCTGCATCTGTATATCATTTGTATTGTGCATCTGATATAATATCATAAACCTCACAGATAACATTTTAGAGGGTAAAATCATGTAGAACAAACCTCTGTTCATTTCCTTGTAACACCCCACTTGAACCTCTAATTCATCTCGAGAAAAAAGGTCAAGGAACAAGGAAATGTGAAGTTAGTGTGATTGATTTATACATGTAGGTTTGTTTTGTTATACTTTCTTTTTTGTTTATCTCAAGTAAATCCAGGATGAAGTTATGAAAGAGCACAGTCAAGAGAAGGTCAAAAATATATCTCTGAACATTGCTGTAAGCACAGTCTAATCAATCATGAAGAAATGGAGGGTGTATCACACCACTCAGACACTGCCTACAGTACATCAGGATGTCTTTCCAAACTGAACAGACAGAGTGGCATGAAGAAAGTCATTGCCAAATAACATGGAGTTTGCAACAGAGCACTTGAACGATCCTGCAAAATGTGGCAAAAGGTGTTATGGTGAGATAAGACCACATCAGAATTTAAGGGTCTAAATGCAAACTGTTACATGTGACACAAACCCAACATAATGCATCATTTAAATAACACCATCCCTATTGTCAAACATGCTGCTGACAGCATTATGATATTTATCTCTCAGCAATGACTTTGAAGCTTGCCAAGACTGATGGGAACAGTCAGACAGCAACATGCAGACATATAACACAGAAAATTTAAAAAATAGCAGGACAATGACCCAAAACACTAAAATTACACTACAGTGTATAATAGGAAAGTGAATGTCATTCAAGTGGCCCAAACAGAGTCCTAACCAAAATGATATTGAAAACCTGTGAAAAGGCTTGCAATCTGCTATTTTTGAGCAATGTCCAAGCAACTTTAGGGAGCTTCAGCAACCTGACAAGCAGATTGCAAGGACTGGATCAAGCCTGGGTGTTAAGTTGGTGGAGACTTACCCAAGCTGTAATTACAGCCAGAATACTGAATTCACAGATCAGAATATTTGTGTAATCAACAGATTACAGTTTTATCTCCTTATTATCCAACATCAATGCTGACATTTACTAAAACTTAGAAATCTTTTAAATGCAGGTTCTGAAAAAAAGTATTTAAAATGCATATACAGTATGTGATTTAAAAATGTCACAAAATAGAACACCATAGGAAGGATCTAATTACTTTTGCAAGACTTGTTTCTGTGTTTTAGACTTTGTTTTCTATAATTCAATTATACATTGATCCTTCAATTGAATTTTAAATTCACCTTGATGTTAAGAAAAACAGCAAGACTGAAAATTACTAAAACTGTTTACCAAAGCCCTCACACAGGCACAGATAACACATGAAATGTGTTCAAAATAAAGTCCTTAACTAACAAGAACATATTTTTTTAGTCTGTAATAGAGAAGATAATGAGTGGACAATGTTGACCCAAAGGATGTCTTCAGAATGAAAAGTGAAACACAAATTAGAGGACTTAAGTGGAAACTGTGAGGATTTGTATTTAAAAGTGAGAAAAGCAGGCATTTGTGGATCAATGGAACAGCTGAATCAGATCCTTGAATTAGTTAGCTCCTGAAATAAAAACAAATTACTAAATGTGGAAATGACATTCTCTTTTTTATCATTCTAATTCTAATTTTCTCATTATTTAAAGAATGAACTCTTACCTTTGTTCTTCTGCTCTTGTGTATTAAAGTGGTGAAGATAATTATTCCTGCTCTTTCAAGGAAAGTGTTTCACCAGCCATTCCCTTTTTTAATCTGTACCTGTTTGGAGGAGACAAGTTAAACTTATTTTCATTTGTCAACAGAACTGGGGGCGCCATTATCATCTACAGGAATAGTGGGCAATTTTATGGTTGTTTATGGATCAGAAAACAATACTGACTGAAGAGTTACAATAGAGCTTCAATTTTAATGCAATTAAAACTCATATTTTACACAGTTTAATGTTTTTTTTATTGACAATCTAGATTTAACTTTTTAAAATGAAATCTATTGTAGCAGCAATGCTTGTTAATAAGACAGAATTAAGTGTTGCTGTGCTTTCCTAAATGAGGCCCCATCTCTCTCTTCATGCAGGCTGATTTAAGGTGCTTACTTTTGATAAGGGACAGCTCCCAAATGGGGATGCACTTAGCTAAACCTGGCTATCATGATCAATGGTCATCCATTGGCGCCTATCTGTCTAGGGAGTGCCAGATGGACATCTGGACTGCATTCCTAAGTGTCAGGGGTAAGTGACTCCTATCTCACCTTGATCAACCAATCAGGGACTGGTAGGGCAGAGTAACCTACGTGGGTCTCTGATACCCATGAAACTTTCAGCCAATGAACGAGCTGAAGTTCCTCCAGGTAAAAACAGGCAACACAGAATTTCTAAGGAGAATTTCTAAGGAGAATTCCAAGGGTGCGAGAAAATTCCAGGGCAGGACGGCCCAGGAGCAGAAAGCTCCCAAGGGCAGGACATTCTCACAGCGTGCCTCCTGACCATCCTGAGACTCAGCCCGGACCACCATGTAATGGCCAGTGTGTCCGAGTCACAGAACTTTGCTTTGTTCTAAGAGTCGAGAACCGAGGTTGCCACCAAAGGATCCACCTGAGGTTAGCACCAGCAGCAAGCCTTGTGAACAGGTCAGAACTGTGGACAGCTGAATCAGTATTCAGAATTAGCTTCATCAGGAATGAACCGGTCCTCTTCCTGACCTGCTGGGACCCACAGTCATTTTTCTCCTGTGCACAAATTTTGCTAGTTAAAGCCAACACTAACTAGCCGGTCTTCAGAGAGCAGCGCCGCAGGAGTCTCCACCAAGCGGCAACAGCACAGCCTGACACAGAGCCAGAAAGCGTGGATTGGACAGCAACAAGCCTGCAACTCTTTCTTCGTGCCCGCAGGAGATCTGAATCCCCAAAGATTGGATGAGTATTAAACTTTACTGCATTACAGCTCGAGAATTCAATTGTTATCCCAACCAGTTGATATCAATTTAATTCCTCAGAGTTATGTACCTGCTTTGAGTATCTAATGTAGAAGTTGTAACCCAGTTCAATTACGAAAAGGTCTAAATGAATGATATACTGAACATATGTCCTCTTGGTATGTGTGACTCTTTGTGACTGACTGAATATATATCTTTTGTATTCTGATAACCCTCATGATAAGATCTGTTAGCTTTACATGCATATTTTATGTATTAAAGTATTCTTGTGTATCAGTACCCGTGTGTGCGCATTGTTTGAGTTATACCGCATGGTTGGATTCTAAGGCCATTAAAAGAATCATTTTGTGACTTACTGCTACAATTAATAATTGTCCCAGTAAATGCCCAAACCCCTACAGAACTGGTGCCTTGAGAGCACACTACACTATTTAGCTTTTTTTATTTTTTAATAACCTAATCACACAATAAAATGCAATAAAAAGCATGTTATCCTAAGAGTGCAAGTAAAAAACCTCTTTGATTCCCACATATATATGTACCATAAAGGAAAGGCCCTATTGATGCCAGGGAAGAGTTCCAGAGATGTCATCTTCTTATTGCTTGCTTCTTGCTTTCTTGTTTCCTTGAGAAAACTTTGTTTAGATACAGATTAATATGCACAACACCTCCATGTAAACATGTTTGTAAACGTGTTCAACTCTCAAGAATAATAATGAGAATAAAAAACATTTTATACTCTTATGATCTATTGGCCAAACATCTCGAGTTCTGAAACTCCTGCTAGAAAGATGAAGCTGGGCCAAGTTGGTTTGTGGTGTAACTGAGTAGCAGCTTGCACTGTGCTGGGAATGCCTTTGTGTTAAGATAGGGGGAGGAAAGCTTTGCCTAGCATTTGCTGAGGGCAGTTTTGCCAGAAGTCTGTGCAGTTGTTTTCTTGGGACTAGCCACAAATTAGACAGATGAGAGAAACCTGGTTTATTTCAGTTATACTGTAGCTTGGTACTGAATATTCTAATATTCCGGATGTCAACAAAAGAAGTATCCAACTGTCTCATTTCATTGATAAGGTGAAAATGAACACTGGGTTTGCAAACCTTAAGATTTCTTCTGTTCCAGACTTTGGCAGACTTCTGCTCTTTACTGACTCACTATCTCTGCCTGGCTTCTTGGAGAAAATCTGAAGCAATGACTTGGTCTGCTTGGAGTCATATGGTTGGTAAAGTCAGAGGGCCTGGTTAGATGAAGATAGAAGAGAAACCCCAAAAAATCAGTTGGGTTCTAGCATTTAGGATGTGACATCAAAGTTGCCGATAGAAAGTTATCAGGTATAGTCCTGATGTCTGCCCTGGACCTTGGGGTGATAGACAGTGGACTCCGATCCATTGCCCTGGCTTGACTCAATGGAGCCCATCTGTGTTGTACAGTATATCACTAGATGGTTCAGCCTCTTTAGCTGCATTCCTCTGCTTTTACACAGATGTTAGAGAACTTAAATTTTTTATCATCAACAAATTGTAAATACAACATTTACATTAGTGTTATTAATTTTTCACTTGAGTGTATGGAGGAGTGTCAGCAGTCAATGAGAGCAGACCCCCCCTCTTAGGCTGTGCAAACGATTTTTTAAATTTTTATAAAGAAATAAAAATTTGATATAATAATATTGTAACACTACAGGGTTCACGTGGGCACCCTCACCATTGCCGTATCAGGTCAGCCCCCCACCTTCAGGGACCCAAACGCAGGCCTCTGGCATCACTCAACAGGGACCCAGCCTCTTGAGCCAAAGGGGAATCTCCCCTCAGCCCAGTGACTGCGGTCCCTGCTAGAACCAGGGAAGGGCTGTGACGTCACCGCGCTGGTAAGATGCCTCTTACAAGCAATGGAGGCTGCATGCGTTATGATATAAACATTTACCGTCAAACTTTAAATCAACAATTGATTTAAAGATGATCTGACAAAGTGCAATGAAATACAATATTGTTTTTGTTGTTATTGTTGTTTTTATCCTGTAAAGCACTTTGAGAAGCCACCTTTAAAGGCACTACATGAAATGAAGTTTATTATTATTACTGTTATTAATTTGCTGGACAGAGAGGTGAACAATATTATACAGAAGACAAAGGTAGTGATTTACGTTGCATCGTCAGATTGTGAATCTATAAGACATTTAATTAAACATGCATTGCGATTTAAATGGAAATCTCTCTCTCGATGCTGTAATACAGTTTAAAATAATTAAA